>NW_012117833.1:152283-194243 GCF_000951035.1 Colobus angolensis palliatus | reverse complement strand
TGAGATGAATACAAACATCACAAAAGTGTTGCACACAAAGTTTCTCTCCGGTTTTCGGTCGAAGACATTTCCTTGCCTCACACTGGCCTCCGGTCACCACTTATTATCCCTTCACAGAACCCTCAAAGACCGACTTTCAAACTGGGAAATGTAGAGTAAGCTTTAACCCTGTGAAAAGAATGGACATGTCAGAGACAACTTTCTTCGAGTGCTTCTTTCTGTTTTTCATTGGATGCCATTTCACGTTTTGCATGATTTTCAATGTGCTCCCAATATCACTCTTTTCGTTTTACAAGAACAGTGTTCAAAATGTGTTTTATGAGAAGGAAGTTATAACTCCCTTGGTGGAATGCACACATCGCCAAGCAGTTAATCAGAAAGCTTTTCTTTAGTTGTTATCTGATTGTATGTCGTATTTCACTATAGGCGTGAACGTGATCCCAAACATCCCTTCACGGATCCATCCACGAGGGATTTTCCAAGCCGTGTAATGTCAAGAAAGCTTCATCTATGTGAGATGAATAAACATAGCAAAAAGCAGATTCACAGAAAACTTCTTTCCAGTTTTTATCTGAATATATTTCCATTTTTAACTATAGTCCAGAATGTGCTCCCAAAGGTCCCTTCCTGGATCCGTCCATGACACATTCCAAGCTGCGTAATTCAAAGAAAGCTTAATTTATTTGAGATGATTACACATAACACAGAGCAGTTTCCTAGAAAGCTTCTTTCCAGTTTTTATCTGAGGATATTTCCCTTTTCACCATCGGATTCAACATGCTCCCGAATATCACTTGGTAGCTGTTTCTCCAAAAGCATTTCCCCGACACTGCATGAGAAGAGAGGTATAACACTGTGACTGCAATGCACACATCACAGAGGAGTTCCTTGGAAAGCTTCTCTTCAGTATCGTTCTTAATTTATTTCCTTTTTCACCGTTAGCCTCAAAGTGCTCCCGAATATCCCATCACACGCTAAAGATACACAGGGCTAGAAAACTGCCCAATGAAAAGAGAGGCTTATCTGAGTGAGAGAAATTAAGACGACACAGAGCAGCTTCACAAGAAGCTTTCTTCTGGCTTTTATCTGAGGATACTTCTTTCTCCATATTCTAAGGATCGTTCCTAAATATCCTTCCTCAGATTCCACAAAAACAGTGATTTCCAGCTGCTGAATCCAAAGAATGGTTTAACTCTATGAGACGAATACACACATCACAAAGCAGTTGCTCAGAACATTTCTCTGCAGGTTTCATCGGAAGATGTTTCCTCGCTCACCACAAGTCTATGGGCATTAATAAATATCCCTTCACAGATTTTTCAAAGACAGAGTTTCAAAACTGGACCACATAGAGTAAATATTAACCCTGTGAAGTGAATTCACATATCAAAGAGAAGTTTCTTTTAACGCTTCTTCCTCGATTTTATTTCAGTATATTTCAGTATTCGCCATAGTCCTCAATGCATTCCGAAATATCACATTTTCGGTTTCAGAGGAACAGTGTTCAAACACTACATTGTGAGAGAAAAGGTAAAACACTCTGAGTGGAATTCATACATCACAAAGTAGTTTCTCAGAAATCTTCTATCCCGTTTTTATCTGAAGATATCTCTTCTGTCACCATAGGGCTGAATGTGCTCCCAAATGTCCCTTCATGGAACTGTGCATGAAGGAGTTTCCAAACTGTGAAATATAATTAAAGTTTTATCTATGAGAGACGAATAAATATACCTAACACAAAGCAGTTTCACAGAAGTCTTCTTTCCAGTGTTTCTCTGAGGATATTTCCTTTTTCACTATAGCTGTCCCTATACTCCCGAATATCTCTTGGCAGCTTTTTCTCCTTAAGGGATTTGGGGTATCCTCTAGGAGAAGAAAGATACTTTTCTGTGAATTGAATGCACACGTCACGATGTAGCTTCTCTGAAAGCTTCTCTGCAGTTTCTATATGAAGACGTTTTCTTTCACACCGTAAGCCTCAAAGCCCTCCAGAATATCCCTTCGCAGACTAAACAAAGACAGAGTTATGATACAGCTCAATGAAAAGAGAAGCTTAACTGTGTGAATGGAATTCACGTGACACAGATCAGTTTCACAGAAGGCTTCCTTCTGGTTCTCTGTGAGGTTATTTCCTTTTCAGGATATCCTAAGAGCGTTTCCAAGTGTTCTTTCTCAGATTCCACAGAAACAGTGATATCAAATTGCTCAATTCCAAAAAAGATTGAATGCTATGAGATGAATACAAACATCACAAAAGTGTTGCACACAAAGTTTCTCTCCGGTTTTCAGTCGAAGACATTTCCTTGCCTCACACTGGCCTCCGGTCGCCACTTATTATCCCTTCACAGAATCCTCAAATACCAACTTTCAAACTGGAAAATGTAGGGTAAGCTTTAACCCTGTGAATAGAATGGACATGTCAGAGACCACTTTCTTCGAGTGCTTCTTTCTGTTTTTTAATTGCACGCCATTTCACGTTTTGCATGGTTTTCAATGTGCTCAAAATATCACTCTTTTGGTTTTACAGGAACAGTGTTCAAACTGCGTCTTATGAGAAGAAAGTTATAACTTCCTTACTGGAATGTACACATCACCAAGCAGTTTCTCAGAAAGCTTTTCTCTAGTATTTATCTGATAATATGTCGTATTTCACTATAGGCCTGAATGTGATCCCAAACATCCCTTCACGGATCCATCCACAAGGGATTTTCCAAGCCGTGTAATGTCAAGAAAGTTTCATCTATGTGAGATGAATAAACATAGCAAAAAGCAGATTCACAGAAAACTTCTTTCCAGTTTTTATCTGAATATATTTTCATTTTTAAATACAGTCCAGAATGTGCTCCCAAAGGTCCCTTCCTGGATCCGTCCATGACACTTTCCAAGCTGTGTAATGCAAAGAAAGCTTAATTTATGTGAGATGATTACACAAAACACAGAGCAGTTTCCTAGAGAGCTTCTTTCCAGTTTTTGTCTGAGGCTATTTCCGTTTTCACCATCAGATTCAACATGCTCCCGAATATCACTTGGTACCTGTTTCTCCAAAAGGGTTTCCCCGACGCTGTATGAGAGGAGAGGTATAACACTGACTGCAATGCACACATCACAAGGCAGTTCCTCGGAAAGCTTCTCTTCAGTATCGGTCTGAATTTATTTCCTTTTTCACCGTTAGCCTCAAAGTGCTCCCGAATATCCCATCACACGCTAAAGATACACAGGGCTAGAAAACTGCTCAATGAAAGGAGAGGCTTATATGAGTGAGAGGAATTAAGGCGACACAGAGCAGCTTCACAAAATGCTTTCTTCTGGTTTTTATCTGAGGATATTTCTTTCTCCATATTCTAAGGATCGTTCCTAAATGTACTTCCTCAGATTCCACAAAAACAGTGATTTCCAGCTGCTGAATCCAAAGAATGGTTTAACTCTAGGAGACGAAAACACACATTGTAAAGCAGTTGCTCAGAACGTTTCTCTGCAGGTGTCATTGGAAGACGTCTCCTTGCTCACCACAAGCCTCCGGGCGTCACGAAATATCCCTTCACAGCTTCTTCAAAGACAGAGTTTCAAAACTGGACCACATTGAGTAAGCATAAACTCTTTGAATTGAATGCACATATCAGAGATCAGAGTCTTGGAACGCTTCTTCCTCGACTTTATTTCAGTATATTTGACTATTCGCCACAGTCCTCAATGCTTCCAAAATATTACTTTTTGTGTTTCTCCGGAACAGTGTTCAAGCACTGCCTTGTGATAAAGAGGTATAACTCCCTGAGTGGAATGCATACATTGCAAAATAGTTTCTCAGAAAGCTTCTCTCCAGTTTTTATCTGAAGATATCTCCTCTTTCACCGTAGGCCTGAATGTGCTCCCGAATGTCCCTTCACGGATGTGTGCATGACAGGGTTTCCAAACTGCATAATATAATTCTTGTTTTAACTATGTGAAATGAATAAATATATCTAACACAAAGCAATTTCACAGAAATCTTCTTTCCAGTGTTTGTCTGAGGATATTTTCTTTTTCTCCATAGTCGTCGCTATACTCTCAAATATCTCTTGGAAGATTTTTTCTCCATAACGGATTCTGGAATTCTCTAAGAGAAGAAAGGTCTATTTCTGTGAGTGGAAAGCACACATCACAAAGTAGATCCTCAGAAAGCTTCTCTCCAGTTTCTATCTGAAGACGATTTCTTTCTCTCCGTAAGTCTCAAAGCCCTCCAGAATATACCTTCAGAGACTAAACGAAAACAGTGTTATGATACAGCTCAATGAAAAGAGATGCTTAACTGTGTGAGTGGAATTTACGTGACACAGATCAGTTTCACAGAATGCTTCCTTCTGCTTTCTCTCTGAGGTTATTTTTATTTTCAGGATATTCTAAAATGCGTTTCCAAATGTCCTTTCTCAGATTTCACAGAAACAGTGATTTCAAACTGCTCAATCCAGAGAAAGATTTAATGCTATGAGATGAATACCAACATCACAAAAGGGTTGCACAGAAAGCTTGTCTCCAATTTTCGATGGAATACATTTCCTTGCCTCACACAGGCCTCTGGTCGCCCCTTACTATCCCTTCGCAGAACCCTCAAAGAACGACTTCCACACTGGGAAATGTAGAGTAACATTTAACCCTGTGAAAAGAATGGACATGTCAGAGAGGAGTTTCTTTGAGTGCTTCTTTCTGTTTTTTATTGGACGTCATTTCACTTTTTGCCAAAGTATTGAATGTGCTCTGAATATCACCCTTTAGGATTATAGGAACAGTGTTCAAACTGTGCCTTATGAGAAGGTGTTTACTCCGTGAGTGGAATGCTTACATCACCAAGGTTTCTCAGAAAGCTTCTCTCCAGTTTTTATCTGACTATATTTCCTCTTTCACCATAGGCTCGAATGTAATATCAAATATCCCTTCGTGGATCCATACACGAGGGAGCTTCCAAGCTACGTAATGTAAAGAAAGCTTCATCTATGTGAGATGAATAAACAAGGAAAAAACAGATTCACAGAAAATTTCCTTCCAGTTTTTATTTGAAGATATTTCGTTTTTCACCATAGTCCAGAATTTGCTCCCTATGGTCCCTTCGTGGATCCGTCCATGACAGTTTTCAAGCTGCGTAATATAAAGAAAACTATACATGTTTCAGATGATTACACATATCACAGAGTAGTTTCCTAGAAAGCTTCTTTCCAGTTTTTGTCTGTGGCTATTTCCCTTTTCACCATTGGCATCAGCATGCTCCCGAATTTCACTTGGTACCTGTTTCTCCAAAAGGGTTTCCCCGACATACACAGGACTAGAAAACTGCTCAACGAAAAGAGAGGCTTATCTGAGTGAGAGGCATAAAGATGGCACAGAGCAGTTTCACAGAAAGCTTCCTTCTGGATTTTACGTGAGGGTATTTCTTTCTCCATATTCTAAGGATCATTCTCAAATGTCCTTCCTCAGATTCCACAAAAACAGTGATTTCAAGCTGCTCAATCCAAAGAATGGTTTCAATTGTGGAGACAAATACCCACATCGCAAAGCAGTTGCTCAGAACGTTTCCCTGCCAAGTTCATTGGAAGACGTTTCCTTGCTCACCACAAGCCTCCGGGCATCGCTAAATATCTCTTCACAGTTTCTTCAAAGACATAGTTTCAAAACTGGGCAACAAACAGTAAGCATTAACTCTGTGAATTGAATGCACATATCAGAGAGCAGATTCTTGGAACGCCTTTTTGTCTACTTTATTTCAGTATATTTCACTATTCACCATAGTCCTAAATGCGTTCTGAAATATCACTTTTTCAGGTTCACAGGAACAGTGTTCAAAGACTGCCTTGTGAGAAAGGAGGTATAACATCATGAGTGGAATGCATACATCACAGAGTAGTTTCTCAGAAAGCTTCAATCCAGTTTTTCTCTGAAGATATCTCCTCTTTCACCATAGGTCTGAATGTCCTCCCGAATGTCCCTTCAAGGTAATGTGCATGACGGAGTTTCCAAGCTGTGTAACATAATTAAAGTTTTATCTATGCGAGATGAATAAATGTATCTAACAGAAGCAGTTTCACAGAAATATTCTTTCCAGTTTTTGTCTGGGGAGATTTCCTTTTTCACCATAGTCCTCCCTATACTCCTGAATATCTTTTGGTAACTTTTTCCACAACAGGGATTCCAGAATCCTCTAGGAGAAAAAAAGTATATTTATGTGAGTGAAATGCAAACGTCACAAAACAGCTCCCTTGAAAGCTTCTCTCCAGTTTGTACCAGAAGACGTTTCCTTTCTCACTGGAAGCCTCAAAGCCCTCCAGAACATCCCTTCGGAGACTAAAGAAAAACAGTGTTATGATACAGCTCAATGAAAAGAGAAGCTTAACTATGTGAGTGGAATTCACTTGACACAGAGCAGTTTCACAGAAAGCTTCCTTCTGGATTCTATTTGATATTATTTCTTTTTCAGGGTATTCTAAATAGCGTTTCCAAATGTTCTTTCTCAGATTCCACAGAAGCAGTGATTTCAAACTACTCAATCCAAAGAATGATTTAACTCTCTGAGATGAATGCAAACATCCCAAAAGAGTTGCCCAGAAAGCTTCTCTCCAATTTTCGATGGAAAATATTTCCTAGCCTCACTCAGTACTCCGGTTACCACTTACAATCCCTTCGCAGAACTCTCAAAGACAGAATTTCAAACTGGGAAATGTAGAGTAAGCTTCAACCCAGTGAACAGAATGGACATATCAGGGAGAAGTTTCTTTGAGTACCTCTTTCTGTCCTTTATTGGATGACATTTCACTCTTTGCCATTACCTTCAAAGTGCACAGAATATCACTCTTTTGGTTTTACAGGAACAGTGTTCAAACTGTGCCTTATGAGAAGGAAGTTATAACTCCCTGAGTAGAACGCACATGACACCAAGCAGCTTCTCAGAAAGATTCTCTCCAGTTTTTATTTGACTATATTTCCTACTTCACCATAGGCCCGATGAGATCCCAAATATCACTTTGTGGATCCATCCATGAGGGAGTTTCCAATCTGTGTAAGGTAAAGAAATCTTCATCTATGTGAAATGAATAAACATAGCAAAAAGCAGAGTCACAGAAAGATTCTTTCCACTTTTTATCTGAAGATATTTCCTTTTTCAGCACAGTCCAGAATGTGCTCCTGAAGGTCCCTTTGTGGATCTGCCCATGAGAGTTTCCAAGCCGCTTAATGCAAAGAAAGCTTTATCTATGTGAGATGATTACAAATATCAGAGAGTAGTTTCCTAGATTGCTTCTTTCCAGTTTCTGTCTGAGGCTATTTCACTTTTCACCATCGGCATCAACATGCTTCCGAATATCACTTGGTACCTGTTTCTCCAAAAGGCTTTCCCAGATGCTGTTTGAGAAGAGAGGTATTACACTGTGCCTGGAGTGCACACGTCACAAAGCAGTTCCTCGGAATGCTTCTCTCCAGTTTCGGTCTCATCGTATTTCCTTTTTCACTGTAAGCCTCAAAGTGCTCCCGAATATCTCATCACATGCTAAACATACACATTGCTAGAAAACTGCTCAATGAAAAGGGAGGCTTAACTGAGCAAGAGGAATTCAGATGACACAGAGCAGTTTCAGAGAAACCTTCCTACTGGATTTTTCCAGAGGATATTTCTTTCTCCATATTTTAAGCATCATTCCAAATGTCATTTCTCATTTTCCACAAAAACAGTGATTTCAAGCTGCTCAATCCAAAGAATGGTTTAACTCTATGAGACTAATATACACATCGCAAAGCATTTGCTCAGAACGTTTCTCTGCAGGTTTCATTGGAAGACGTTTCCTCGCTCACCACAGGCCTCCAGGCGTCACTAAATATCGCTACACCGATCCTTCAAAGACAGAGCTTCGAAACTGAGCAACATAGAGTAAGCATTAACTCTGTGAAGTGAATGCATATATCATAGAGCAGATTCTTGGAACGCTTCTTCCTCAATGTTATTTCAGTATATTTCACTAATCGCCATAGTCCTCAATGCATTCTGAAATATCATTTTTTCGGTTTCACAGGAACAGTGTTCAAACACAGCCTTGTGAGAAAGGAGGTATAACTCCCTGAGTGGAATGCATACATCACAAAGTAATTTCTCAGAAAGCTTCTATCCAGTTTTGATCTAAAGGTATCTCCTCTTTCACTGTAGGCCTGAATGTGCTCCCGAAAGTCCCTTCATGGATCAGTGGAAGACGGAGTTTCCAAACTGCATAATAGAATTAAAATTTTAACTATGTGATACGAATAAATATATCTAACACAAAGCAGTTTCACAGAAATCTTCTTTCCAGTTTTGTCTGAGGATATGTCCTTCTTCACCATAGTCGTCGCTATACTCCAGAATATCTCTTGGTAGCTTTTTCTGCAAAAGGGATTCCAGAATCCTATAGGAGAAGAAAGGTATATTTCTGTGAGTGGAATGCACACGTCACAAAACAGCTCCTCAGAAAGCATTATTCCAGTTTTCATCTGAAGACGTTTCCTTTCACATCATGCATCTCATAGCACTCCTCAATATCCCTTCTCAGACTAAACAAAAACAGTGTTATGATACTGCTCAATGAAAAGAGAAGTTTAACTGTGTGAGCAGAATTCTTGTGACACAAAGCAGTTTCACAGGAAGCTTCCTTCTGACACGAAGCAGTTTCACAGCAATCTTCTTCCCAGTTTTGTCTGATATTTCCGTCATGGACGTCCTCCTGAATGTCCCTTCGTGGATATGTGAATGATGGAGTTTCCAAACTGCGTAATACAATTTGAGTTTTAACTATGCGAGAGGAATGAATATATCTAACACAAAGCAGTTTCACAGAAATCTTCTTTCCAGTTTTTGTCTAAGGCTATTTCCCTTTTCACCATCAGCATCAACATGCTCCCCAATATCACTTGGTACCTGTTTCTCCAAAAGGGTTTCCCCGACGCTGTATGAGAAGAGACGTATATCACTGTGACTGGAATGCACACGTCACAAAGCAGTTTCTCGGAAAGCTTCTATCCAGTTTCGGTCTGAACATATTTTCCTTTTCCACCATTAGCCTCAAAGTTCTCCTGAATATCTCATCACACACTACACATTCACAGGGCTACAAAACTGCTCAATGAAAAGAGAGGCTTATGGGAGTGGAATTAAGACAACACAGAGCAGTTTCAGAGCAAGCTTCCTTCTGGATTATACCTGAGGATAATCCTTTCTCCATATTCTGAAGATCGTTCCCAAATGTCCTTCCTCAGATTCCACAAAAACAGTGATTTCAAGCTGTTCAATCAAAAGAATGGTTTAACTCTATGAGACGAATACACACATCGCTAAACAGTTGCTCAGAACGTTTCTTGGCAGGTTTCATCGGAAGACGTTTCCTCGCTCACCACAAGCCTCTGGTCGTCACTAAATATTCCTTCACAGAACCTTCAAAGACAGAATTTCGAATCTGGGCAACATAGAGTAAGCATTAACTCTGTGACGTGAATGCACATATCAGAGAATAGATTCTTGAAATGCTTCTTCCTCGATTTTAATTCAGTACATTTCACTATTCGCCATAGTCCTCAATGCGTTCCGAAATACTTTTTCGGTTTCACAGGAACAATGTTCAAATACTGCCTTGTGAGAAAAGAGGTAGAACTCCCTGATTGGAATGCATACATCACAATGTAGTTTCTCAGACAGCTTCTATCCAGTTTTTACCTGATGATATCTCCTCCTTCACCATAGGCCTGAATGTGCTCCCGAATGTCCCTTCGCAGGTCTCTGCATGATGGTCTTTTTAAACTGTGTAATATAGTTAAAGTTTTAACTATGCAAGATGAATAAATATATCTAATACAAAGCAGTTTCACTGAAATCTTCTTTCCAATATTTGCCTGAGGATATTTCCTTTTTCACCATAGTTGTTGCTATACTCCTGAATGTCTTTTGGTAGCTTTTTCTGCAAAAGGGATTCCGGAATCCTCTAGGAGAAGAAAGGAATATTTCTCTGAGTGTAATGTACACGTCACAAAGCAGCTCCTCAGAAAGCTTCTGTCCAGTTTCTATCTGAAGACGTTTTCTTTCTTACCATAAACCTCAAAGCACCCCAGAATATCCTTGCACAGACTAAACAAAAACAGTGTTATGATACAGCTCAATGAAAAGAGAAGTGTAGCTGTGTGAGCGGAATTTACGTGACACAGAGCAGTTTCACATAAAGCTTCCTTCCAGTTTCTCTCTGAGGTTATTTCTTTTTCAGGCTATTCTAAAGAGCATTTTCAAATGTACTTTCTCAGATTCCACAGAAACAGTGATTTCAAACTTCTCAGTCCAAAGAATGATTTACCTCTATGAGATGAACACAAACATCACAAAAGAGTGTGTGGAAAGCTTCTCTCCAATTTTTGATGGATGACATTTCCTTGCTAGACAGGCCTCCGGTTGCCCCTTACTATCCTTTCGCACAACCCTCAAAGACCACCTTTCAAACTGGAAAATATAGAGTAAGCTTTAACCCAGTAAAAAGAATGGACATGTCAGAGAGCAGTTTCTTTGACTGCCTCTTTCTGTTTCTTATTGGATGACATTTCACTATTTGCCATAGTCATCAAAGTGCTCCGAATATCAGTCTTTTGGTGGTATAAAAAAAGTGTTCAAACGGTGCCTTATTAGAAGAAAGTTATAACTCCCTGTGTGGAATGCACACATCCCCAAATAGTTTGTCAGAAAGTTTCTTTCCAGTTTTTATCTGACTATATTTCCTATTTCAACATAGGCCTGAAGGTGATCCCAAACATTTGTTCACGAATCCATCCACGAGGCAATTTCCAAGCTGGGTAATGTAAAGAATGCTTCATCTATGTGAGATGAAAAAACATAGCAAAAAGCGCATTCACAGAAAGTTTCTTTCCACTTTTTATCTGAAGATACTTCCTTTTTCACCTTAGTCCGGAATGTGCTCCCAAATGTCTCATCGTGGATCTGTCCATGACAAGTTCCAAGCTGCGTAATGCAATGAAAATTTTATCTAAGTGAGATGATTACACATATCACAGAGGAATTTCCTAGAAAGCGTCTTTCTGGTTTTTGTCTGAGGCTATTTCTCTTTTCGCCATCGGCATCATTATGCTCCTGAATATCACTTAGTACCTGTTTCTCCAAGAGGGTTTCCCCAATGCTCTATGAGAAGAGAGGTATGACACTGTGAGTGGAATGCACATGTCACGAAGCCATTCCTCGGAAAGCTTCTCTCCAGTTTCCATCTGAAGATATTTTCTTTTTCACCATAAGCCTCACAGTAATGCCGAATATCACATCACTTGCTAAACATACACAGGGTAAGAAAACTCCTCAATGAAAAGAGAGGCTTAACTTAGTGAGAAAATTTAAAACGACACAGTGTAGTTTCACAGAAAGCTTCATTCTGGATTTTACCTGAGGATATTTCTTTCTCTGTATTCTAAGGATCATTCCCAGATATCCTTCCTCAGATGCTGCAAAAAAGTGATTTCCACCAGCTCAATCCAAGGAATGATTTAACTCTATGGGACAAATACACACATTGCAAGGAAGTTGCTCAGAATGTTCCTCTGAATGTTTCATCGGAAGACATTTACTTGCTCAACATAAGCCTCCAGGCATCACTAAATATCCCTTGACAGATTCTTCAAATACAGAGTTTCGTAACTGACCAACATATACTAAGCATTAACTCTGTGAAGTAAACGCACATATCAGAGAGCAGATTCTAGGAATGTTTCTTCCTCGATTTTATTTCAGCATATTTCACTATGCGCCATAGTCCTCAATGCACTCTGAAATATCACAATTTCGGTTTCACAAGAACAGTGTTCAAAACTCCCTTGTGATAAAACTGGTATAACTCCCTGAGTGGAATGCAGACATTGCAAAGTAGTTTCTCAGAAAGCTTCTATCCAGTTTTTATCTGAAGATATCTGGTCTTTCACCATAGGCCTGAATGTGCTCTCAAATGTCCCTTCACGGATCCGTGCATTGAGGTGTTTCCAAACAGCACAATAAAAGAAACTTTCTAACTCTGCGAGATTAATAAATGTATATAACACAAAGCAGTTTCACAGAAATATTCTTTCCACTTTTGGTCCATTTCACTTTTGCCATACTCTCCAA
Source organism: Colobus angolensis palliatus (assembly GCF_000951035.1). Taxonomy (NCBI): domain Eukaryota; kingdom Metazoa; phylum Chordata; class Mammalia; order Primates; family Cercopithecidae; genus Colobus; species Colobus angolensis. Next base: position 182,119 of record NW_012117833.1, on the reverse strand, counting down.
TGTGCTCTGAATATCACTATTTTGGTTTTACAAGAACCATGTTCAAAATGTGCTTTATAAGAAGAAAGTTAAAACTCCCTGATTGCAATGCTCACATCACCAAGCAGTTTTACAGAAATCTTCTCTCCAGTTTTTATGTGACTATATTTCCTCTTTCATCAAAGACTAGAATGTGATCCCAAATATCATTTCGCTGATTCATGCATGAGGGAGTTACCAAGCTGTGTAATGTAAAGAAAGCTTCATCTATGTGAGATGAATAAACATGGCAAAAAGCAGATTCACAGAAAGCTTCTTTCCAGTTTTTAACAGAAAATGTTTCCTTTTTCACGATTGCCATGAATGTGCTCCCGAAGGTCCCTTCATGGATTTGTCCATGACATTTTCCAAGGTGCATAATATAAAGAATGCTTTATCTACGTGAGATGATTACACATATCACAGAGTAGTTTCCTATAAAGCTTCTTTCCAGTTTTTATCTGAGGCTATTTCCCTTTTCACCATCGACATCTACATGCTCCCAAATATCACTTGGTACCTGTTTCTCCAAAAGGGTTTCCCCGACAGTGTATGAGAAGAGAGGTATAACACTGTAACTGGAATGCACACGTCAAAAATCAGTTCCTTGGAAAGCTTCTCTACAGTTTCGGTTTGAGCATAATTCCTTTATCACCTTTAGCCTCACAGTGCTCGCGAATATCACATCAAACGCTAAATATGCACAGGGCTAGAAAACTGCTCAAGGAAAAGAGAGGCTTATCTGAGTGAAAGGAATTAAGACTACACACAGCAGTTTCACAGAAAGCTTCCTTCTGGATTTTACCTGAGGATATTTCTTTCTCCATATTCTAAGGATCGTTTCCAAATATCCTTCCTCAGATTCCACAAAAACAGTGATTAAAGCTGCTCAATCCAAAGAACGGTTTAACTCTAGGAGACAAATACACACATCACAAAGCAGTTGCTCAGAACGTTTCTCTGCAGGTTACATCAAAAGACGTTTCGTCGCTCACCACAAGCCTCCAGGCGTCACCAAATATACCCTCAGAGATTCTTTCAAGACAGAGTTTTGAAACTGGGCAACATAGGGTAAGCGGTAAATCTGTGAAGTGAATGCACATATCACAGAGGAGGTTCTTGATACGCTTCTTCCTCGATTTTGTTTCAGTTTATTTCACTCATTGCCATAGTCCTCAATGCATTCCGAAATATCACTTTTTAGTTTTCACAGGAACAGTGTTCAAACACTGTCTTGTGAGAAAAGAGGTATATCTCCCTTAGTGGAATGCATACATCACGAAGTAGTTTCTCAGAAAGCTTCTATCCAGTTTTTATCTGAAGATTTCTCTTCTTTCACTGTAGGCCTGCATGTGCTGCAGAATGTCCCTTCGTGGATATATGCATGACGGAGTTTCCAGACCGTATAATATAATTAAACTTTTAACTATGCGAGACGAATAAATATATCTAACACAAAGCAGTTTCACAGAAATCATCTTTCCGGTTTTTGTCTGTGGATATTTCCTTTTTCACAATAATCGTCACTATACTCCCGAATATCCCTTGGGAGCTTTTCCTGCAAAATGGATTCCAGAAACCCCTAGAAGAAGACAGGTATATATCTGTGCGTGGAATGCACATGTCACAAAGTAGCTCCTCAGCAAGCTTCTTTCCAGTTTCTATATGAAGACATTTCCTTTCTCACTGTAAGCCTCAAAGCCCTCCCAAATATCCCTTTGAAGACTAAACCAAAACATTGTTATGATGCAGCTCATGTAACAAGAAGCTTAACTGTGTGAGTGGAATTTACGTTACAAAGAGCAGTTTCACAGAAAGCTTCCTTCTGGTTTCTCTCTGAGATTATTTCTTTTTCAGGATAGTCTAAAGAGCGTTTCCAAATGTCCTTTCTCAGATTCCACAGTAACAGTGATTTCAAACTGCTCAATCCAAAGAATGATTTAACTCTATGAGATGAATACAAACATCACAAAAGAGTTGGACAGAAAGCTTCTCTCCAATATTCAATTTAAGACATTTCCTTGCCCTACACAGGACTCTGGTCGCCACTTACTATCCTGTCGCAGAAACCTCAAAGACCGACATTCAAACTCGGAAATGTAGAGTCTACTTCAACCCTGTGAAAAGAATGCACATGTCAGATAGCAGTTTCTTCGAGTGCTTCTTTCTGTGTTTTATTGGACGTCGTTTCACTTTTTGCCATAGCCTTCAATGTACTCTGAATATCACCCTTTTGGATTACAGGAACAGGGCTCAAACTGTGCCTTATGAGAAGAAAGTTATAACTACCTGAGTAGCATGCACATGACACCCAGCAGTTTCTCAGAAAGCTTTTCTCCAGTTTTTATTTGACTATATTTCCTATTTCACTATAGGCCGGAATGTGATCCCAAATATCCCTTCCCAGATCCATCCATGAGGGAGTTTACAATCGGCATAATATAAACAAATCTTCATCTATGTGAGATGAAGAAACATAGCAAAAAGCATATTCACAGAACGCTTATTTCCACTTTTTATCTGAAGATATTTCCTTTTTCAGCACAGTCCAGAATGTGCTCCACAAGGTCCCTTCGTGGATCTGTCCATGACAGTTTTCCAGCTGCGTAATATAAGGAAAGCTTTATCGATGTGAGATAATTACACATATCACAGAGTAATTTCTGAGAGAGCTACTTTCCACTTTTTGTCTGAGGCTATTTCCCTTTTTACCATCAGCATCAACAGGCTCCCGAATATTACTTGGTACCTATTTCTCCAAAAGGGTTTCCCCACCACTGTATGAGAAGAGAGGTATAACACTGTGAGTGGAATGCACATATTGCAAAGCAGTTCCTTGGAAAGCTTCTCTCCATTTTCGGTCTGAACATATTTCCTTTTTCACAGTTAGCCTCAAAGTGCTCCCGAATATCCCATCACAGGCTAAACATACACAGCTCTAGAAAATTGCTCAGTGAAAGAGAGGCTTATTTGTGTGAGAGGAATTAAGACAATGGAGAGGAGTTTCACAGAAAGCTTCCTTCTGGATTTTACCTGAGAATATTTCTTTCTCCATATTCTAAAAATTGTTCACAAATGTCCTTCCTCAGATTCCACAAAAACAGTGATTTCAGGATGCTCAATCCAAAGAATGGCCTAAATCTAGGAGACGAATACACATATTGCAAAGCAGTTGCTCAGAAGGTTTTTCTGCAGGTTTTATCATAAGATGTTTCCTCGCTCATCACATGCCTCCGGGCGTCACTAAATATCCCTTCACAGATTCTTCAAAGACAGAGTTTCAAAACCGGACACCATAGACTATGCATTAATTCTGTGAAGTCAATGCACATATCAGAGAGCAGATTTTTGGAACGCTTCTTCCTCAAATTTATTTCAGTATATTTCACTATTCGCCATAATCTTCTATGTGTTCTGAAATATCACCTTTTCAGTTTCACAGGAACAGTGTTCAAACACTGCCTTGTGAGAACTGAGATATAACTCCCTGAGTGGAATGCATACATCACAAATTAGTTTCTCAGAAAACTTCTATCCAGTTTTTATCTGAAGATATCTCCTCTTTCACTGTAGGCCTGAATGTACTCCTGAATATCCCTTCGCGGATCTGCGCATGATGGAGTTTTGAGACTGCATAATATAATTTGAGTTTTAACTACACGAGATGAATGAATATATCTAACAGACAGCAGTTTCACAGAAATTTTCTTTCCAGTTTTTGTCTGAGGATATTTCCTTTTTCACCTTAGCCTTCCCTATACTCCCAATATTTCTTGATAGCTTTTTCTCCAAAAGGGATTCTAGAAGCCTCTAGGAGAAGAAAGCTATATTTCTGTGAGTGGAATGCACACATCACAAAGCAGCACCTGAGAAAGCTTCTCACCAGTCTCTATCTGAAGACGTTTCCTTTCTCAACGTAAGCTTGGAAGCCCTCCAGATTATCCCTTTGCAGACTACACAAAAACAGTATTATGGCAGCTCAATGAAAATAGAAGCTTAACTGTGTGAGCAGAATTCATGTGACACAGAGCAGTTTCACAGAAATCTTCCTTCTGATTTCTCTCTGAGTTTATTTCTTTTTCAGGATATTCTAAAGAGCGTTTCCAAATGTCCTTTCTCACACTCCACAGAAACAGTGATTTCAAACTGCTGAATCGAAAGAATGATTTAACTCTATGACATCAATACAAACATCACAAAAGAGTTGTGAAGAACGCTTCTCTCCGATTTTCAATGGAAGACATTTCCTTGCCTCACACCAGCCTCCGGTCGCCACTTAATATCCCTTTGCAGAATCCTCAAAGACCGACTTTCAAACTGGGAAATGTATAGTAAGCTTTAACCCTGTGAAAAGAATGGACATGTCAGAGAGCAGTTTCTTTGAGTGCTTCTTTTTGTTTTTTATTGGACGTCATTTCCTTTTTGCCATAGACTTCAATGGCCTCGGAATATCCCTCTTTTGGTTTTACAGGAACAGCATTCAAACTGTACCTTATGAGAAGAAAGTTATAACTCTCTGCATAGAATGCACACATGACCAAGCAGTTTCTCAGAAAGCTTCCCTCCACTTTTTATCTGACTATACGTCCTCTTACACCATAGGCCCTAATGTTATCCCAAATATCCCTTCGTGGATGCATCCTTGAGAGAGTTTCCAAGCTGCGTAATGTAAAGGAAGCTTCATCTATGTGAGATGAATAAACATAGCAAAAAACAGATTCACAGAAAGCTTCTTTCCAGTTTTTATCTGAAGATATTTCCTTTTTCACCATAGTCCAGCATGTGCTCCCGAATGTCCCTTCGTGGATCCATCCATGACAGTTTCCAAGATGCGTAATATAAAGAAAGTTTTAGCTATGTGAGATGATTACAAATATCACAGAGTAATTTTCTAGTAAGCTTCTTTCCAGTTTTTGTATGAGGCTATTTCCCTTTTCACCTTTGGCATCAACATGCTCCCCCATATCACTTGTTACCTCTTTCTTCAAAAGGGTTTCCCCAACACTGTATGAGAAGAGAGGTATAACATTGTGACTGGAATGCACACGTCACAAAGCAGTTTCTGTGAAAGCTTCTCTCCAGTTTCGGTCTGAACATATTTCCTTTTTCACCGTTAGCCTCAAAGTGCCTCCAAATATCCCATCACATGCTAAACATGCACATTGTGAGAAAACTGCTCAATGAAAAGGGACGCTTAACGGAGCAGGAGTAATTAAGATGACACAGCACAGTTTAACAGAAACTTGCCTACTGGATTTTTCCTGAGGATATTTATTTCTCCATATTCCAAAAATCATTCCCAAATGTCCTTCCTCAGATTCCACAGAAACAGTGATTTCAAGCTGTGAAATCCAAAGAATGGTTTTAGTCTATGAGACGAATATACACATCACAAAGCAGTTGCTCAGAACGTTTCTCCACAGGTTTCATCGTAAGACGTTTCCTCACTCACCACAGGCCTCCGGTGTCACTAAATATCTCTTCACAGATCCTTGAAAGACTGAGTTTCGAAACTGAGCAACATACAGTAAGCATTAACTCTCTGAAGTGAATGCACATATCAGAGAGCATATTCTTGGAACGTTCTTCCTCGATTTTATTGCTGTATATTTCACTACCCGCCATAGTCCTCAATGCGTTCCAAAATATCACTTCTTCTGTTTCACAGGAACAGTGTTCAAACACAGCCTTGTGAGAAAAGAGGTATAACACTCTGAGTGGAATGCATACATCACAAAGTAGTTTCTCGGAAAGCTTTTATCTAGTTTTTATCTGAACATATCTCCTCTTTCACCATAGGCCAGAATATGCTCCCGAACATCCCTTCATGGATATTTGCATGACGGAGTTTCCAACCTGGGTAATATAACTAAAGTTTTAGCTCTGCGAGATGAATAAATATATCTAACACAAAGCAGTTTCACAGAAATCTTCTTTCCAGTTTTTGTCTGAGGATATTTCCTTTTACACCAGAGTTGTCACTATGCTTCTGAATATCTCTTGGTTGCTTTTTCTCCAAAACTGATTCCAGAATCCTCTGGGAGAAGAAACGTATATTTCTGTGAGTGGGATGCACACGTCACAGAGCAGCTCCTCAGAAGGCTTCTCTCCAGTTTCTTTCTGAAGATGTTTCCTTTCTCACCATAAGCCTCAAAACTGTCCAGAGTATCCCTTCGCAGACTAAACAAACAGTGTTATGATACAGCTCAATGAAAAGGGAAACTTAACTGTGTGAGCAGAATTCACATGACACACAGCAGTTTCACAGAAAGCTTAATTCTGTTTTCTTTCTGAGGTTATTTCTATTTCAGGATATTCTAAAGAGTGTTTCCAAATGTCCTTTTTCAGCTTCCACAGAAACAGTGATTTCAAACTGCTCAATCTAAAGAATGATTTAACTCTATGAGAGCAATACAAACATCACAAAAGAGTTGCACAGAGCCTCTCTCCAATTTTTGATGGTAGATATGTCCTATCCTCAACCAGGCCTCCAATCACCACTTACAATCCCTTCGCAAAAACCTCAAGGTCGGACTTTCAAACTTGGAAATGTACAGTATGCTTTAACCCTGTGAAAAGAATGGACATGTCAGAGGGGGTTTCTTGGAGTGTTTCTTTCTGTATTTTATTGGACGCCATTTCGCTTTTTGCCATAGTCTTCAATGTGCTCCGAATATCACTATTTTGATTTCACAGGAACAGTGTTCAAACTGTGCCTTAAGACAAGAAACTTATAACTCCATGAGTGGAATGCGTGCATCACCAAGCAGCTTCTCAGAAAGCTTCTCTCCAGGTTTTATCTGACTATATATCTTATTTCACCATAGGAAGGAATGTGATCCCAAATATCGCTTCGTGGATCCATCCACAAAGGAGTTTCCAAGGGGCGTAATATAAAGAAAGCTTCATGTTTGTGAGATGAATAAACATAACAAAAAGCACATTCACCGAAAGCTTCTTTCCAGTTTTTATCTGAAGATATTACCTTTTCCACCATAGTCCAGAATGTGCTCCCGAAAGTCCGTTCGTGGATCCGTCCATGACATTTTCCAGGCTGCATAATGTAAAGAAAGCTTTACCTATATGAGATGATTACACATATCACAGAGTAGTTTCCTAGAGAGGTTCTTTACAGTTTTGTCTGAGGCTATTTACCTTTTCACCAATGGCATCAACATGCTACCGAATATCACTTGGTACCTTTTTATCCAAAAGGGTTTCCTTGAGGCTGCATGAGAAGAGAGGTATAACACTGTGACTGAAATGTACACCTCACAAAGCAGTTCTTCGGAAAGCTTCTTTCCAGTTTCAGTCTGAGCATATATCCTTTTTCACCATTAGCATCAAAGTTCTCCCGAATCTCCATCACACGCTAAACATACACAGGGCTAGAAAACTGCTCAATGAAAAGAGAGGCTTATCTGAGTGAGAAGAATTAAGACAACAGAGAGCAGGTTCAAATAAATCTTCCTACTGGATTTTACCTGAGAATATTTCTTTCCCCATATTATAAGTGTCGATCCCAAATGTCCCCCCTCAGATTCCACAAAAACAGTGATTTCACATTGCTCAATCCAAAGAATGGTTTAACTCTAGGAGACAAATACACACATTGCAAAGCAGTTGCTCAGAACGTATCTCTGCATGTTTCATCGGAAGACATTTCTTCGCTCACCACAAGCCTCCAGGCATCACTAAATATCCCTTCATAGATTCTTCAAAGACAGAGTTTCGAAACTGGGCAATATAGAGTAATCCTTAACTCTGTGAAGTGAATGCACACATCAGAAACCAAATTCTAGGAACGCTTCTTCCTCGATTTTATTTCAGTATATTTGACTATTCGCCATACTCCTCAATGCGTTTTGAAATATCACTTTTTCGGATTCACAGGAAAAGTGTTCAAACACTTGCTTGTAAGAAAAGAGATATAACTACTTGAGTAGAATGTATACATCACAAAGTAGTTTCTCAGAAAACTTCTATCCAGTTTTTATCTGAAGATATATCCTCTTTCACCGTAGGCCTGCATGTGCTGTCGAATGTCCCTTTGTGGAACGGTTCATGACGGAGTTCTCAAACTGCATGATATAATTAAAGTTTTAACTATGTGAGATGAATAAATGTATCTAACACAAGGCAGTTTCACAGAAAATTTCTTTGCAGTTTTTGTCTGAGGATATTTCCTTTTTCACCATAGTCGTCACTATACTTCTGAATATCTCTTGTTAGCTTTTCCTCCAATAGGGATTCCGGAATGCTCTAGGAAAAGAAAGGTATATTTCTGTGAGTGGAATGCACATGTCACAAAGTAGCTCCTCAGAAAGCTTTCTCCAGTTTCTATCTGAAGACATTTCCTTTCCCACTGCAAGCCTCAATGCCCTCTAGAATATCCCTTCGCAGTCTAAACAGAAACAGTGTTATGATACAGCTCAATGAAAAGAGAAGCTTAACTGTGTGAGTGGAATTCATGTGACACAGAGCAGTTTCACAGAAAGCTTCCTTCTGGTTTCTCTCTGAGGTTATTCCTTTTTCAGGATACTTTAAAGATCGTTTCCAAATGTCTTTTCTCAGATTTAACAGAAGCAGTTATTTCAAACTGCTCAATCCAAAGAATGATTTAACTGTATGAGATCAATACAAACATCACAAAAGAGTTGCACAGAAAGCTTGTCTCCGATTTTCGATGGAAGACATTTCCTTCCCTCACACAGGTCTCCTGTCACCACTTGCTATCCCTTCGCAGAACCCTCAAAGACCGACTTTCAAACTGAAAAATGTAGAGTATATTTTAACGTTGTGAAAATAATGGACATATCAAAGAGCAGTTTCTTCGAGTGCTTCCTTCTGTTTTTTACTGGATGACATTTCACTTTTTACCATAGTCTTCAAAGTGCTCCGAATATGAGTCTTTTGGTTTTATAGGAACAGTGTTCAAACTGTGCCTTATTAGAAGAAAGTTATAACTCCATGAGTGGAATGCACACGTCACCAAACAGTTTCTCAGAAAGCTTCTCTCCAGTTTTTATCTGACTATATTTCCTATTTCAACATAGGCCCAAAAGTAATCCGGAATATCCCTTCGTGGATCCATCCACAGGGGAGTTTCCAAGCTACGTAATGTAAAGAAAGCTTCATCTGTGTGAGATGAATAAACATAACAAATATCAGATTCACAGAAAGCTTCTTTCCAGGTTTTATCTGAAGACATTTCCTTTTTCACCATAGTCCAGTATGTGCTCCAGAATGTCCCCTCGTGGATCCGTCCATGACAGTTTCCAAGCTGTGTAATGTAAAGAAAGTTTTATCTATGTGAGAAGATTACATATATCACAGAGTAGTTTCCTAGAAAGCTTCTTTCCAGTTATTGTTTGAGGCTATTTCCCTTTCACCATTGGCATCAACATGCTCCCAAATATCACTTGGTACCTCTTTCTCCAAAAGGGGTTTCTGTGACGTTGTATGAGAAGAGAGGTATAACACTGTGACTGGAATGCACACATCACCAAGCAGTTCCTCGGAAAGCTTCTCTCCAGTTTCCATTTGAACATATTTCCTTTTTCACCGTTAGCCTCAAAGTTCTCCTGAATATCCCATCACACGCTAAGCATACACAGGGCTATGAAACTGCTCAATGAAAAGGGAGGCTTTTCTGAGGGAGAGGAATTAATACAATACAGAGAAGCTACACAGAAAGCTTCCTTCTGGATTTTACCAGAGCATATTTCTTTCTCTATATTGTAAGGATCGTTCCTAAATGTCCTTCGTCATATTCCACAAAAACAGTGATTTCAAGCTGCTCAATCCAAAGAGTGGTTCACACATCATAAAGCAGTTGCTCAGAATGTTTCTCTGCAGGTTTCATCGGGAGATGTTTCCTCGCTCACAACAAGCCTCCGGGAGTCACTAAATATCCCTTCACAGATTCTTCAAAGACAGAGTTTCAAAACTGGGACACATAGAGTAAGCATTATCCCTGTGAAGTGAATGCACATATCACATAGCAGATTGTTGGAACACTTCTTCCCCGATTTTATTTAAGTATATTTAACTATTCACCATAGTCCTCAAGGCATTCCGAAATATCACTCTTTCGGTTTCACAGGAACAGTGTTCAAACACTGCCTTGTGAGAAAAGAGGTATAACTCCCTGAGTGGAATCGGTACATCAAAAAGATGTTTCTCAGAAAGCTTCTATCCAGTTTTTATCTGAAGATATCTCCTCTTTCATCATATGCCTGAATGTGCTCCCGAACATCCCTTCGCGGATCTGTGCATGACGGAGTTTCCAAACTGGGAATATAATTAAAGTTTTATCTAAGCAAGATGAATAAATACATCTAACACAAAGCAGTTTCACGGAAATCTTCTTTCCAGTTTTTGTCTGGGGATATTTCGTTTATCACCAGTCCTCCCAATACTTCTGAATATCTCTTGGTAGCTTCTTCTCCAAAAGGGATTGTGGAATCCTCTTGGAGAAGAAAAGTATATTTCTGTGAGTGGAATGCACACGTCACAAAGCAGCTCCTTTGGAAGCTTCTCTCCAGTTTCTATCTGAAGGCGTTTACTTTCTCACTGGAAGCCTCAAAGCCCTCCAGAATATCCCTTCGCAGACTAAACAAAAACAGTGTTATGATACAGCTCAATGAATAGAGAATCTTACCTGTGTGAATGGAATTCAAGTGACACAGGGCAGTTTCACAGAAAACTTCCTTCTGGTTTCTCTCTGAGGTTATTTCTTTTTCAGGATATTCTAAAGAGCGTTTCCAAATGTCAATTCTCAGATTATGCAGAAACAGTGATTTCAAACTGCTCATTCCAAAGAATCATTTAACACTATGAGATGAATACAAACATCACAAAAGAGTTGCGCAGAATGCTTCTCTCCAATTTTCAATAGCGGACATTTCCTTGCTTGACACAGGCCTCCGGTAGCCAATTACTAACACTTTGCAGAACTCTCAAAGACAGCCTTTTAAACTGGCATATGTAGAGTGAGCTTTAACCTTGTGAAAATAATGGACATTTGAGAGCAATTTCTTCGAATGCTTCTTTCTGTTTTTTATTGGACGCCAGTTCACTTTTTGACATAGTCTTCAAAGTGCTCCGAATATCACTCTTTTGGTTTTGCAGGAACAGTGTTCAAACTGTGCCTTATGTGAAGAAAGTTTTAACTCTCTGAGTGGAGTGCACACATCCCCAAGCTATTTATCCGAAAGCATCTCTCCAGTTTTTATCTGACTATATTTGCTATTTCACCATAGGCCCGAATGTGTTCCCAAATATCTCTTCGTGGATCCATCCATGAGGGCGTTTTCAAGCTGTGTAATGTAAACAATGCTTCATCTATGTGAGATGAATAAACATGGCAGAAAGCAGATTTACAGAAAGTTTCTTTCCAGTTTTTATTAGAAGATATTTCCTTTTTCACCATAGTCCAGAATGTGCTCCCTAAAGTCCCTTCGTGGATCCGTCCATGACAGTTTCCAAGCTGCGTAATGTAAAGAAAGCTTTATCTATGTGAGATGATTACACATATCACAGAGTAGTTTCCTAGAAAACTTCTTTCAAGTTTTTGTCTGAAGCTATTTCCCTTTTCACCATTGGCAATAACAGGCTCCCGAATATTACTTGGTACCTGTTTCTCCAAAATGGTTTCCCCGATGCTTTATGAGAAGGGAGGTATAACACTGTGACTGGAATGCACACGTCACAAAGCAGTTCCTCGGAAAGCTTCTCTCCATTTTCGGTCTGATTATATTTCCTTTTTCACAGTAAGCCTCAAAGTACTCCCAAATATCCCATCTCATGCTAAACATGCACATTGCTATAAAACTTCTCAATTAAATGGGTGGCTTAACTGATCAAGAGGACTTATGATGACACATAGCAGTTTCAGGGAAAGGTTCCTTCTGGATTTTATCTGAGGATATTTCTTTCTGAATATTCTAAGGATCATTCCCAAATGTCTTTCCTTAGATTCCACAGAAACAGTGATTTCGAGCTGTTCAATCCAAAGAATGGTTAATTCTAGGAGATGAATACACACAGTGCAAAGCTGTTGCTCAGAACATTTCTCTACATGTTTCATCGGAAGACGATTCCTCTCTCACCACAGGTCTCTGGACGTCACTAAATATCCATTCACAGATTCTTCAAAGACAGAGTTTCGAAACTGGGCAACATAGAGTAAGCATTAAATCTGTGTAGTGAATGCACATATCAGAGAGCAGATTCCTTCTTCCTCGATTTTATTTCAGTATATTTCATTATTCGCCATAGTCCTCAACACGTTCCGAAATATAACTTTTTCGGTTTAACAAGAATAGTGAGCAAACACTGCCTTGTGAGAAAAGAGGTATAACTCCCTGAGTGGAATGCATACATCACATACTAGTTTCTCAGAAAGCTTCTATCCAGTTTTTATCTGAAGATATCTCCTCTTTCACTGTAGGCCTTAATATGCTCCCAAATGTCCCTTCGCGGATCTCTGCATAACAGTGTTTCCAAGCTGCATAATATAATTAAAGTTTTAAGTATGCGAGATGAATAAATATATCTAGCAAAAGGCAGTTTCACAGAAATCTTCTTTCCAGTTTTTGTCTGAGGATATTTCTTTTTTCACCAGAGTCTTCCCTATACTCCCGAATGTATGTTTTGTAGCTTTCTCTCAAAAAGGGACTCCGGAATCCTCTAGGAGAGAAAGATATATTTCTGTGAGTGGAATGCACACGTCACAAAGCAGCTCCTCAGAAAGCTTCTCTCCAGTTTCTCTCTGAAGACGTTTCCTTTCTCACCGTAAGCCTCAAAGGTCTTCAGAATATCCCTCCACAGACTAAACAAAAACAGTGTTATGATACAACTTAATGAAAAGAGAAGCTTAACTGTCAGCGGAATTCACATGACACAGAGCAGTTTCACAGAAAGCTTCCTTGTGGTTTCTCTCTGAGATTATTTCTTTTTCAGGATATTCTAAAGAGCATTTCCAAATGTCCTTTCTCAGATTTCACAGAAACAGTGATTACAAACTGCTCAATCCAAACAATGATTTAACTCTATGAGATGAACACAAACATCACAAAAGAGTTGTGCAGAAATCTTTTCTCCGATTTTTCATGGAAAACATTTCTTTGCCTCACACAGACCTACGTTTGACACTTGCTATCCCTTAGCAGAACCCTCAAAGACCGACTTTCAAACTGGCAAATGTAGAGTAAGCTTTAACCCTGTGAAAACAATGCACACGTCAGACAGCACTTTCTTCGAGTGTTTCTTTCTGTTTTTTATTCTACAACATTTCATTTTTTGCCATAATCTTGAATGTGCTCCGATTATCACTCTTTTGGTTTTACAGGAACAGTGCTCAAACAGTGCCTTATGAGAAGAAAGTTACAACACCCTGAGTGCAATGCACACATCCACAAACAGTTTCTCAAAAAACTTCTCTCCAGTATTTATCTGAGTGTGTTTCCTATTTCACCATAGGCCCAAATGTGATCCCAAATATCCCTTCGTGGATCCATCTATGAGGGAGCTTCCACAATGCATAATGTAAAGAAAGCTTCATTTATGTGAGATGAATAAACATAGCAAAAAGCAGATTCACAGAAATTTTCTTTCCACTTTTTATCTGAAGATATTTCCTTTTTCACCATAGTTCAGAATGTGCTCCCGAAGGTCCCTTCGTGGATCCGTCCATGACAGTTTCCGAGCTGTGTAATATAAAGAAAGCTTTATCTATGTGTGATGATTATATATATCACAGTGTTGTTTCATAGAAAGCTTCTTTTCAGTTTCTGTTTGAGGCTATTTCCCTTTTCACCATCGGCATCAACATGCTCCCGAATATAACTTGGTCCCTGTTTCTCCAAAAGGGTTTCCCCGATGCTGTCTGAGAAGAGAGGTATAACACTGTGACTGGAATGCACACGTCACAAAGCAGTTTCTCGGAGAGGTTCTCTCTAGTTTCGGTCTGAACATATTTCCTTTATCATCGTTTGCCTCAAAGTGCTAGTGAACATCTGATCACACGTTAAACACCCACAGGGCTGGAAAACTGCTCAATGAAAAGAGAAGCTAATCTGAGAGGAATTATGATGACACAGAGTAGTTTCACAGAAAGCTTTTCTGGATTTTACATGAGGATATCTCTTTCTCCATATTCTAACGATCGTTCTCAAATTTCCTTTCTCAGATTCCACAAATACAGTGATTTTAAGCTGCTCAATCCAAACAATGGTTTGATTCTAGGAGATGGATACACACATCGTTCCTCAGAACGTTTCTCTCCAGGTTTCATCGGAAGACGTTTCCTCGCACACCACAAGCCTCTGGGAGACACTAAATATCCCTTCACAGATTCTTTAAAGACAGAGTTTTGAAACTCGTCAACAAAGAGTAAGCATTAACTCTGTGAAGTGAATGCACATTTTCGAGAGCAGATTCTTGGAACGCTTCTTCCTCGATTTTTTTTCCCTATATTTCACTATTCGCCATAGTCCTCAATGCCTTCCGAAATATCACCTATTTGGTTTAACAGGAACCGTGTTTAAACCCTGCCTTGTGAGAAAAAACGTATAAGTCCCTGAGTAGAATGCATACATCACAAAGTAGTTTCTCAGAAAGCTTCTATCAAGTTTTTATCTGAAGACATCTCGTCTTTCACCGTAGGCCTGAATGTGCTCCCAAATGTTGCTTCGCAGTTCTGTGCATGATGGAGTTTCCAAACTGTGTAATATAATTAAAGTTTTAGGTATGTGAGATGAATAAATATATGTAACAGAAAGCAGTTTCACAGAAATCTTCTTGGCAGTATTTGTCTGAGGATATTTCCTTTTTTGCCATAGTCGTCGCTCTATTCCCGAATATCTCCTGGTACCTTTTTCTCCAAAATGGATTCTGGAATCCTCTAGGAGATGAAAGGTATACTTCTGTGAGTGGAATGCACACATCTAAAAGCAGCTCCTCAGAAAGCTTCTCTCCAGTTCCTATCTGAAGACGTTTCCTTTCTCACCGTAAGCCTAGAAGACCTCCAGAATATACCTTCACAGACTAAACAAAATCACTGTTATAATACAGCTGAATGAAAAGAGAAGCTTAACTTTATGAGTGGAATACACGTGCCACAGGGCAGTTTCACGAAAAGCTTCCTTCTGTTTTCTATCTGTGGTTATTTCTTTTAGAGGATATTCTAAAGAGCATTTCCAAATGACCTTTCTCAAATTCCACAGAAACAGTGATTTCAAACTGCTCAATACAAAGAATGATTGAACTCTATGAGATCAGTACAAACATCAGAAAACTGTTGGGCAGAAAGCTTCTTTCCAATTTTCGATGGGAGACATTTCCTTGCCTCACACAGGCCTCCTGTCGCTACTTCCTATCCCTTCACAGAACCCTCAAACACCGACTTTCAAACTGGGAAATGTAGAGTAAGCTTTAACCCTGTGAAAAGAATGGACATGTCGGAGAGCACTTTCTTCGAGTGCTTCTTTCTGTTTTTTATTGGATGACATTTCACTTTTTGCCATAGTCTTCAATGTGCTCTGGATATCTCTCTTTTGGTTTTACAGAAACAGTGTTTAAACTGTGCCTTATGAGAAGAAAGTTATAACTCCCTGAGTGGAATGCACACATTGCCAAGCAGTTTCTCAGAAAGCTTCCCTCCAGTTTTTATCTGACTATATTTTCTCTTTCACCATCAGCCCGAATGTGATTCCAAATATCCCTTCGTGGATCCATCCATGAGGGAGCTTCCAAGCTGCATAATTTAAAGAAAGTTTCATCTATGTAAGATGAATGAATATAGCAAAAAGAAGATTCACAGAAAGCTTCTTTCCAGTTTTTATCTGAAGATATTTCCTTTTTCACCACAGTCTAGAATGAGCTCCCGAAGGTCCATTCGTGGATCCGTCCATGACAGTTTCCAAGCTGCATAATGGAGAGAAAGCTTTATCTATGTGAGATGATTACAGTTATCACAGAGTAGTTGCCTAGAAAGCTTATTTCTCGTTTTTGTCTGACACAGGGATAGAAAATTGCTCAATGAAAAGAGAAGCTTATCTGAGAGAGGGAAATTAACACAACAAGAAGAAGTTTCCCGGAAAGCTTCCTTCTGGATTTTACTTGTAGATATTTCTTTCTCCATATTCTAAGGATCTTTCCCAAATGTCCTTCCTCAGATTACACAAAAACAGTGATTTCAAGCTTCTCAATCCAAAGAATGGTTTAACTCTCTGAGAGGAATATACACATCGCAAAGCAGTTTCTCAGAAGGTTTCTCTGCTGGTTTCATTGGAAGACGTTTCCTTACTCACTCGAAGCCTCCGGGGGCCACTAAATATCCCTTCCCAGATACTTCAAAGACAGAGTTTTGAAACTGGGCAACACAGAGTAAGCATTAACCCTGTGTAATGAATGCACATATCACAGAGCAGATTCTTGGAACGCTTCTTTCTCGATTTTATTTCAGTTTATATCACTCTTTGCTATAGCTCTCAATGCTTTCCAAAATATCACTTTTTAGTTTTCACAGAAACAGAGTTCAAACACATCCCTGAGTGGAATGCATACATCAAAAGTAGTTTCTCAAAAATCTTCTATCCAGATTTTATCTGAAGATATCTCCTCTCTCACTGTAGGCCTGCATGTGCTGCCGAATGTCCCTTCATGGATATGTGCATGACAGAGTTTCCAAACGGCGTAATATACTTAAAGTTTTAAGTATGCAAGACGAATAAATATATGTAACACAAGGCAGTTTCACAGACATATTCTTTCCATTGTTTCTCTGAAGATAATTCCTTTTTCACCATAGTCGTGTCTATACTCCCGAATACCTCTTTGTAGCTTTTACTCCAAAAGGGATTCTGTAATCCTCTAGGAGAAGAAAGGTATAGTTCTATGAGTGGAATGCACATGTCACAAAGCAGCTCTTCAGAAAGCTTCTCTCCAATTCTATCTGAAGAGTTTTTTTCTCATCGTAAGCCTCAAAGCCCTCCAGAATGTCCCTTCACAGACTAAACAAAAACAGCGTTATGATACAGCTCAATGAAAAGAGAAGCTTAACTGTGTGAGCAGAATACACGTGACACAGGGGAGTTTAACAGAAAGCTTCCTTCTGGTTTCTCTCTGTGGTTATTTCTTTTTCAGGATATTCTAAAGAGCATTTCCAAATTTCGTTTTATAAATTATACAGAAACAGTGATTTCACACTGCTCATTCCAAAGAGCCATTTAACGCTATGAGATGGATACAAACATCACAAAAGAGTTGCGCAGAAAAGTTCTCTCCAATTTTCGATGGAAGACATTTTTTTGCTTGACACATGCCTCTGGTTGCCACTTACTATCCTTTCGCAGAACCCACAAAGGACGACTTTCAAACTGGGAAATGTACTATAAGCTTTAAACCAGTGAAAAGAATGGACATGACAGAGAGCAGTTTCTTCGCCTTCTTCTTTCTCTTTTCTATTAGACGACATTTCACTTTTTGCCATAGTTTTCAATGTGCTCTGAATATCACCCTTTAGGTTTTTCAGGAACAATGTTCAAAATGTGCCTTATGAGAAGAAAGTTAAAACACCCTGATTGGAATGCTCACATCACCAAGCAGTTTGACAGAAAGCTTCTTTCCAGTTTTTATGTGACTATATTTCCTCTTTCACCGTAGTCCAAAATGTGATCCCAAATATCCTTTGGCTGATCCATCCACGAGGGAGTTTTCAAGCTCTGTAATGTAAAGAAAGCTTCATCTATGTGAGATGAATAAACATGGCAAAAAGCAGATTCACAGAAAGCTTCTTTCCAGTTTTTATCTGAAGATATTTCCCTTTTCACCATTTTCATGAATGTGCTCCCACAGGTCCCTTCGTGGATCCGTCCATGACAGTTTCCAAGCTGCGTAATGTAAAGAATGCTTTATCTATGTGAGATGATTACACATATCAGAGAGTACTTTCCTAGAAAGTTTCTTTAAACTTTTTGTCTGACTCTATTTCCCTTTTCACCATCAGCATCAACAGGCTCCTGAATATCACTTGGTAGCTGTTTCTCCAAAAGGGTTTCCCCCACATTGTATGAGAAAAGAGGTATATCACTGTGACTAGAATGCACATGTCACAAAGCAGTTCCTTGGAAAGCTTGTCTCCAGTTTTGATCTGAACATGATTCCTTTTTCGCCATTGGCCTCAAAGTGTTCCCGAATATCCCATCACACGCTAAACATACACGGGGTAGAAAACTGCTCAATGAAAAGGGAGGCTTAACGGGGTAAGAGTAATAAACACGACACACAGCAGTTTCACAGAAACCTTCCTACTGGATTTTTCCTGAGGATATTTATTTCTCCATATTTTAAGGATCATTCCCAAAGGCCATTTCTCAGATTCCACAAAAGCAGTGATTTCAAGGTGCGAAATGCAAAGAAGAGTTTAACTCTGTGAGGCTAATATACACATCGCAAAGCAGTTGCTCAGAACGTTTCTCTACAGGTTTCAATGGAAGACGTTTCCTCACTCACCACAGGCCTCCGGGCGTGAATAAATATCCCTTCACAGATTCTTCACAGATAGACTTGAAACTGAGCAACATAGAGTAAGCATTAACTCTGTGAGGTGAATGCACATATCAGAGAGCAGATGCTTAGAACGCTTCTTCCTCGATGTTATTACAGTATATTTCACTAATCGCCATAGTCCTCAATGCGTTCTGAAATATCACTATTTTGGTTTCACAGGAACAGTGTTCAAGCACAGCCTTGTGAGAAAAGAGGTATAAGTCCCTGAGTGGAATGCATACATCACAAAGTATTTTCTCAGAAAACTTCTATGCAGTTTTTATCTGAAGATATCTCCTCTTTCACCGTAGGCCTGAATGTGCTCCCGAATGTGACTTCATGGATCTGTGCCTGATGGAGTTTCCAAACTGTGTAATATAAATAAAGTTTTAACTGTACGAGATGAATAAACATATCTAACAGAGGGCCGTTTCACAGAAATCTTTTTTCCAGTTTTTGTCTGAGGATATTTCCTTTTTCACCAGAGACGTCACAATACTCCTGAATATCTCTTGGTAGCTTTTCCTCCAAAAGGGATTCCGGAATCCTCTAGGAGAAGAAAGGTATACTTCTGTGAGTGGAATGCACACGTCACAAAGCAGCTCCTCAGAAAGCTTCTCTCCAGTTTCTATGAACGTCTGAAGACGTTATTTTTCTCATCATAAACATTAAAGCCCTCCAGTATATCCCTTCACAGACTGGGCAACAACAGTGTTATGATACAGCTCAATGAAAAGAAAAGTTTAACTGTGTGAGCAGAATTCACGTGATGTAGAGCAGTTTCACAGAAAGCTTCCTCCCAGTTTCTCTCTAAGGTTATTTCTTTTTCAGGGTATTCTAAAGAGCGTTTCCAAATATCCTTTAGCAGATTCCACAGAAACAGTGATTTCAAACTGCTCAAGCCAAAGAATGATTTAACGCTAAGAGATGAAAACAGACATCACAAAAGAGTTGGGCAGAAACCTTGTCTCTGATTTTGGATGGAAGATATTTCCTTGCCTCACACAGGCCTCCGGTATCCACATAGTATCCTTTGAAGAACCCTCAAAGACCGACTTTCAAACTGGGAAATGTAGAATAAGCTTTAACCGTGTGAAAGGAATGGACATGTCAGAGAGCAGTTTCTTAGAGTGCTTCTTTCTGTTTTTTTACTGGAGGATATTTCAATTTTTGCCATAGTCTACAATGTGTTCCAAATATCACTCTTTTGGTTCCACAGGAGCAGTGTTCAAGCTGTGCCTTATGAAAAGAAAGCTCTAACTCCCTGAGTGGAATGCACACATCAACAAGCAGCTTCTCAGAAAGCTTCTCTACAGTTTGTATCTGAAGACGTTTCCTTTCTCACTGTAAGCCTCAAATCCCTCCAGAATATCCCTTCGCAGAGTAAACAAAACAAATGTTTTGATACAGCTCAATGAAAAGAGAAGCTTAACTGTGTGAATGGAATTCACGTGACACAGGGCAATTTCACAGAGAGCTTCCTCCTAGATTCTCTCTGAGGTTATTTCTTTTTAAGGAGATTCTAAAGAGCATTTCCAAATGTCCTTTCTCTGATTCCAGGGAAACAGCAATTTCAAATTGGTCAATCCAAAGAATGATTTAACTCTATGAGGTGAATACAAAGATCACAAAAGAGTTGCACAGAAAGTTTCTCTCCAGTTTTCGATCTAGGATATTTTCTTGCTAGACACAGGCCTCTGGCTGTCACTTACTATCCCTTCGCAGAACTGTCAAAGACAGACTTTCAAACAGAGAAAGTTAGAGTAAGCTTTAACCCATGAAAACAATGCACACGTCAGAGAGCAGTTTCTTCGAGTGCTTATTTCTATTTTTTATTGGACGACATTTCACTTTTTGCTATAGTCGTCAATGTGCTCCGAATATCACTCTTTTGGTTTTACAGGTATAGTATTCAAACTCTGCCTTGTGAGAAGAAAGTTACAACTCCCTGAGTGGAATACACACACCACCAAACAGTTTCTGAGAAAGCTTCTCTACAGTTTCGGTCTGAACATATTTCCTTTTTCACCATTAGCCTCAAAGTGCTCCCAAATATCTCATTACATGCTAAACATACACAGGGCTACAGAACTGCTCAATGAAAATAGAGGCTTATCTGAGAGGAATTAAGACAACACAAAGCAGTTTAACAGCAAGCTTCCTTCTGGATTTTACCAAAGGATATTTATTTCTCCATATTCTGAGGATCATTCCCAAATGTACTTCCTCAGATTCCACAAAAACAGTGACTTCAAGCTGCTCAATCCACAGAATGGTTTAGATCTATGAGATGAATACACGCATCACAAAACAGTTGCTCAGAACGTTTCCCGCAGATTTCATCGAAAGACGTTTCCTTGCTCACCACAAGCCTCTGGGCATCACTAAATATCCCTTCATAGATTCTTCAATGACAGATTTTTGAAACTGGGCAACATAGAGTAAGCGTTAACTCTGTGACGTGAATGCACATATCAGAGAACAGATTCTTGAAATGCTTCTTCCTCGATTTTAATTCAGTATATTTCACTATTCGCCACAGACCTCAATGCATTAAGAAATATCACTTTTTCGGATTCACAGGAAGAGTGTTCAAACACTGTCTTGTGAGAGAAGTGGTAGAACTCCCTGAGTGAAATGCAAACATCACAAATTAGTTTCTCAGAAAGCTTCTATCTAGTTTGTATTTCAAGATATCTCCTCTTTCACCATAGGCCTGAATGTGCTCCCGAATGTCCCTTTGCGGGTCTCTGCATGATGGTCTTTCCAAACTGCGTAATATAATTAAAATTTTAACTATGCAAGACGAATAAATATATCTAACACAAATCAGTTTCACAGAAATCTTCTTTCCAGTTTTTGTCTGAGGATATTTCCTTTTTCACCATATCTTTGCTATACTCCCGAATGTCTCTTGGTAGCTTTTACTCCAAAAGGGATTCCGGAATCCTCTAGGAGAAGAAAGGTGTATTTCTGTGAGTGGAATGCACACGTCACAAAGCAGCTCCTCAGAAAGCTTCTCTACAGTTTCTACCTGAAGACGTTTCCTTTCTCACCGTAAGCCTCAAAGCCATCCAGAATATCCTTGCACAGACTAAACAAAAACAGTGTTATGATATAGCTCAATGAAAAGAGAAGCTTAATTGTGTGAGTGGAATTTACGTGACACAGAGCAGTTTCACAGAAAGATTCCCTCTGGTTCCTCTCTGAGGTTATTTCTTTTTCAGGATATTCTAAAAAGCGTTTCCAAATGTCCTTTCTCAGATTCCACAGAAACAGTGATTTCAAACTGCTCAATCCAAAGAATGATTTAATGCTAAGTGATGAACACAAACATCACAAAATGGTTGTGCAGAAAGTTCTCTCCAATTTTCGATGGATGACATTTCCTTGCTAGACACAGGCCTTTGGTCGCCACTGAGTATCCCTTTGCACAACCCTCAAAGACCGACTTTCAAACTGGGAAATGTACAGTAAGCTTTAACACAGTAAAAAGAATGGACATGTCAGAGAGCAGTTTCTTTGAGTACCTCTTTCTCTTTTGTATTGGATGACATTTCACTATTTGCCAAAGTCTTCAAAGTACTCCGAATATCAGTCTTTCAGTTTTTTAAAAACAGTGTTCAAATGATGCCCTATGAGAAGAAAGTTATAACTCCCTGAGTGGAATGCACGCAACACCAAGCAGTTTATCAGAAAGTTTCTCTCCAGATTTTATCTGACTCTATTTCCTATTTCACCATAGGCCCGAATTTGATCCCAAACATCCGTTCGCGGAACCATCCACGAGGGAATTTCCAAGCTGCGTAATGGAAAAAAGCTTCATCAATGTGAGATGAATAAACACAGCAAAAAGCAGATTCACAGAAAGTTTCTTTCCACTTTTTATCTGAAGATATTTCCTTTTTCACCATAGTCCTGAATGTGCTCCCGAAGGTCCCTTCATGGATCTGTCCATGACGGGTTCCAAGCTGCGTAATGCAAAGAAAGCTTTATCTATGTGAGATGATTACACATATCACAGAGGAATTTCCTAGAAAGCATCTTTCCAGTTTTTGTCTGAGGCTATTTCCCTTTTCAGCATCGGCATCAAATGCTCCCTAATATCACTTGGTACCTGTTTCTCCAAAAGGGTTACCCAGACTCCATATGAGAAGAGATGTATAACTCTGTGAGTGGAATGCAGATGTCACAAAGCCGTTCCTCGGAAAGCTACTCTCCTGTTTCCATCTGAACATATTTCCTTTTTCACTGTAAGCCTCAAAGTGCTCCTGAATATCCCATCACACGGTAAATATACACATGGTAAGAAAACTGCTCAATGAAAAGAGAGGCTTACCTGAGTGAGAGGATTTAGAACGACACAGTGTAGTTTCACAGAAAGCTTCATTCTGGATTTTACCTGAGGATATTTCTTTCTCCATATTCTAGGGATTACTCCCAAATGTCCTTCCTCAGATGCCACAAAAACAGTTATTTCAACCTGCTCAATCCAAGGAATGATTTAACTCTATGAGACGAATACAGACATCACAAGGAAGTTGCTCAGAATGTTTCTCTGCATGTTTCATCGGAAGACATTTACTCACCTCCCGGTGTCACTAAATATCCCTTGACAGATTCTTCAAATACAGAGTTTTCAAACTGAGCAACCTAGGGTAAGCATTAACTCTGTGAAGTGAATGCACATATCAGAGAGCAGATTCTTGGAATGATTCTTCCTCGATTTTGTTTCAGCATATTTCACTATTCGCCATAGTCCTCAATGCGCTCTGAAATATCACATTTTCGGTTTCACAAGAACTGTGTTCAAAAGCTGCCTTGTGAGAAAAGTGGTATAACCCCCTAAGTGGAATGCATACATCACAAATTAGTTTCTCAGAAAGTTTCTATCCAGTTTTTATCTGAAGATATCTGTTATTTCATCATAGGCCTGAATGTGCTCTTGAATGCCCCTTCATGAATCCATGCATGAA
Organism: Colobus angolensis palliatus; assembly: GCF_000951035.1. Classification (NCBI taxonomy): domain Eukaryota; kingdom Metazoa; phylum Chordata; class Mammalia; order Primates; family Cercopithecidae; genus Colobus; species Colobus angolensis. The sequence goes on along the minus strand of NW_012117833.1, from coordinate 158,570 downwards.
GGTGTTTGCAAACAGCAAAATAAAAGAAACTTTCTAACTCTGTGAGATTAATAAATATATATATATATATATCACAAAGCAGTTTCACAGAAATATTCTTTCCACTTTTTGTCTGAGGATATTTCCTTCTTCACCAGAGCTGTCCCTGTAGTCTCGAGTGTGTCTTGGTAGCTGTTTCTCCAAAAGGGATTCAGGAATCCTCTAGGAGAAGAAAGGTATATTTCTGTGAGTGGAATGCACACGTAACAAAGCAGCTCCTCAGAAAACTCTTTTCCAGTTTCTATATGAAGATATTTCCTTTCACACCATGCGTCTCAAAGCACTCCTGAATATCACTTCTCAGACTGAACATAAACAGTGTTATGATACTGCTCAATGAAAAGGGAAGCTTAACTGTGTCAGCGGAATTCACGTGACACAGAGCAGTTTCACAGAAAGTTTTTTCTGGTTTCTCTCTGAGTTATTTCTCTTTCAGGATATTCTAAAGAGCGTTTCCAAATGTTCTTTCTCAGATACCACAGAAACAGTGATTACAAACTGCTCAATCCAAAGTATGATTTAACTCTATGAGATGAATACAAACATCACAAATGTGTTGCACAGAAAGGTTCTCTCCAATTTTCGATGGAAGACATTTCCTTATTTGACACATGCCTCCTGTTACCACTTACTATCCTTTTCAGAACCCTCAGCGGACGACATTCAAACTGGGAAATGTACAATAAGCTTTAGCACTGTGAAAAGAATGGAAATGACAGAGAGCAGTTTCTTTGAGTCCTTCTTTCTGTTTTCTATTAGATGACATTATACTTTTTGCCATACTCTTCAATGTGCTCTGAATATCACTCTTTTGGTTTTACAGGAACAATGTTCAAAATGTGCCTTATGAGAAGAAAGTTGAAACTCCCTGATTGGAATGCTCACATCACCAAGCAGTTTTACAGAAAGCTTCCCTCCAATGTTTATGTGACTATAATTACTCTTTCACCATAGACCTGAATGTGATCACAAATATCCTTTCACTGATCCATCCACTAGGGAGATTCCAAGCTGTGTAATGTAAAGAAAGCTTCATCTATGTGAGATGAATAAACATGGCAAAAAGCAGATTCACAGAAAGCTTCTTTCAAGTTTTTATCTGAAGATATTTCCCTTTTCACCATTGTCATGACTGTGCTCCTGAATGTCCCTTCGTGGATCTCTCCATGAGAGATTCCAAGCTGCATAATGTAAAGAAAGCTTTATCTGTATGAGATTATTACACATATCACAGAGAAGTTTCCTAGAAAGCATCCTTCCAGTTTTTGTCTGAGGCTATTTCTCTTTTCACCATAGGCATCAACATGCTCCCAATTATCACTTGGTACCTGTTTCTCCAAAAGTGTTTCCTCGATGCTGTAGGAGAAGAGAGGTATAACGCTGTGAATGGAATGCACACGTCACAAAGCAGTTCCTCCAGTTTCAGTCCGAACATATTTCCTTTTTCACCATAAGCCTCAAAGTGCTCTCGAATATATTATCACATGCTAAACATACACAGGGTTAGAAAACTGCTCAATGAAAACAGAGGCATAATGGAGCGATAGGAATTAGGATGATGCACAGTAGTTTCACAGAAGGCTTCCTACTGGATGTTTCCTGAGGATATTTCTTTCTCCATAATCTAAGGATCGTTTCCAAATGTCGTTCCTTAGATTCCACAAAAACAGTGATTTCAAGCTGCTCAATCAAAAGAATGGTTTAACTCTATGAGACAAATACACACATCACCAAGAAGTGGCTCAGAATGTTTCTCTGCAGGATTCATTGGAAGACGTTTCCTTGCTCAACAAAAGCCTCCGGGCGTCACTAAATATCCCTTCACAGATTCGTCAAAGACAGAGATTCGAAACTGGACCACATTAATTCTGTGAAGTGAATGCACATATCAGAGAGCAGATTCTTGGAAGGCTTCCTCCTCGATTTTATTTCAGTATATTTCACTATTCGCCATAGTCCTCAATGCACTCCAAAGTATCACCATTTCGGTTTCACAAGATCAGTGTTCAAATGCTGCCTTGTGAAAAAAAGAGGTATAAATCCCTGTGTGGAATGCGTATATCAGAAAGTAATTTCCCAGAAAGCTTCTATTCAGTTTTATCTGAATATGTCTTCTCTTTCACCACAGGCCTGAATGTTCTCCAGAATGTCCCTTCGTGGATGCTTGCATGACAGAGTTTCCAAACTGCATAATATAAGAAAAGTTTTAACCATGCGAGATTAATAAATATATCTAACACAAAGCCATTTCATAGAAATCTTCTTTCCAGTATTTGTCCGAGGAGATTTCCTTTTTCACCATTGTCGTCGCTATACTCCCTAATATCTATTGGTATCTCTTTCCCCAAAAGGGATTCCAGAATCCTATAGGAGAAGAAAGGTATATTTCTGAGTGGAATGCACACATCACAAAGCAGATCCTCAGAAAGCTTCTCTCCAGTTTCAATCTGAAGACGTTTACCTCCTCACGTAAGCCTCAAATCGCTCCTGAATATCCCTTCACAGACTAAAGAAAATCAGTGTTATGATAGAGCTCAATGAAAAGAGAAGCTTAACTGTGTGAGCAGAATTCATGTGACACAGAACAGTTTCACAGAAACTCTCTTCTGCATTCTCTCTGAGTTTATTTTTCTTTCAGGATATTCTACAGGACGTTTCCAAATGTCCTTTCTCAGATTCCACAGAAAGAGTGATTTCCAACTGCTAAATCCAAAGAATGATTTAACTCTATGACGTCAATAAAACATCACAAAAGATTTGCGCAGAAAGCTTGTCATTAATTTTTGATGGAAGACATTTCATTGCTTGACACAGGCCTCCGGTTGCAATTTACTATCCCTTCACAGAACCCTCAAAGACCGACTTTCAAACTGGGAAATGTAGAATAAACTTTAACCCTGTGGAAAGAATGGACATGTCAGATTGCAGTGTCTTCAAGTGCTTATTTCTGTTTTGTATTAGACGACATTTCACTTTTTGCCATAGTCTCCAATGTGCTCCGAATATCACTCATTTGGATTCACAGGAACAGTGTTCAAACTGTGCCTTATGGTAAGAAAGTTATAACTCCCTGAGTGAAATGTACACATCACTAAGCAGTTTCTCAGAAAGGTTCTCTCCAGTTTTTATCTGAATGTATTTCGTATTTGACCAGAAGCTGGAAATGATCCCAAATATCCCTTCGCAGATCCATCCATAAGGGAGTTTCCAAGCTGCATAATGCAGAGAAAGCTTCATCTATGAGAGATGAATAAATATAGAAAACAGCAGACACACAGAAAGCTTCTTTCCAGTTTTTATCTGAAGATATTCCCTTTTTCACCATAGTTCTGAATCTGCTTCAGATGGTCAAATAGTAGATACATCTAAGACAGTTTCCAAGCTGCGTAATGTAAAGAAAACTTTATCTATGTGAGATGATTACACATATCACGGAGTAGTTTCCTAGAAACCTTCTTTCCAATTTTTGTCTCAGGCTCTTTCACATTTCACCATCGGCATCAACATGCTCCTGAATATCAATTCGTACCTGGGTACCTGTTTCTCTAAAAGGGCTTTCCCTATGCAGTATGAGAAGAGAGGTATAGCACTGTGACTGGAATGCACACGTCACAAAGTAGTGCCTTGGAAAGCTTCTCTCTGTTTTCGGTCTGAACATAGTTCCTTTTTCACCGTTAGCCTCAAAGTGCTTCCGAAAATCCCATCACACACTAAACATACACAGGGCCAGAAAACTTCTCACAGAAAAGAGAGGCTTATCTGTGTGAGAGGAATTAAGATGACACAGATCAGTTTCACAGAAAGCTTCCTTCTGGATTTTAGCTGAGGATATTTCTTTCTCCATATTCTAAGGATCGTTCCCAAGTGTCCTTCCTCAGATTCCACAAAGACAGAGATTTCAGTCTGCTCAATCCAAAGAATGGTTTAACTCTAGGAGATGAATACACACATCACAAAGCAGTTGCTCAGAACGTTTCTCTGCAGGTTTCATGGGAAGACATTAACTCACTCATCACAAGCCTCTGGGCATCATTAATTATCCCTTCAAAGATTCTTCAAAGACAGAGTTTCCAAACTGGGCAACATAGAGTAAGCATTAACTTATGGTGTGAATGCACATATCAGAGAGGATATCCTTGGAATGCTTCTTCTTCGATTTTATTTCTGTATATTTCACTATTGAACATAGTGTTCATTGCGTTCTGAAATATCACCTTTTCAGTTTCACGGAAAGAGTGTTCAAACACTGCCTTGTGAGAAAAGAGGTACAACTCACTGAGTGAAATGCATACATCACAAAATAGCTTCTCAGAAAGTTTCCTATCCAGTTTTTATCTGAATATATCTCCTCTTTCACCGTAGGCTTGAATGTGCTCCCGAATGTCCCTTCGAGGAACTGTGCATGATGGAGTTTCCAAACTGCATAACATAATTAAAGTTTTAACTATGCGAGATGAATAAATATATCTAACACAAAGCTGTTTCACAGAAATATTTTTTCCAGTATTTGTCTGAGGATATTTCCTTTTTCACCATAGTCATTGCTATACTTCTGAATATCTCTTGATCTTTTTCTCCAAAAGGGATTCTGGAATCCTCTAGGAGAAGAAAAGTATATGTCTGTGAGTGAAATGCACACATCACAAAGCAGCTCCTCAGAAAGCTTCTCTCCAATTTCTATCTGAAGACGTTTCCTTTCTCACCGTAGGCCTCAAAGCCCTCCAGAATATCCCTTCACAGACTAAACAAGTACAGTGTCATGATACAGCTCAATGAAAAGAGATGTTTAACTGTGTGAGTGGAATTCATGGGACACAGGGCATTTTCACAGAAAGCTTCCTTCTGGTTTCTCTCTGAAGTTATTTCTTTCTCAGACTATTCCATAGAGCATTTCCAAATGTCCTTTCTCAGATTACACAGAAACAGTGATTTCAAACTACTCAATCCAAAGAATGATTTCACACCATGAGATGCATGCAAACATCACAAAAGGGGTGCGCAGAAAGTTGCTCTCTGATTTTTGATGAAGACATTCCTTGCCTCACACAGGCCTCCGGTTGCCAGTTACTATCCCTTCGCAGAACCCTCAGAGACCGACTTTTAAACTGGGAAATGTAGAGTAAGCTTTAACCCTGTGAAAAGAATGGACATGTCAGAGAGCAGTTTCCTCGAGTGCTTCTTTCTGTTTTTTATTAGGTGACATTTCATTTTTTGCCATAGTCTTCAATGAGCTCCGAATATCACTCTTTTGGTTTTACAGGAACAGTGTTGAAAATGTGCCTCATGAGAAGAAAGTTACAACTCCCTGTGTGGAATGCACACATCACCAAGCAGTTTCTCAGGAAGCTTCTATCCAGTTTTTATCTGATTATATTTCAACTTTCACCACAGGCTCGAATGTGGTCCCAAATATCCCTTCACGGATCCATCCTTGAGGGAGTTCCCAAGCTGCGTAATGTAAAGAAATCTTCATCTATGTGAGGTGAGTAAACATAGCAAAAAGTAGGTTCACAGAAAGTTTCTTTTCAGTTTTTATCTGAAGATATTTCCTTTTTCACCATCGTGCAGAATATGGTTCTGAAGGTACCTTAGTGGGTTCGTCCATGACAGTTTCTGAGCGGTCTAATATAAAGAAAGATTTATATATGTGAGATGATTACACATATCACAGAGCAGTTTCCTAGAAAGTTTCTTTCCAGTTTTTTTCTGAGGCTATTTCCCTTTTCACCTTCGGCATCAACATGCTCCCGAATATGACTTGGTACCTGTTTCTTCAAACGTGTTTCCCCGATGCTCTATGAGAAGAGAGTTATCACACTCTGACTGGAATGCACAAGTCACAAAATAGTTCTCGGAAAGCTTCTCTTCAGTTTCGGTTTGAACATATTTTCTTTTTCACCATTAGCCTCAAAGTGCTCCCAAATATCCCATCACATGCTAAACATACACAGGGCTAGAAAACAGCTCAATGAAAAGAGAGGCTTAACAGCCAGTGTAATTACGATGACACAGAGCAGTTTCACAGAAAACTTCCTACTGGATTTCTCGTGAGGATTTTTCTTTCTCCATATTCTAAGTATCGTTCTGAAATGTCCTTACTCAGATTCCACAAAAAAAAGATTTCAAGCTATTCAATCCAAAGAATGGTTTAAATCTAGGAGACGAATACACACATCGCAAAGTAGTTGCTCAGAACGTTTCTCTGCAGGTTTCATATGGAGACATTTCCTCGCTCACCGCAAGCCTCC
>NW_012117833.1:101039-152233 GCF_000951035.1 Colobus angolensis palliatus | reverse complement strand
TAGTTGCTCAGAACGTTTCTCTGCAGGTTTCATATGGAGACATTTCCTCGCTCACCGCAAGCCTCCGGGCATCACTAAATATCCCTTCACAGAGGCTTCAAAGACAGAGTTTCGAAACTGGGCCTCATAGAGTAAGCATTAACCCTGTGAAGTGAAGCACATATCAGAAAGAAGATTCTTTTAATGCTTCTTCTTCGATTTTATTTCAGTATATTTCACTATCAGCCATAGTGCTGAATGCATTCTGAAATATCACATTTTCGGTTATGCAGGAACAGGGTACAAACACTGCCTTGTGAGAAAAGAGGTATAACTCCCTGAGTGGAATTCTTACATCACAAAATAGTTTCTCAGAAAGCTTCTATACATTTTCTATCTGAATATGTCTCCTCTTTCAATGTAGGACTGAATGTGCTCCCAAATATCCCTTCGCGGATCTGTGCATGACGGCTTTTCCAAACTGCGTAACATAATTAAAGTCTTAAATATGCGAGATAAAAAAAAATCTAACACAAAGCAGTTTCAAAGAAATCTTCCTTCCAGTTTTTGTCTGAGGACATTTCCTTCTTCATGATAGTCATCACTATACTCCAGAATATCTCTTGGTAGCTTTTTTCCCATAAGGGATTCCGGAATCCTCTAGGAGAAGAAACGTATATTTCTGTGAGTGGAATCCACACGTCACAAAGCAGCTCTTCAGAAAGCTTTTATCCAGTTTCTAGCTGAGGACGTTTCCTTTCTCACCATAAGCCTCAAAGCCCTCCAGAATATCCCTTCACAGACTAAACAAAAGCAGTGTTATGATACAGCTCAATGAAAAGAGAAGCTTAACTGTGTGAGTGGTATTCACGTGAAACAGAGCAGTTTCACAGAAAGATTCCTTCTGTTTTATCTCTGTGGTTATTTCTTTTTCACAGTATTCGAAAGAGCATTTCCAAATATTCTTTTTCAAATTATACAGAAACAGTGATTTCAAAGTGTTCATTCCAGAGAACCATTTAACGCTATCAGATGAATAGAAACATCACAAAAGAGGTGCACAGTAAGCTTCTCTCCAATTTTCGATAGAGGACATTTTCTTGCTAGACACAGGCCTCCGGTTGTCACTTACTATCCCTTCTCAGAACTGTCAAAGACCGACTTTCAATCAGGGAAATGTAGAGTAAGATTTAACCCTGTGGAAAGATTGGACATTTGAGAGCAGTTTATTGGAGTGCTTCTTTCTGATTTTCATTGGATGTCATTTCGCGTTTGCCATAGTCTTCAAAGTGCTCCGAATATCACTCTTTTGGTTTCAGAGGAACATGTTCAAACTGTGCCTTATGAGAAGAAAGTTATAATTCCCTCAGTGGAATGCACACGTCACAAAGCAGTTTCTCAGAAAGCTTCCATCCAGTTTTATAGGACTATATATTTTATTTCAACATAGTCTCGAATGTGACTCCAAATATCCCTCCACGGATACATCCACGAGGGAGTTTCCAAACTGCACAATGTAAAGTAAGCTTCATCTATGTGAGATGAATAAACATAGAAAAAAGCAGATACACAGAAAGCTTCTTTCCAGTTTTTATCTGATGATATTTCCTTTTTCACCATAGTCCAGAATATGCTCCCGAATGTCCCTTCGTGGATCCGTCCATACAATTTTCAAGCTTTGTAATATAAAGAAAGCTTTATCTATGTAAGATGATTACACATATCACAGAGTAGTTTCCTAGAAAGCTTCTCTCCAGGTTTTGTCTGAGGCTATTTCCCTTTTCACAGTGGGAATCAACATGCTCCCAAATATCAGTTGGTACCTGTTTCTCCAAAATGGTTTCACCGACTCTGTATGAGAAAAGAGGTATAACACTGTGACTGGAATGCACACGTCACAAAGCAGTTCCTAGGAAAGCTTCTCACCAGTTTTGGTCTGAACATATTTCCTTTTTCACCATTAGCCTAAAAGTGCTCCCAAATATCCCTTCCCTTCACAGACTAAACAAAAACAGTGTTATGATACAGCTCAGTGAAAAGAGAAGCTTAACTGTGTGAGTAGAATTCACGTGACACAGAGCAGTTTCACAGAAAGCTTCCTTCTGGTTTCTCTTTGAGGTATTTCTTTTTCAGGATATTCCAAACAGAGTTTCCAAATGCCCTTCATCAGATTGCACAGAAATAGTGATTTCAAACTGCTCAATCCAAAGAATGATTTAACTCTCTGATATCAATACAAACATCACAGAAGAGTTGTGCAGAAAGTTGCTCTCCGATATTCAATGGAAGACATTTCCTTGCCTCATGCAGACCTCCGGTCGCCACTTACTATCCCTTCGCAGAACCCACAAAGACCGACTTTCAAACTGGGAAATGTAGAGAAAGCTTTAGCACTGTGAAAAGAATGGACATGTCAGAGAGCAGTTTCTTCGAGTACTTCCTTCTGTTTTCTATTGGACGACATTTCACTTTTTGTCATAGTCTTCAACGTGTCCGAATATCGCTCTTTTGGTTTTACAGTAACAGTGTTCAAACTATGCCTTATGAGAAGAAAGTTATAAGTCCCTTAGTGGAATGCACACATCACCAAGCAGTTTCCCAGAATGCTTCTCTCCAATTTTTATCTGACTATACTTCCCATTTCACCATAGGCCCGAAGGTAATCCAATATATCCATTCACGGATTCAGCCACGAGGGATTTTCCAAGCTGCGTAATGTAAAGGAAACTTCATCGATGTGAGACGAGTAAACTTACAAAAAGCAGATTCACAGAAAGCTTCTTTCCCGTTTTTATCTGAAGATATTTCCTTTTTAACCGTAGTCCTGAATGTGCTCCCGAAAATCCCTTCGGGGATCCATCCATGACAGTATCCGAGCTGCGTAATGTAAAGAAAGCTTTATCTATGTGAGACGATTACGCATATCACAGAGTAGTTTCTTAGAAAGCTTCTTTCCAGCTTTTGTCTGATGCTATTTCCCTTTTCACTATCAATATCAACATGCTCCCGAATATCACTTGGTACCTGTTTCTCCAAAAGGGTTTCCCCGACGCTGTATGAGAAGAGAGGTATAACACAGTGTCTGGAATGCACACATCACAAAACACTTGCTCGGAAAGCTTCTCTCCAGTTTCCGTCTGAACATATTTACTTTTTCACAGTTAGCCTCAAAGTGCTCCCGATTATCCCATCACACGCTAAACATACACATGGCTAGAAAACTGCTCAATGAAAAGGGAGTCTTACCTGAGAGAGGGGAATTAAGAGGACACAGGGCAGTTTCACGGAAAGCTTCCTTCAGGATTTTACCTGAGGATATTTCCTTCTCCATATTCTAAGGATTCTTCCCAAATGTCCTTCCTCAGATTCCACAAACACAGTTATTTCAAGCTGCTCAATCCCAAGAATGGTTTAACTCTCTGAGAGGAATACACACATCGCAAAGCAGTTGCTCAGAATGTTTCTCTGTCGGTTTCATCAGAAGACGTTTCCTCGCTCACCACAAGCCTTCGAGCATCACTACATATCCCTTCACAGATACTTCAAAGACAGAGTTTTGAAACTGGGCAACACAGGGTAAGCATTAACCATGTGAATTGAATGCACATATCAGAGAGCAGATTCTTGGAACGCTTCTTCCTCGATTTTATTTCAGTATATTTCAATATTCACCATAGTCCTCAACGCGTTCCAAAATATCACTGTTTTGGTTTCACAGGAACAGTGTTCAAAAACTGCCTTGTGAGAAAAGAAGTATAATTCCCTGAGGGGAATGCATACATCACAAAGTAGTTTCTCAGAAAGGTTCTATGCGGTTTTTATCAGAAGATATCTCCTCTTTCACGGTAGGTCTGAATATGCTCTCGAATGTGCCTTTGTGGATCTGTGCTTGACAGAGTTTCCAAACTGTGTAATATAATTAAAGTTTTAACTATGCAACGGGAATAAATATATCTAACACAAGGTAGGTTCACAGAAATATTCTTTCCAGTTTTTGTCTGAGGATATTTCCTTCTTCACCATAGTTGTCGCTATACTCCCGAATATCTCTTGATAGCTTTTTCTCCAAAAGGTATTCCAGAATCCTCTAGGAGAAGAAAGATATATTTCTCTGAGTGGGATGCACACGTCAAAAAGCAGCTCCTCCGAAAGCTTCTCTTCAGTTTCTATCTGAAGACGTTTCCTTTCTCACCATAAGCCTCAAAGCTCTCCAGAATATCCCTTTGCAGAATAAACAAAAACAGTGTTTTGATATAGCTCAATGAAAAGAGAAGCTTAACTGTGTGAATGGAATTCACGTGACACAGAGCAATTTCACAGAAAGCTTCCTTCTGTTTTCTCCCTGAGTTTATTTCTTTTTCAGGACATTCTAAAGAGCGTTTCCAAATGTCCTTTCTTAGATTTCACTGAAACAGTGATTTCAAATTGCTCAATCCAAAGAATGATTTAACTCTATGAGGTGAATGTAAACATCACAAAAGAGTTGCACTGAAAGCTTCTCTCCAATTTTCGATGGAGGACATTTTTTTGCTAGACACAGACCTCCAGTTGTCACTTACTATCCTTCGCAGAAACTTCAAAGACCAACTTTCAAATAGGGAAATATAGAGTAAGCTTTAACCCTGTGAAAGCAATTCACACGTCAGAGAGGAGTCTCTTCGAGTGCTTCTTTCTGTTTTTTATTGGACAACATTTCACTTTTTGCCATAGTCATCAATGTGCTCCGAATATGACTCTTTTGGTTTTCCTGGAAACGTGTTCACACTGTGCCTTGTGAGAAGAAAGTTACAGCTCCCTGAGTGGAATGCACACATCACCAAGCAGTTTCTCAGAAAGCTTCTCTACAGTTTTTATCTGACTCTATTTCCTATTTCACCATAGGCCCGAATGTGATCCCAAATATCCCTTTGCAGATGCATCCATGAGGGAGTTTCGAGCTGGTAATGTAAAGAAAGTTTTGTTTCCATTAGACGAATAAACATAGCAAAAAGCAGATTCTCAGAAAACTTCTTTCCAGGCTTTTTCGGAAGATATTTCATTTTTCCCCATAGTACAGAATGTGCTCCCAAAAGTCCCTTTGTGGATTTGTCCATGACATTTTCCAAGCTGCATAATGTAAAGAAAGCTTTACCTATGTGAGATGATTATACATATCACAGAGTAGTTTCCTAGAAAGGTTCTTTACAGTTTTTGTCTGAGGCTATTTCCCTTTTCACCATCGGCATCAACATGCTCCCGAATATCACTTGTTACCTGTTTCTCCAAAAGGGTTTCCCCGATGCTGTATGAGAAGAAAGGTTTAACACTGTGACTGGAATGCACACATCAAAAAGCAGTTCCTAGGAAAGCTTCTCTCCAGTTTCCTTCTGAACCTATTTCTTTTTTCACCATTAGCCTCAAAGTGCTCTGGAATATCCTATCAAATGCTAAACATACACAGGGCTAGAAAACTGCTCAATGAAAAGGGAGGCTTATCTGAGTGAGAGAATTAAGACAACACAGAGCAGTTTCACAGAAAGCTTCCTTCTGGATTTTATCTGAGGATATTTCATTCTCCATATTGTAAGGATCATTCCCAAATATCCTTCTTCAGATTCCACAAAAACAGTGATTTCAAGCTGCTCAATCCAAAGAATGGTTTAACTCTAGGAGATGAATACACACATCGGAAAACAGTTGCTCAGAAGGTTTCTCTGCAGGTTTCATCGTAAGACGTTTCCTCGCTCACCACAAGCCTCTGGGCGTCACTAAATATCCCTTCACAGATTCTTCAAAGATAGAGTTTCAAAACTGAGCAACATAGGGTAAGCATTACCTCTGTGAAGTGAATGCAGGTATCAGACAGCAGATTCTTGGAATGCTTCTTTCTCGATTTTATTTCAGTTTATTTCACTCTTTGCCATAGTCTTAACTGCTTTGCAAAATATCACTTTTTAGTTCTCACAGGAACAGTGTTCAAACACTGTCTTGTGAGAAAAGAAGTATATCTCCCTGAGTGGAATGCATACATCACAAAGTAGTTTCTCAGAAAGCTTGTATCCAGTTTTTATCTGAAGCTATCTCCGTTTTCACTGTAGGCCTGCATGTGCTGCCGAATGTCCCTTGATGGATCTGTGCATGACAGAGTTTCCAAACTGTGTAATATAATTAAAGTTTTAACTATGCAAGATGAATGAATGTATCTACCACAAAGCTGTTTCATAGAAATCTTCTTTCCCGTTTTTGTCTGAGGATCCATCCACGATGGAATTTCCAAGCTGCGTAACGTAAAAAAGCTTCACCTATGTGAGATGAATAAGCATAGGAAAAAGCAGATACCAGAAAGCTTCTTTCCAGTTTTTATCTGAAGATATTTCCTTTTTCACCATAGTCCTGAATATTCTCCCAAAGGTCCCTTCTTGGATCCGTCCATGAGAGGTGCCAAGCTGCATAATGTAAAGAAAGCTTTATGTATGTGAGATGGTTACAAATATCACAGAGTAATTTTTTAGAAAGCGTCTTTCTGGTTTTTGTCTGAGGCTATTTCCCTTTTCACCATTGGCATCAGCATGCTCCCGAATATCACATGGTACCTATTTCTCCAATAGGGTTTCCCCGACGCTGTATAAGAAGTGAGGTAGAACACTGCGAGAGGAATGCACACGTGACAAAGCCGTTCCTCGGAAAGCTTCTCTCTGGTTTCCGACTGAACATATTTCATTTTTCATCGTAATGCTTCATCCTCGATTTTATTTCAGCATATTTCTGTATTCAACATAGTCCTCAATGTGCGCCGAAATATCTTATTTTCGGTTTCACAAGAAAAGTGTTCAAAAACTGCCTTGTGAGAAAAGAGGTATAACTCCCTGAGTGGAATGCATACATCACAAAACAGTTTATCAGAAAGCTTCTATCCAGTTTTTATCTGAAGATATCTGCTCTTTCACTGTAGGCCTGAATGTGCTCTCGAATGTCCCTTCATGGATTCCTGCATGAAGGTGTTTCAAAACAGCACAATATAAGAAATTTATTAACTCTGTGGGATTAATAAATATATCTAACACAAAGCAGTTTCACAGAAATCTTCTTTCCACTTTTTGTCTGAGGATATTTCCTTTTTCACCATAGTTGTTGCTATACTCCCGAATGTCTCTTGGTAGCTTTTTCTCCAAAAGGGATTCTGGAATCCTCTAGGAGAAGAAAGGCATATTTCTCTGAGTGGAATGCACACGCCACCAAGCAGCTCCTCAGAAACCTTCTCTCCAGTTTCCATCTGAAGACGTTTCCTTTCTCACAGTAAGCCTCAAAACCCAAACAGAAACACTGTTATGATACAGCTCAATGAAAATAGAAGCTTAACTGTGTGAGCGGAATTCACTTGACACAGAACATTTTCAAAGAAATCTTCCTTCTGGTTTCTCTCTGAGGTTATTTCTTTTTTAGGATATTCTTAAAAGCGTTTCCAAATACCCTTTCTCACATTCCACAGAAACAGTGATTTCAAACTGCTCAATCCAAAGACTGATTTAACTCTATAAGATGAATACAAACATCCCAAAGAGTTGCGCAGAAAGCTTCTCTCCGATTTGCGATTTAAGACATTTCCTTGCCTCACACAGGCCTCCAGTCACCACAAACTAACCTGTCGCAGAAAGCTCAAAGTCCCACTTTCAAACTGGGAAATGTAGAATAAGCTTTAACCCTGTGAAAAGAATGGACATGTCAGGGAGCAGTTTCTTCGAGTGCTTCTTTCTGTTTTTTATTGGACCACATTTCGCTTTTTGCCATAGTCTTCAATTTGCTCCGGATATCACTCTTTTGGTTTTACAGGAACAGTGTTCAAAATGTGCCTTATGAGAAGAAAGTTATAACTCCCTGAGTGGAATGCACACATCTCCAAGCAGTTTCTCAGAGTGCTTCCTTCCAGTTTTTATCTGACTGTATTTACTCTTTTAGCCCCGAAGATGACCACAAATATCCCTTCGTGGATCCACCTACGAGGCAGTTTCGCTGCTGCATAATGTAAAGAAAGCTTCATCTATGTGAGATGAATAAACATAGCAAAAAATAGATTCACAGAAAGCTTCCTTCGACGTTTTATCTGAGGACATTTCCTTTTTCACCATAGTCCCGAATGTGCTCTCGAATGTCCCTTCATGTATCCGTCCATGACAGTTTCCAAGCTGCTTAATGTAAAGAAAGCTTTATCAATGTGAAATGATTACACATATCACAGATTAGATTCCTTGAAAGCTTCTTTCCAGTTTTTGTCTGAGGCTATTTCCCTTTCACCATCAGCATCAACGTGCTCCCGAATATCACTTGGTACGTGCTTCTCCAATAGGGTTTCCCCAACGCTGTATGAGAAGAGAGTTAAAACACTGTGAATGGAATGCAAACGTCATGAAGCAGTTCCTCGGAAAGTTTCTCTGCAGTTTCGGTCTGAACATATTTCCTTTTTCACCGTTAGCCACAAAGTATCCCATCACGTGCTAAACATACAGAGGACTAGAAAATTGCTGCATGAAAAGAGAGGCTTTTCTGAGTGAGAGGAATTAAGATGACACAGAGCAGTTTCACAGAAAGCTTCCTTGTGGATTTTACCTGAGAATATTGCTTTCTCCATATTCTAAGGGTTGTTTCTAAATGTCCTTCCTCAGATTCCACAAAAAGAGTGATATCAAGCTGCTCAATCCAATGAGTGGTTTAACTCTATAAGACGAAAACACACATCGCAAAGCAGTTGCTGAGAACGTTTCTCTGCAGGTTTCATCGGAAGACGTTTCCTCGCTCGCCACAAGCCTACAGGCGTCACTATATATCCCTTCACAGATACTTGAAATACAGAATTTCAAAAATGGGCAACATAGAGTTAAGCATTAACCCTATGTAAAGGATGCACGTATCAGAGAGCCGATATTTTTAATGCTTCTTCCTCGATTTTACTTCAGTATATTTCACTATTTGCCATAGTCCTCAATGCGTTCCAAAATATTACTTTTTCAGTTTCACAGTAACAGTGTTCAAACACTGCCTTGTGAGAAAACAGGTATAACTCCCTCAGTGGTATGCATACATCACAAAGTAGTTTCTCAGAAAGCTTCTATCCAGTTTTTATCTGAACATATCTCTTCTTTCACCATAGGCCTGAATGAGCTCCCGAACATTCCTTCACAGATCTGTGCATGCTGGAGTGTCCAAACTGCATAACGTAATTAAAGTTTTAACTATGCGAGGCAAGGAAATGTATTTAACACAAAGCAGTTTCACAGAAATCTTCTTTCCAGTTTTTGTCTGAGGATATTGCGTTCTTCACCATAGTCGTTGCTATACTCCAGAGAATCTCTTGGTAGCTTCTTCTCCAAAAGGGATTCCATAATCCTCTAGGAGAAGAAAGGTATATTTCGGTGAGTGGAATGCACACGTCGCAAAGCAGCTCTTCAGAAAGCTTCCCTCCAGTTTCTCTCTGAAGACGTTTCCTTTCTTACCTTAAGCCTCAAATCCCTCCAGAATCCCTTCGCAGATGAAACAAAAACAGTGTTATGATACAGCTCAATGAAAGAGAAGCTTAACTGTGTGAGTGGAATTCACGTGACACAGAGCGGATTCACAGAAAATTTTCTTCTGGTTTCTCTCTGAGGTTATTTCTTTTTTAGGATATTCTAAAGAGCGTTTCCAAATGTCCATTCTCAGATTCCACAGAAACAGTGATTTCAAAGTGGTCAATCCAAAAAATGATTTAACTCTATGAGGTGAATACAAACATCACAAAAGAGTTGCACAGGAAGCTTGTCTCCAAATTTCGATGGAGGACATTTTCTTGCTAGACACGGGCCTCTGGTTGTCACTTACTATCGCTTTGCAGAACCGTCAAAGATTGACTTTCAAACAGGGAAATGTAGAGTAAGCTTTAACCCTGTGAGAGCAATGCACACGTCAGAGAGGAGTTTCTAAGAGTGCTTCTTTATGGTTTTATTGGACGACATTTCACTTTTTGCCATAGTCGTCAATGTGCTCTGAATATCACTCTTTTGGTTTTACAGGAACAGTGTTCAAACTGTGCCTAATGAGAAGAAAGTTATAACTCCCTGAGTGGAATGCACACATCACCAAGCAATTTCTCAGAAAGCTTCTCTACAGTTTTTATCTGACTATATTTCCTATTTCACCATAGGCCCAAATGTGATCCCAAATATCCCTTTGCGGATCCATCCATGAGGGAGTTTCAGAGCTGCATAATGTAAAGGAAGTTTCGTTTCCGTGAGATGAATAAACATAGCAAAAAGCAGATTCACAGAAAACTTTTTCCAGGCTTTATTGGAAGATTTTTCCTTTTTCACCATAGTCCAGAATGTGCTCCCGAACGTCCCTTCGTGGATTTGTCCATGACATTTTTCAAGCTGCATAATGTAAAGAAAGCTTTATCTATGTGAGATGATTACACATACATCAGAGTAGTTTCCTAGAAAGCTTCTTTCCAGTTTTTGTCTCACGTTATTTCCCTTTTCACTATCAACATCAACATGCTCCCGAATATCACTTGCTACCTTTTTCTCCAAAAGGGTTTCCCAGATGCTGTATGAGAAGAAAGATATAACACTGTGACTGGAATGCACACGTCACAAAGCAGTTCCTCGGAAAGTTTCTCTGCAGTTTCGGTCTGAACATATTTCCTATTTCACCGTTAGCTTCAAAGTGTTACCGAATATCCCATCACACACTCAACATACACAGAACTAGAAAACTGCTCAATGAACAGAGAGGCTAGTCTGAGAGAGAGGAATTAAGACGACACAGACTAGTTTCACAGAATGCTTTTCTGGATTTTACCCAAAGATATTTCTTTCTCCATATTCTAAGGATCGTTCCCAAATGCACCTCCTCAGATTCCACAAAAACAGTGATTTCAAGCTGCTCAATCCAAAGAATGGTTTAACTATATGGAATGAATACACTCATCACAAAGCAGTTACTCAGAAAATTTTTCTGTAGGTTTCATCGGAAGACGTTTCATCGCCTCTGGGCGTCATTAAATATCCCTTCATAGATCCTTCAAAGACAGAGTTTTGAAACTAGGCAACATAGAGTAAGCATTAACTCTGTGATGTGAATGCACATATCAGAGAGCAAATTCTGAGAATGCTTCTTCCTCAATTTTATTTCAGTATATTTCACTATTCGCCATAGTCCTCAATGTGTTCCGAAATATCACATTTTCGGTTTCACAGGAACAGTGCTCAAACATTGCCTTGTGAGAAAAGAGGTATAACTCCCTGAGTGGAATGCATACATCACAAAGTAGTTTCGCAAAAAGCTTCTATCCAGTTTTCATCTGAAGATATCTCCTTTTTCACTGTAGGGCTGAATGTGCTCCCGAATGTCCCTTCGCAGAATTGTGCATGATGGAGTTTCCAAACTGCGTAATATACTTAAAGTTTTTACTATGCGAGACCAATAAATATATCTAATACAAAAGAGATTCACAGAAATGTTCTTTCCAGTTTTTTTCTGAGGATATTTCCTTTTTTTCCATAGCCCTCCCTATACTCCCGAATATTTCTTTGAAGATTTTTCTCCAAAAGGGATTCCGGAATCCTCTAAGAGAAGAAAGGTATATTTCTGTGAGTGGAATGCACACGTTACAAAGCAGCTCCTCAGAAAGCTTCTCTCCAGTTTCTATCTGAAGACGTTTCCTTTCACAACATAAGCCCTCCTAGCCTTCCAGAATATCCCTTCACAGACTAAACACAACAGTGTTATGATACAGCTCAATGAAAAGAGAAGCTTAACTCTGAGCGGAATTCACGTGACTCAGAGCAGTTTCACAGAAATATTCCTTCCAGTTTATCTCTGAGGATATTTCTATTTCAGGATATTCTAAAGAGCCTTTCCAATGTCCTTTCTCAGATTCCACAGAAACAGTGATTTCCAACTGCTCCATCCAAAGAATGATTTAACTCTATGTGTTGAATACAAACATCAGAAAAGGGTAGCGCAGAAAGCCTCTCTCTGAGTTTCGATGGAAGACATTTCCTTGCCTCACACAGGCCTCTGGTTGCCACTTACTATCCCTTCACAGAACCCTCAAAGACCGAGTTTCAAACTGAGAAATGTAGAGTAAGGTATAACCCTGTGAAAAGAATGGACATGTGAGAGAGCAGTTTCTTCGAGTGTGTCTGTTTTTTATTTGATGACATTTCACTTTTTGCCATAGTCGTCAATGTGCTCCGAATATCACTCTTTTCGTTTCACAGGAACAGTGTTCAAACTGTGCCTTATGAGAAGAAATTTATAAATCCCTGAGTGGAAAGCACACATCACCAAGCAGTTTCTAAGAAAGCTTCTCTCCAGTTTTTATCTGACTATATTTCCTCTTTCACCATAGGTCCGAATGTCATCCCAAATGTCCCTTCGCAAATCCATCCACTAGGGAGTTTCCAAGGTGCGTAATGTAAAGAAAGCTTCATCTGTGTGAGATGAACAAACATAACAAAAAGCAGATTCACTGAAAGCTTCCTTCCATTTATTATCTGAAGATATTTCCTTTTTCACCATAGTCCAGAATGTGCTCCCGAAGGTCCTTTCATGGATCTGTCCATGACAGTTTCCAAGCTGCGTAAGTTAAAGAAATCTTTATATATGTGAAATGGTTACGCATATCACTGAGTATTTTCCTAGAAAGCTTCTTTCCACTTTTTGTCTGAGACTATTTCTCTTTTCACCTTCGGGATCAACATGCTCCCGAATATCATACGGTAACTGTTTCTCCAAAAGTGTTTCCCCCACGCTGTGTGGGAAGAGAGGTATAAAACTGTGACGGGAATGCACACGTCACAAAGCATTTCCCTGGAAAGCTTCTTTGCAGTTTCGATTTGAACATATTTCCTTTTTCACAGTTAGCCTCAAAGTGCTCCTAAATATGCCATCATGCCCTAAACATACACAGGGCTTGAAAACTGCTCAATGAAAAGGGAGGCTTAAGGGAGTGAGAGAAATTAAGAAGACATAGAGCAGTTTCACAGAAAACTTCCTACTGGATTTTTTCTGAGGATATTTTTTTCTCCATATTCTAAGGATCGTTCCCAAATGTCCTTCCTCAGATTCCACAAAAACTGTGATTTCAAGCTGTAAAATCAAAAGAACAGTTTAACTCTATGAGACAAATATACACATTGCAAAGCAGTTGCTCAGAGTGTTTCTCCGAAGGTTTCATTGGAAGACATTTCCTCGCTCACCACAGGCCTCCAGGCATCACTAAATATCCCTCCACAGATTCTTCAAAGACCGAATTTCGAAACTGGTCAACATAGAGTAAGCATTAACTCTGTGAAGCGAATGCACATATCAGAGAGCAGATTCTTGGAACGCTTCTTCCTCGATTTCGTTTCAGTATATTCCACTATTCTCCATAGTCCTCAATGCGTTCCAAAATATCACTTTTTCGGTTTCACAGGAACAGTGTTCAAACAGTGTCTTGTGAGAAAAGAGGTATATCTCCCTGAGTGAAATGCATGCAACACAAAGTAGTTTCTCAGAAAGCTTCCATCCAGTTTTTATCTGAAGATATCTCCTCTTTCAACATAGGCCTGAATTTGCTCCCGAATGTACCTTCGTGGATCTGTTCATGACGGAGTTTACAAAGTGCATAATATAATTAAATTTTAACTATGCAAGATGAATAAATATATGTAACACAAAGCAGTTTCACAGAAATCTTTTTTCCAGTTTCTGTCTGAGAATATTTCCTTTCTCACCGTAGTCGTGTCTATACTCCCAAATATATCTAGGTAGCTTTTTCCCCAAAAGGGATTCCGGAATCCTCTAGGAGTAGAAAGGTATATTTCTGTGAGTGGAATATGCAAATCACAAGGCAGCTCCTCAGAAATCTTCTCTGAAGTTTCTATCTGAAGACGTTTCCTCTCTCACTGTAAGCCTCTAAGCCCTCCAAAATATCCCTTCGCAGAGTATACAAAGACAGTGTTATGATACAGCTCAATGAAAAGGGAATCTTAACTGTGTGAGTGGAACTCACATGACACCGGGCAGTTTCACAGAAAGCTCCCTTCTGTTTTCTCTCTGAGGTTATTTCTTTTTCAGGATAGTCTCAAGAGCGTTTCCAAATGTCCTTTCTCAGATTCCACAGAATCAGTGATTTCAAACTACTCAATCCAAAGAATGAGTTAACTCCATGAGATGAATATAAATATCACAAAGGAGTTGTGCAGAAAGCTTCTCTCCGATTTTCGATGGAAGACATTTCCTTGCCTCACACAGGCCTCTGACCGCCACTTACTATCCTTTCGCAGAACCCTCAAAGACCGACTTTGAAACTGGGAAATGTAGAGTAAGCTTTAACCGTGTGAAAAGAGTGGACATTTGAGAGCAGTTTCTTCGAGTGCTTATTTCTGTTTTTAATATTATTGGACGCCATTTCACTTTTTTCCATAATCTTCAAAGTGCTCCAAATATCACTCTTTTGGTTTCACAGGAAGTGTTCAAACTGTGCCTTATGAGAAGAAGTTTACAACTCCCTGAGTGGAATGCACACATCACCAAGCAGTTTCACAGAAAGTTTCTCTCCAGTTTTTATCTGACTATATTTCCTCTTTCACCATAGGCCTGAATGTGATCCCAAATATCCCTGCGCAGATCCATCCATGAGGGAGTTTCCAAGCTGCCTAATGTAAAGAAAGCTTCATCCATGAGAGATGAATAAACATAGCAAAAAGCAGATTCACGGAAAGCTTTCCGGTTTGTTTCTGAAAATATTTCCTTTTCCACCATAGTCCTGAATGTGCTCCCGAAGGTCCCTTCATGGATCCATCCATGACAGTTTTAATGCTGCGTAATATGAGGAAAGTTTTTCACCATGAGGTGATAACACATATCACAGAGTAGTTTCATAGAAAGCTTCTTTCCAGTTTTTTTCTGAGGCTATTTCCCTTTTCACCATTGGCATCAACATGCTCCCAAATATCACCTGCTACTTGTTTCTCCAAAAGGTTTCGCCGATGCTGTAAGAGAAGAGAATATAACACTGTTATTTGAATGCACACATCGCAAAGCAGTTCCACGGAAAGCTTCTCCCCAGTTTCGGTCTGAACATATTTCCTTTTTATACGTTAGCCTCAAAGTGCTCCCGAATATCCCACCACACGTTGAAGATACACAGGGGTAGAAAACTGCTCAATGAAAAGAGAGTCTTACCTGAGTGAGAGGAAGTAAGATGTCACAGAGCAGTTTTCTGAGGAGCTTCTCTCCAGTTTCTACATGAAGACATTTCCTTTCTCACTGTAATCCTCAAGCCCTCCAGAATATCCCTCTGCAGGCTAAACAAAAACAGTGTTATGATGCAGCTCATGTAACGAGAAGCTCAACTGTGTGAGCGGAATTCAAGTGAAACAGAAAAGTTTCACAGAAGTCTTCCTTCTGGTTTCTCTGAGGTTATTTCTTTTTCAGGATATTAACGCTGTAAAAGGAATGAACATGTCAGAGAACAGTTTCTTCCAGTGTTTCTTTCTGTTTTTTATTGGACGGCATTACACTTTTACCATAGTCTTCAATGTGCCCCGAATATCAGTCTTTTGGTTTTACAGGAACAGTGTTCAAACTGTGCCTTATGAGAAGAAAGTTATAACTCCCTGAGTGGAATGCACACATCACCAAGCAGTTTGCCAGAAACATTCTTTCCAGTTTTTATCTGACTATATTTTCTATTTCACCATAGGCCCGAATGTGAACCCAAACATCTCTTGGCAGATGCATCCACGATGGAATTTCCAAGCTGCATAATGTAAAAAAGCTTCATCTATGTGAGATGAATAAACATAGCAAAAAGCAGCCTGACAGAAAGCTTCTTTCCAGTTTTTAACTGAAGTTATTTCCTTTTTCACTATAGTCCTGAATGTGCTCCGAAAGGTCCCTTCGTGGATCCGTCCATGAGAGGTTCCAAGCTGCATAATGTAAAGAAAGATTTATCTATGTGAGATGATTACACATATCACAGAGTAATTTTCTAGAAAGCGTCTTTCCGGTTTTTGTCTGAGGCTATTTCCCTTTTCGCCATCAGCCTCAACATGCTCCTGAATATCACCTGGAACCTGTTTCTTCAAAAAGGGTTTCCCCGACGCTGTATGAGAAGAGAGGTATAACACTGTGAGTGGAATGCACACGTCACAGAGCCGTTCCTCAGAAAGCTTCTCTCCAGTTTCCATCTGAACATATTTCCTTTTTCACCATAAGCCTCAAAGTGCCCCCAAATATCCCATCACACGCTAAGCATACACAAGGCTAGAAAACTGCTCAATGAAAAGAGAGGCTTAACTAAGTGAGAGGATTTAAAACGACACAGTGTAGTTTTGCAAAAGTCTTCTTTCAGGATTTTACCTGATGATATTTCTTTCTCCATATTCTAAGGATCATTCCCAAATATCCTTCCTCAGATGCTGCAGAAACAGTGATTTCAACCTGCTCAATCCAAGGAATGCTCTAACTCTATGAGATGAATACACACATCACAAAGCAGTTGCTCAAAACTTTTCTCTGCAGATTTCATCGGAAGACGTTTCCTCGCTCACCACAAGCCTCTGGGCATCACTAAATATCCCTTGACAGATTCTTCAAAGACAGAGTTTTGAAACTTACCAACAACGAGTAAGCATTAACTCTGTGAAGTGAATGCACGTTTCAGAGAGCAGATTCTTGGAATGCTTCTTCCTTGATTTTATTTCAGCATATTTCAGTACTCAACATAGTCCTCAATGCACTCTGAAATATCACATTTTCGGTTTCACAAGAACAGTGTTCAAAAACTGCCTTTGAGAAAAGAGGTATAACTCCCTTAGTGGAATGCATGCATCACAAAACAGTTTCTCAGACAGCTTCTATCCAGTTTTTATCTGAAGATATCTGCTCTTTCACCATAGGCCTGAATGTGCTCTCAAATGTCCCTTCACAGACCCGTGCATGAAGGTGTTTAGAAACAGCACAATATAAGGAACTTTCTAAATCTGTGAGATTAATAAATATATCTAACACAAAGCAGTTTCACAGAAATCTTCCTTCCACTTTTTGTCTGAGGATATTTCCTTCTTCACCTGAGCTGTCCCTATAATCTCAAATGTCTCTTGGTAGTTCTTTCTCCCAAAGGGATTCCGGAATCCTCTAGGAGAATAAAGGTATATTTCTGTGAATGGAATGCACACGTCACAAAGCAGCTCCTCAAAAAGCTTCTTTCCAGTTTCTATCTGAAGACGTTTCCTTTCACACCATGTGTCTCAAAGTGCCCCGAATATCCCTTATCAGACTAAAGAAAAACAGTGTTACGATACTGCTCAATGAAAAGAGAAGCTTAACTGTGTGAGCAGAATTCACGTGTCACAGAGCAGTTTCACAGAAATCTTCCTTCTGACACAAAACAGTTTCACAGGAATTTTCTTTCCGGTTTTGTCTGACGATGTTTTATCATGGACGTGCTCCCCTGTGTCCCTTCATGGATATGTGCATGACGGAGTTTTCATGCTACATAATACAATTTTAGTTTTAACTATGCCAGACGAATGAATGTATCTAACACAAAGCAGTTTCACAGAATCTTCCTTCCAGTTTTTGTCTGAGGCTATATTCCTTATCACCATAGGCATCAACGTGCTCCCAAATATCACTTGGAACCTGTTCCTGCAAAAGGGTTTCCCCGACGCTGTATGAGAAGAGAGGTATAACACTGTGAGTGGAATGCACAGGTCACAAAGCCGTTCCTCGTAAAGCTTCTCTCTGTTTTCCGTCTGAACATATTTACTTTTACACCGTAAGCCTCAAAGTGCCCCTGAATATCCCATCACATGCTAAATATACACAGGGTAGAAAACTGCTCAATGAAAGGAGAGGCTTAACTGAGTGAGAGAATCTAAAACGACTCAGTGTAGTTTAACAGAAAGCTTCATTCTGGATTTTACCTGAGGATATTTCTTTCTCTGTATTCTAAGGATCGTTCCCAAATGTCCTTCCTCAGATGCCGCAAAAACAGTGATTTCAACCTGCTCAATCCAAGGAAGGATTTAACTTTATGAGACGAATACACACATTGCAAGGAAGTTGCTCAGAATGTTTCTCTGCAAGTTTCATTGGAAGACATTTCCTTGCTCAACATAAGCCTCTGGACGTCACTAAATATCCCTTGACAGATTCTTCGAATACAGAGTTTTGACACAGAGCAACATATAGTAAGCATTAACTCTGTGAAGTGAATGCACATATAAGAGAGCAGATTTTTGGGATGCTTCTTCCTCGATTTTATTTCAGCATATTTCACTAATCGCCATAGTCCTCAATGCGTTCCAAAATATCACGTTTTCGGTTTCACAGGAACAGTGTTCAAACACTGTCTTGTGAGAAAAGATGTATAATACAGAGTTGAATGCATACATCACAAAGTAGTTTCTCAGAAAGCTTCTATCCAGTTTTTATCGGAAGATATCTCCTCTTTCACCGTAGGGTTAAATGTGCTCCCGAATGTCCCTTCATGGAAATGTGCATGATGGAGGTTCCAAACTATATAATATAATTAAAGTTTTAAGTATGCGAGATGAATAAATATATCTAATGCAAAGCAGTTTCACAAAAATCTTTCCAGTTTTTGTCTGAGGATATTTCCTTTTTCACTATAGCCCACCCTATACTCCCAAATATTTCTTGGTAGCTTTTTCTCCAAAAGGGATTCTGAAATCCTCTAGGAGAAGAAAGGTATATTTCTGTGACTGGAATCCACACATCACCAAACAGTTTCTCAGAAAGCTTCTCTCCAGTTTTTATCTGACTATATTTCTTCTTTCACCATAGTCCCGAATTGTGATCCCAAATATCCCTGTGCGGATCCATCCACAAGGGCGTTTCCAAGCTGCGTAATGTAAAGAAAGCTTCATCTCTATGAGATGAATAAACATAGCAAAAACAGTTTAACCTAAAGCTTCTTTCCAGTTTTTGTCTGAATATATTTCCTTTTTCACCATAGTCCAGAAAGTACCCCTGAAAGTCCCTTCGTAGATCCGTCCATGACAGTTTCCAAGCTGGGTAATGTAAATAAAGCTTTATCTATCTGAGATGATTACAGATATCACAAGGTAGTTTCCTAAGAAGCTTCTTTCCAGTTTTTGTCTGAGGCTATTTCCCTTTTCACCATCGGCAATAACACACTCTCATATATCACTTGGAACCTGTGACTCCAAAAGGGTTTCCCTGACGCTGTATGAGAAATGAGGTATAACACTGTGACTGGAATGCACATATCACAAAGAAGTTCCTCGCAAAGCTTCTCTGCAGTTTCAGTCTAAACATATTTCCTCTTTCCCCGTAAGCCTTAAAGTGCTCCCGAATATCCCATCACACACTAACCACACACAGGGGTAGAAAACTGCTCAATGAAAAGAGAGGCTTATCTGAATGAGAGAAGTGAAGATGACACAGAACAGTTTTAGAGAAAGCTTCCTTTCGGATTTTACCTGAGGATATTTCTTTATCCATATTCTAAGGATCGTTCTAAAATGTCCTTCCTCAGATTCCACAAAAACAGTGATTTCAAGCTGCTCAATCCAAAGAAGGGTCTAACTCTAAGAGACAAATACACACCTCACAAAGCAGTTGCTCAAAACGTTTCTCTGCAGGTTTCATCCATAGTTGTTTCCTCACTCACCACAAGCCTCCAGGCATCACTAAATATCCCTTCACAGATTCTTCAAAGTCAGAGTTTCGAAACTGGGCAACATAGAGTAAGCATTAACTCTGTGAAGTGAAAGCACATATCAGAGAGCAGATTCTGGGAATGCTTCTTCCTCGATTTTATTTCAGTATATTTCACTATCCGCCATAGTCCTCAATGCGTTCCGAAATATCACTTTTTCGGTTTCACAGGAACAGTGTTCAAACACTGCCTTGTGAGAAAAGAGGCAAAACTCCCTGAGTGGAATGCATACATCACAAAGTAGTTTCTCAGAAAGCTTCTATCCAGTTTTTATCTGAAGATATCTCGTCTTTCACCATAGGCTGGAATGTACTCCCAGATGTGCATTCACAGATCTGTGCATGACGGAGTTTCCAAACAGCACAATATAATTGAAGTTTTAACTATAAGAGATGAATAAACACATCTAACACAAAGCAGTTTCACAGAAATATTCTTTCCAGTTTTTGTCTGATTATATTTCCTTCTTCATCCTAGTCATCGTGATACTCCTGAACATCTCTTGGTAGCTTTTTCTCCAAAAGTGATTCCGGAATCCTCTAGGAGAATAAAGGTGTATTTCTTTGAGTGGGATGCACACGTCACAAAGCAGCTCTTCAGAAAGCTTCTCTCCAGTTTCTATCTGAAGATGTTTCCTTTCTCACCGGAAGCCTCAGAGCCCTCCAGAATGTCACTTCGCAGACTCAACACAAACAGTGTTATGATACAGCTCAATGAAAAGAGAAGCTTAACTGTGTGAGCGGAATTCACGTGACACAAGGCAGTTTCACAGAAAGCTTCCTTTTGGTTTCTCTCTGTGGTTATTTCTTTTTCAGGATATTCTAAAAAGCATTTCCAAATGTCGTTTTTCAGGTTTTACAGAAACAGTGATTTCAAAGTGCTCATTACAAAGAATCATTTAACGCTATGAGATGAATACAAGCATCGCAAAAGAGTTGGCCGAAAGCTTCTCTCCAATTTTTGATGGAGGACATTTTCTTGCTAGACACAGGCCTCCAGTCACCACTTACTATCCTGTCGCAGAAACCTAAAAGACCGACATTCAAACTGGGAAATGTAGAGTAAGCTTTAACCCTGTGAAAAGAAAGGTGATGCCAGAGAGCAGTTTCTTCGAGTGCTTCTTTCTGTTTTTTATTGGAGGAAATTTCTCTTTTTGCCATAATCCTCAATGTGCTCTGATTATCAATCTTTTGGTTTTAAAGGAACAGTGTTCAAACTGTGCTTTATGAGAAAAAATTTATAACTCCCTGAGTGGAATGCACACATCACCAAGCAGTGTCTCAGAATCCTGCCTTCCAGTTTTTATCTGACTGTATTTCCTCTTTCACCATAGGCCTGAAGGTGATCCCAAATATCTCTTCGTGGATCCATCCACGAGGTAGTTTCCAAGCTGCATAATATAAAGAAAGCTTCATCTATGTGAGATGAGTAAGCATACAAAAAGCAGATTCACAGAAAGCTTCTTTCCAGTTTTTATCTGAAGATATTTCTTTATTCAGCATAGTCCAGAATGTGCTCCCGAAGTTCCCTTTGTGGATTCGTTCATGACAGTTTCTGAACTTCATAATATAAAGAAAGCTTTATGTATGTGAGATGATTTTAGACATCACACAGTCGTTTCCTAGAGAGCTTCTTTCCAGGTTTGTCTGAGGCTATTTCCCTTTTCACCATCGGCATCAACATGCTCTCACATATCACGTGCTAGCTGTTTCTCCAAAAGAGTTTCCCCGATGCTGTATGAGAAGAGAGGTATAACACTGTGACTGGAATGCACACGTCACAATGCAGTTCCGTCGAAAGCTTCTCTCCAGTTTTGGTCTGAACATATTTCCTTTTTCACCCTTAGCCTCAAATTGCTCCTGAATATCCTATCACATGTTCAACATACACAGGGATAGAAAACTGCTCAATGAAAAGAGAAGCTAATCTGAGAGAGAGGAATTAAGACGACACATAGCAGTTTCACAGAAAGCTTATCGGAATTTTACCTGAGGATATTTCTTTCTACATTTTATAAGTATTGTTCCCAAATTTCCTTCCTTGGATTACACAAAAACAGTGATTCCAAGCTGCTCAATCCAAAGAATGGTTTGACTCTATGAGACGAATACACACATCGCACAGCAGTTGCTCAGTACGTTTCTCTGCAGGTTTCATCGGAAGATGTTTCCTCACTCACCAGAAGCCTCTGGGGGACACTAAATCCCTTTACAGATTCTTTAGAGACAGAGTTTGGAATATGGTCAACATAGAGTAAGCATTACCTCTGCGAAGTGAATGCACATTTCAGAGAGCAGATTCCTGGAACGCTTCTTCCTCTATTTTTTTCACTATATTTCACTATTCGCCATAGTCCTCAATGTGTTCTGAAATATCACTTATTCGGTTTCACAGGAACAGTGTTCAAACTCTGTCTTGTGAGAAAAGAGGTATAACTCCCTGAGTGGAATGCATACATCACAAAATAGTTTCTCAGAAAGCTTCTATGAAGTTTTTATCTCAAGACATCTCGTCTTTCACCATAGGCCTGAATGTGCTCCCGAATATCTCTTTGCGTTTCTCTGCATGACGGAGTTACAAAACTGCGTAATATAACTAAAATTTTAAGTATGTGAGATGAATAAATATATGTAATACAAATCAGTTTCACCGAAATCTTCTTTCCAGTATTTGTCTGATGATATTTCCTTTATCACCATACTCGTCGCTCTACTCCCGAATATCTCTTGGTATCTTTTTCTCCAAAGTGGATTCTGGAATCCTCTAGGAGAAGAAAGGTATAATTCTGTGAGTGAAATGCACAGGTCTCAAAGCAGCTTCTCAGAAAGCTTCTCTCCAGTTTTTATCTGAAGACTTTTCGTTTCTCACCGTAAACCTCGAATCCCTCCAGAATATACCTTCGCAGACTAAACAAAATCAGTGTTATGATATAGCTGAATGAAAAGAGAATCTTAACTTTGTGAGTGGAATTCACGTGCCACAGAGCAGTTTCATGAAAAACTTCCTTATGGTTTCTCTCTGACTTTATTTCTTTTACAAGATATTCTAAAGAGCATTTCCAAATGTCCTTTCTCAGATTCCAACGAAACAGTGACATCATACTGCTCAATCCCAAGAATGATTTAACTCTATGAGATCAATACAAACATCACAAAAGAGTTGCGCAGGAAAATTCTTTCCAATTTTGGATGGAAGACATTTCCTTGCCTCACACAGGCCTCCGGTTGCCACTTATTATCCCTTCACAGAACCCTCAAAGACCGACTTTGAAACTGGAAAATATAGAGTAAGCTTTAACCCTGTGAAAAGAAAGGACATGTCAGAGAGTAGTTTCTTCGAGTGCTTCTTTCTGTTTTTTATTGGACGACATTTCACTTTTTGCCATAGTCCTCAATGTGCTCCGATTATCACTCTTGGTTTTAAAGGAACAGTGTTCAAACTGTGTCTTATGAGAAGAAAGTTAGTGGAATGCACACATCACCAAGCAGTCTCCCAGAATGCTTCCTTCCAGTTTTTATCTGACTGTATTTACTTTTTCACCATAGGCCTGAATGTGATCCCATATATCCCTTCACGGATCCATCCACGAGGGAGTTTCCAAGCTGCGTAATATAAAGAAACCTTCATCTATGTGAGATGAGCAAACGTAGCAAAAAGCAGATTCACAGAAAGCTTCTTTCCAGTTTTTATCTGAAGATATTTCCTTTTTCACCATAGTCCAGAATGTGCTCCCGAAGGTCCCTTCATGGAGCCGTCCATGACAGTTTCCAAGCTGCGTAAATGTAAAGAAAGCTTTATCTATGTGAGATGGTTATAGATATCACAGAGTAGTTTTCAAGATAGCTTTTTTCCAGTTTTGGTTTGAGGCTATTTCCCTTTTCACCATCGGCATCAACATGCTCCTGAATATCACTTGGTAACTGTTTCTCCAAAAGGGTTTCCTTGACACTGTATGAGAAGAGAGGTATGACACTGTGACTGGAATGCACACATCACAATGCAGTTCCTAGGAAAGCTTCTCTCCAGTTTCAGTTTGAACATGTTTCCTTTTACACCATTAGTTTCAAAGTGCCCCCGAATATCCCATCACACGCTCAAGATTCACAGGGCTTGAAAAGTGCTCAATGAAAAGAGAGGCTAATCTGAGAGAGAGGAATTAAGATGACACAGAGCAGTTTCACAGAAAGCTTATCTGGATTTTACCTGAAGATGTTTCTTTCTCCATATTCTAAGGATCATACTTAAATTTCCTTCCTCAGATTACACAAAAACAGTGATTTCAAGCTGCTCAATCCAAAGAATGGTTTGACTCTATGAGATGAATGCACACATCGCAGAGCAGTTGCTCAGAACGTTTCTCTGCTGGTTTCATTGGAAAAAGTTTCCTCGCTCACCACAAGCCTCCGGGTGACACTAAATATCCCTTCCAGATTTTTGAAAGACAGAATTTCAAAAATGGGCAACATAGAGTAAGCATTATCCCTGTGAAGTGAATGCACATATCAGAGAGCTGATTCTTGGAATGCTACAAACATCACAAAAGAGTTATGCAGAAAGCTTCTATCTGATTTTTGATGAAAGACATTTTCCTGCCTCACACAGGCCTCTGGTTGCCACTGTCTATTCCTTCACAGAAGCCTCAAAGACCAACTTTCAACCTGGGAAATGTAGAGAAAGGTTTAACGCTGTGAAAATAATGGACATGTCAGAGAACTGTTTTTTCGATTGTTTCTTTCTGTTTTTTATTGGATGGCATTTCACTTTTTGCCATAGTCTTCAATGTGTTCCGAATATCACTCTTTTGGTTTTACAGGAACAGTGTTCAAACTGTGCCTTATGAGAAGAAATTTATAACTCCCTGAGTAGAATTCACACATCACCAAGCAGTTTCTCAGAAAGATTCTCTCCAGTTTTTATCTCACTATATTTCCTATTTCACCATAGGCCCGAATGTGATCCCAAACATCCCTCGCAGATCCATCTGCGATAGAATTTCCAAGCTGTGTAATGTAAAAAAGCTTTATCTATGTGAGATGAATAAACATAACAAAAAGCAGATTCACAGAAAGCTTCTTTCCAGTTTTTATCTGAAGGTATTTCCTTTATCACCACAGTCTTGAATGTGTTCCCAAAGATCCCTTCGTGGATCCGTCTATGAGAGGTTTCAAGCTGCGTAATGTAAAGAAAACTTTATTAATGTGTGATGATTACACATATCACAGAGTAATTTTCTAGAAAGAGTCTTTCTGGTTTTTTTCTGAGGCTATTTCCCTTTTCACCATTGGCATAAACATGCTCCCGAATATCACTTGATACCTGTTTCTCCAAAAGTGTTTCCCCGACGCTGTATGAGAATAGAGGTATAACACTGTGAGTGAAATCCACACGTCACAAAGCCGTTCCTCAGAAAAAATCTCTTCGGTTTCCATCTCAACATAATTCCTCTTTCACCGTAAGCCTCAAAGTGCTCCGGAATATCCCATCACACGCTAAACATACACAGGTTAAGAGAACTGCTCAATGAAAAGAGAGGCTTAACTGAGTGAGAGGATTTAAAGCAACACAGTGTAGTTTCACAGAAAGCTTCCTTCTGAATTTTACCTGAGAATATTTCCTTCTCCATATTCTAAGGATCATTCCCAAATATCCTTCCTCAAATGCTGCAAAAACAGTGAATTCAAGCTACTCAATCCAAAGAATGGTTTAACTCTATGAGACGAATACACACATCACAAACCAGTTGGTCAGAACATTTCTCTGCAGGTTTCATCGGAAGACGTTTCCTCACTCACCACAAGCCTCCGATCGTCACTAAATATCCCTTGACAGATTCTTCAAAGACAGAGTTTCAAAACTGACCAACATAGAGTAAGCATTAACTCTGTGAAGTGAATGCACATTTCAAGGAGCAGTTTCTTAGAAAGCTTCTTCCTGGATTTTATTTCAGCATATTTCACTGTTCGCCATAATATTCAATGCGCTCCGAAATATCACATTTTTGGTTTCACAAGAACAGTTTTCAAAAACTGCCTTGTGAGAAAAGAGGTATAACTCCCTGAATGGAATGCATACATCACTAAACAGTTTCTCAGAAAGCTTCTATCCAGTTTTTATCTGAAGATATCTGCTCTTTCACTGTAGGTCTGAATGTGCTCTCGAATGTCCCTTCACGGATCTGTGCATGAAGGTGTTTCGAAACAGCACAATATAAGAAACTATCTACCTCTGAGATATTAATAAATATATTTAACACAAAGCAGTTTCACAGAAATCTTCTTTCCACTTTTTGTCTGAGGATATTTCCTCCTTCACCTGAGATCCCCCTATACTCTCGAATGTCTCTTGGTAGGTTTTTCTCTGAAAGGTATTCCGGAATCCTCTAGGAAAAGAAAGGTATATTTCTGTGAGTGGAATGCACCCGTCACAAAGCCCCGCCTCAGAAAGCTTTTTTCCAGTTTCTATCTGAAGACGTTTCTTTTCCCACCGTGCGTCTCAATGCACTCCTGAATATCCCTTCTCAGAGTAAACAAAAACAGTGTTATGATACTGCTTAATGAAAAGAGAAGCTTAACTGTGTGAGCGGAATTCATGTGACACAGAACAATTTCACAGAAAGCTTCCTTCTGACACAAAGCAGTTCCATAGAAATCTTCTTTCCAGTTTTGTCTGAGGATATTTCCTTCATGGACATGCTCCCGAATGTCCATTCATGGATATGTGCATGACGGAGTTTCCAAACTGTGTAATATAATTTGAGTTTTAACTATGTGAGATGAATGAATATATTTAACACAAAGCAGTTTCACAGAGATCTTCTTTCCAGAATTTGCCCGAGGCCTTTTTCCTTTTCACCATCGGCATCAACATGCTCCCGAATATCACTTGGTACCTGTTTCTCCAAAAGGGTTTCCCCGACGCTGTATGAGACGAGAGGTATAACACTGTGACTTGAATGCACATGTCACAAAGCAGTTCCTCGAAAAGCTTCTTTCCAGTTTCGGTCTGAACGTATTTCGTTTTTAACCATTAGCCTCAAAGTGCTCCTGAATATCCCATCACACGATAAACATACAGAGGGCTGGGAAACTGCTGAATGAAAAGAGACGCTTATCTGAGTGTGAGGAATTAAGACGACACAGAACAGTTTCACAGAAAGCTTGCTTCTGGATTTTACCTGAGGATATTTCTTTCTCCATATTCTAAGGATCGTTTTCAAATGTCCTTCCTCAGATTCCACAAAAATAGTGATTTTAAGCTACTCAATCCAAGAATTGTTAAACTCTAGGATACGAATATTCACATCGCGAAGCAGTTGCTCAGAACGTTTCTGTGCAGGTTTCATCGGAAGACATTTCCTCGCTCACCACAAGCCTCTGGGCGTCACTAAACATCCCTTCATAGATTTTTCAAAGACAGAGTTTTGAAACTGGGCAACATAGAGTAAGCATTAACTCTGAGAAGTGAATGCACATATCAGAGAGCAGATTCTTGGAATGCTTCTCCCTCGATTTTATTTCAGTATATTTCACTATTCACCATAGTCCTCAATGCATTCCGAAATATCAGTTTTTCGGTTTCACAGGAACAGTGTTCAAACACTGCCTTGTGAGAAAGAGGTATAACACCCTTAGTGGAATGCATACATCACAAAGGAGTTTCTCAGAATGCTTCTATCCAGTTTTCATCTGAAATTATATCCTCTTTCAACATAGGGCTGAATATCCTCCCGAATGTGCCTTCGCGGATCTGTGTTTACAGAGTTTCCAAACTATGTAATATAATAAAATTTTTAACTATGCAACATGAATAAATGTATCTAACACAAAGCAGTTTCACAGAAATCTTATTTCCAGTTTTTGTCTGAGGACATTATCTTCTTCACCATAGTCGTCACTATACTCCCGAATATCTCTTGGAAGCTTTTTCTCCAAAAGGGATGCCGTAATTCTCTAGGAGAAGAAATGTATGTCTCTGTGAGTGGGATACACACGTCACAAAGCAGCTCCTCAGAAAGCTTCTCTGCAGTTTCTATCTGAAGACGTTTCCTTTCACACCATAAGCCTGAAAGCCCTCCAGAGTATCCCTTCACAGACTAAATAACAAACAGTGTTATGATACAGCTCAATGAAAAGAGAAGCTTAACTGTGTGAGTGGAATTCACATGACACAAAGCAGTTTCACAGAAAGCTTTCTTCTGGTTTCTCTCTGAGGTTATTTCTTTTTCAGGATATTCTAAAGAATGTTTGCAAATGTCCTTTCTCAGATTCCACAGAAACAGTGATTTCAAATTGCTCAATCGAAAGAATGATTTAATGCTATGAGATGAATACAAACATCACAAAAGTGTTGAGCAGAAAGCTTCTCTCCAATTTTCGATTGAGGACATTTCCTTGCTTGACACAGGCCTCCGGTAGGCACTTACTATCCCTTCGCAGAACCCTCCAAGACCGCCTTTCAAACTGGGATATGTTGAGTAAGCTTTAACCCTGTGAAAAGAATGGACATTTGAGAGAAGTTTCTGAGAGTGCTTCTTTCTGTTTTTTATTGGACGCCATTTCACTTTTTGCCATAGTCTTCAAATTGCTCCGAATATCACTCTTTTTGTTTTACACGAACAGTGTTCAAACAGTGCCTTATGTGAAGAAAGTTATAACTGCCTGAGTTGAATGCACACATCCCCAAGCTGTTTCTCAGAAAACTTTTCTGCAGTTTTTACCTGACTATATTTGCTATTTAACCATAGGCTTGAAAATGATCCCAAATATCCCTTCGCGGATCCATCCATGAGGAAGTTTTTAAGCTGCATAATATAAAGAATGCTTCACCTATGTGAGATGAGTAAACATGGCAAAAAGCAGATTCACAGAAAGCTTCTTTCCAGTTTTTATTGGAAGATATTTCCTTTTTCACCATAGTCTAGAATGCACTCACGCAGGTCCCTTCATGGATCCGTGCATGACAGTTTCCAAGCTGCTTAATGGAAAGAAAGCTTTATCTATGTGAGATGATTACACATATCACAAAGTAGTTTCCTAGAATGCTTCTTTCCAGTTTTGTCTGAGGCTATTTCCCTTTTCACCATTGACAACAACATGCTCCCTAATATTACTTGGTGTCTGTTTCTCCAAAAGGGTTTCCCTGATGCTGTATGAGAAGAGAGGTATAACACCGTGACTGGAATGCACATGTCACAAATCAGTTCCTCTGAAAGCTTCTCTCCAGTTTAGGTCTGATCACATTTCCTTTTTCACTGATACGCTCAAAGTGCTCCGGAATATGCCATCAAATGCTAAACGTACACAGGGTTAGATTACTGCTTAATGAAAAGAGAGGCTTATCTGAGTTAGAGGAATTAAGACGACACAGAGCAGTTTCACAGAAAGCTTCCTTCTGGATTTTACCTGAGGATGTTTCTTTCTCCGTATTCTAAGGATTATTCCCAAATGTTCTTCCTCAGATTCCACAAAAACAGTGATTTCAACCTGCTCAATCCAAGGAATCGTTTAACTCTAGGAGACGAATACACACGTCGCTAAGCAGTTGCTCAGAACGTTTCTCTGCAGGTTTCATTGGAAGACGTTTCCTCGCTCACCACAAGCCTCCAGTCGTCACTAAGTATCCCTTCACAGATTCTTCAAAGACAAAGGTTCGAAACTGGGCAACATAAAGTAAGCATTAAATCTGTGAAATGAATGCACGTTTCAGAGAGCAGATTCTTGGAACGCTTTTTTCTCGATTTTATTTCAGTATATTTCACTATTCGCCATAGTCCTCAATGCGCCCCGAAATATCACTTTTTCGTTTTCACAGGAACAGTGTTCAAACCCTGCTGTGTGAGAAAAGAGGTAGAACTCCCTGAGTGGAATGCATGCATCACAAAGTAGTTTCTCAGAAAGCTTCTATCCACTTTTTAGCTGAAGATATCTCCTCTTTCATCGTAGGCCTGAATGTACTCCTGAATGTCCCTTTGTAGATATGTTCATGATGCAGTTTCCAAACTGTGTAATATAATTAAAGTTTTAGTTATGCAGGACAAATAAATCTATCTAACACAAAGCAGTTTCACAGAAATCTTCTTTCCAATATTTTTCTGAGGATATTTCCTTTTTCTCCAGATTCATCGCTCTACTCCCAAATATCTCTTGGCGGCTTTTTCTACAAAAGGGATTCCGGAATCCTGTAGGAGAAGAAAGGTATATTTCTGTGAGTGGAATGCACAGATCACAAAGCCGCTCCTCAGAAAGCTTCTTTCCAGATTCTATCTGAAGACGTTTCCTTTCTCATTGTAAGCCTCAAAGCCCTCCCGAATATCTCTTCGCAGACTAAACAAAATCAGTGTTATGATAGAGCTCAATGGAAAGAGAAGCTTAAATCTGTGAGCGGGATTCATGTGACACAGAGCAGTTTCACAGGAAGGTTCCTTCTGGTTTCTCTCTGAGGTTATTTCTTTTTCAGGATATTCTAAAAAGCGTTTCCAAATGCACTTTCTCAGATTCCACAGAAACAATGATTACAAACTGCCCATCCAAACAATGATTTAACTCTATGAGATGAATGGAAACATCACAAAAGTGTTGCACAGAAAACTTCTCTTCGATTTTCTTTGGACAACATTTCTTTGCCTCACACTGGCCTCCGGTTGCCACATACTATCCCTTCACAGAAACCTCAAAGACCGACTTTCAAACTGGGAAATGTAGAGTAAGCTTTAACCGTGTGAAAACAATGCACACTTCAGAGAGCAGTTTCTTCGAGCGCTTCTTTCTGTTTTTTAATGGACGACATTTCACCTCTTGCCATAGTCGTCAATTTGCTCTGAAAGTCACTCTTTTGGTTTTACAGGAACAGTGTTCAAACTGTGCTTTATGAGAAGAATTTTAAAACTCCTGGAGTGGAATGCACATATCACCAAGCAGTTTCTCAGAAAGATTCTCTCCAGTTTTTATCTGATTATATTTCCTATTTCACCACAGGCCCGAATGTCATCCCAAATAACCATTCGCGAATCCATACACGAGGGAGTTTCCAAGCTGCATAATGTAAAGGAAGCTTTATCTATGTGAGATGAATAAACATAGCAAAAAGCAGATTCACAGAAAGCTTCTTTCCAGTTTTTTTCATAAGTTGTTTCCTTTGTCACCATAGTCCAGAAGATGCTGTTGTAGGTCTCTTCCTGGATCCATCCATGACAGTTTCCAAGCTGTGTAATGTAAAGAAAGCTTTATCTATTTGAGATGAGCACACATATCACAGAGTAGTTTCCTAGAAAGCTTCTTCCATTTTTCGTCTGAGGCTATTTCCCTTTTCACCATCGGCATCAACATGCTCCCGAATATCACTTGGTACCTGTTTCTCCAAATGTGTTTCCCCGATACTGTATGAGAAGAGAGGTATAACACTGGGACTGGAATGCGCACATCACAAAGCAGTTCCTCTGAAAGCTTCCCTCCAGTATCGGTCTGATCATATTTCCTTTTTCACAGTTAGCCTCAAAGTGCTCCTGAATATCCCATCACACGCTAAACATACACAGGACTAGAAAACTGCTCAATGAAAAGAGAGGCTTATCTGAGTGAGAGGAATTATGACGACACAGCTCAATTTCACAGAAAGCTTCCTTCTTGATTGTACCTCCAGATATTTCTTTCTCCATATTCTAAGGATCATTCTCAAATGTCCTTCCTCAGATTCCACAAAAACTGTGATTTCAAGCTGCTCAATCCAAAGAATGGTTTAACTCCAGGAGACAAATACACACATCGCAAAACAGTTGCTCAGAACTTTTCTCTGCAGGTTTCAACGGAAGACGTTTCCTCACTCACCCCAAGTCTCTGGGCATCACTAAATATCCCTTCACAGGTTCTTCAAAGACAGAGTTTTGAAACTGGGCAACATACAGTAAGCATTAACACTGTGAAGTGAATGCACATATCAGAGAGCAGATTCTTGGAATGCTTCTTCCTCGATTTTATTTCAGTTTATTTCACTCTTTGCTATAGTCCTCCATGCGTTCCGAAATATCACTTTTTTGTTTTCACAGGAACAGTGTTCAAACACTGTCTTGAGAGAAAAGAGGTATATCTCCCTGAGTGGAACGCATACATAACAAAGTAGTTTCTAAGAAAGCTTCTATCCAATTTTTATCTGAAGATATCTCCTCTTTCACCCTAGGCCTGAGTGTGCTCCCGAATATCCCTTTGCAGATCCGTGCATGATGACGTTTCCAAACATCGTAATATAAGAAAAGTTTCAACTCTGTGTGATGAATAATATATCTAACAGAAAGCAGTTTCACAGAAATCTTCTTTCCAGTTTTTGTCGGAGGATACTCCCTTTTTTACCATAGCCGTCCCTATACTCTCAAATGTCTCTTGGTAGCTCTTTCTCCAAAAGGGATTCCGGAATCCTCTAGGGGAAGAAAGGTATATTTATGGGAGTGGAATGCACACGTCACACAGCAGCTCCTCAGAAAGCTTCCCTCCAGTTTCTATCTGAAGACATTTCCTTTCTCACCGTAAGCCTCAAATCAATCCAGAATACCCCTTCACACTAAGCAAAAACAGTGTTATGGTACAGTTCAATGAAAAGAGAAGCTTAACTGTGTGAGCGGAACTCACGTGACACACAGTAGATTTACAGAAAGCTTCCTTAAGGTTTCTCTCTGAGGTTATTTCTTTTTCAGGATATTCTAAAGAGTGTGTCCAAATGTTATTTCTCAGATTACACAGAAAGAGTGATTTCAAACTGCTTAATCCAAAGAATAATTTAACTCTATGTGATGAATGCAAACATCACAAAAGAGGTGCGTAGAAAGCTTCTCTCTGATTTTTGATGGAGGACATTTCCATGCCTCACATAGGCCTCCAGACACCACTTACCATCCCTTCGCAAGAACCTCAAAGACCGACTTTCAAATTCGGAAATATAGTATGAGCTTTAACCCTGTGAAAAGAATGGACATGTCAGAGAGCAGTTTCTTCGAATACTTCTTTCT
Organism: Colobus angolensis palliatus; assembly: GCF_000951035.1. Lineage (NCBI taxonomy): Eukaryota > Metazoa > Chordata > Mammalia > Primates > Cercopithecidae > Colobus > Colobus angolensis. The sequence goes on along the minus strand of NW_012117833.1, from coordinate 119,546 downwards.
GTTTTTTATTGGATGACATTTCACTTTTTGCAATAGTATTCAATGTTCTCCGAATTTCACTCTTGTGGTTTTATAGGAATAGTATTCAAACTGTGCCTTATGAAAAGAAAGTTATACCTCCCTGACGGGAATGTACACATCACCAAGCAGTTGCTCAGAAAGCTTCCCTCCAGTTTTTATCTGACCATATTTTCTATTTCACATAGGCCCGAATGTGATCCCAAATATCCCTTCGTGGATCCATCCACGAGGGAGTATTCAAGCTGTGTAATGTAAGGAAAGCTTCAACTATGTGAGATGAATAATCATAGAAAAAAGCAGATTCACCGAAAGCTTCTTTCCAGTTTTTCTCTGAAGATATTTCCTTTTTCACCATAGTCCAGTATGTGCTCCCGAAGGTCGCTTCGTGGATCCATCCATGACAGTTTCCAAGCTGCGTAATGTAAAGAAAGCTTTACCTATGTGAGATGATTACACATATCACAGAGTTGTTTCGTAGAAATCTTCTTTCCAGTTTCTTTCTGAGGATATTCCCCTTTTCACCATCGGCATCAACATGCTCCACAATATCACTTAGTACCTGTTTCTCCAAATGGGTTTACGCGATGCTGTATGAGAAGAGAGGTATAACACTATGACTGGAATGCACACGTCACAAAGCAGTTCCCCGGAAACCTTCTCTCCAGTTTCGGTCTGAACATATTTCCTTTTTCACCGTTAGCCTCAAAGTACTCCCGAATATACGATCACACGATAAACATACACAGGGCTAGAAAACTGTTCAATGAAAAGAGAGGCTAATCTGAGTGAGAGGAATTAAGACGACATAGAGCACTATCACAGAAAGCTTCCTTCTTGATTTTACCTGAGAATATTTCTTTTTCCATATTCTGAAGATAGTTCCCAAGTGTCCTTCCTCAGATTCCCCAAAAACTGTGATTTCAAGGTGCTCAATCCAAAGAATAGTTTAACACTAGGAGATGAATACAAACATTGCAAAGCAGTTGCTCAGAATGTTTCTCTGCAGCTTTCATCGGAATGCGTTTCTTCACTCACCACAAGCCTCCGGCGTTACTAAATATGCCTTCACAGATTCCTCAAAGACAGATTTTCAAAACTGGGCATCATAGAGTAAGCATTAACTCTGTGAAGTGAATGCACATATCAGAGAGCAGATTCTTGGAATGCTGCTTCCACGATTTTATTTCAGTATATTTCACTATTTGCCATAGTCCTCCATGAGTTCCTAAATATCACTTTTTTGGTTTCACAGGAACAGTGTTCAAACACTGCCTCGTGAGAAAAGAGGTATAACTCCCTGAGTGGAATGCATACATCACAAAGTAGTTTCTCAGAAAGCTTCTATCGAGTTTTTATCTGAAGATATCTCCTCTTTCAACATAGGCCTGAATGTGCTCCCAAATGTTCATTCGCGGATCTGTGTATAAATGGAGTTTCCAAACTGTGAAATATAATTAAACTTTTAACTATGCGAGATGAATAAAAATATCTAACACAAAGCAGTTTCACAGAAATCTTGTTTCCAGTTTTCGTCTGAGGATATTTCCTTTTTCATCATAGTCGACTTCCGAATATCTCTTGGTAGCTTTTTCTCCAAAGGGATTCCGGAATCCTCTAGGAGAAGAAAGGTATATTTCTGTGAGTGGAATGCACATGTCACAAATCAACTCCTCAGAAAGCTTCTCTCCAGTTTCTATCTGAAAACGTTTCCTTTCTCACTGTAAGTCTCAAAGCCCTCCAGAATATCCCTTCGCAGACTAAACAAAAACAGTGGTATGATACAGCTCAATGAAAAGGGAAGCTTTACTCTGTCAGTGGAATTCACCTGATACAGAGCAGTTTCACAGAAAGCTTCCTTCCGGTTTCTCTCTGAGGTTATTTCTTTTTCAGGATATTCTAAAGAGCGTTTCCAAATGCCTTCCTCAGATTCCACAGAAACAGTGATTTGAAACTGCTCAATCCAAACAATGATTTAACTCTGTGAGATCAATACAAACATCACAAAAGAGTTGCGCAGAAAGCTTCTCTCCGACTTTTGAAGGAAGACATTTCTTTGCCTCACACTGGCTTCCGGTTACCATTTATTTTCCCTCCACAGAACCTCAACGACCGACTTTGAAACTGGGAAATGTAGAGTAAGCTTTAACACTGTGAAAACAATGCATACATCAGAGAGCAGTTTCTTCAATTGTTTCCTTCTGTTTTTTATTGGACGACATTTCACGTTTCGCCATAGTCATCAATGTGCTATGAATATCACTCTTTCGTTTTCACAGGAACAGTGTTCAAACTGTGCCTTATGAGGACAAAGTTACAATTCCCTGAGTGGAATGCACACATCACAAAGCTGTTTCTCAGAAAGCTTCTCTCCAGTTTTTATCTAGCTATTTTCCTATTTCACCATAGGCCCGAATGTGACCCAAATATCCCTTCGCAGATCCATTTACGAGGGGTTTGCAAGCTGTGTAATATAAAGAAAGCTTCATCTATGTGAGATGAACAAACATATCATAAAGCAGATTCACAGATAGCTTCTTTCCATGTTTTATCTAAAGATATTTCGTTTTCCACCATAGTCCACAATGTGCTCCCGATGGTCCCTTCGTGGATTCGTCCATGACAGTTTCCAAGCTGTGTAATATAAAGAAAGCCTTATGTATGCGTGAAGATTACACATATCATAGAGTAGTTTCCCAGAAAGCTTCTTTCCAGTTTTTCTCTGAGGCTATTTCCCTTTTCACCATTGGCATCAACATGCTCCCGAATATCACTTGGTAGCTGCTTCTCCAAAAGGGTTTCCCCCACGCTGTATGAGAAGAGAGGTATAACACTGTGACTGGAATGCTCACGTCACAAAGCAGTTCGTCGGAAAGCTTCTCTTCAGTTTTTATTTGAACATATTTCCTTTTCCACTGTTAGCCTCCAAGTGCTCTGGAATATTCCATCACACGCTAAATATACAAAGGGGTAGAAAACTGTTCAATGAAAATGGAGGCTTAATGAAGCGAGGGTAATTAAGACGACACAGAGCAGTTTCACAGAAATCTTCCTACTGGATTTTTCCTGAAGATATTTCTTTTCGAATATTCTAAGGATCGTTCCCAAATGTCCTTCCTCAGATTCCACAAACCATGATTTCAAGCTGCTCAATCCAAAGAACAGTTTAACTCTATGAGACAAATATACACATTGCAAAGCAGTTGCTCAAAACCATTCTCTGCAGGTTTCATCAAAAGACGTTTCCTCGCTCACCACAGGCCTCCTGGCGTCACTAAATATCCCTTCACAGATTCTTCAAAGACAGAATTTCGAAACTGGGCCACATAGAGTAAGCATTAAGCCTGTTAACTGAATGCACGTATCAGAGAGCAGATTCTTTTAACGCTTCTTCCTCGATTTTGTTTCAGTGTATTTCACTATTCGCCAGAGTCCTCAATGCGTTCCAAAATATCACTTTTTTGGTTTCACAGGAACAGAGTTCAAACACTGCCTTGTGAGAAAAGAGGTACAACTCCCTGAGTGGAATGCATACATCACAAAGTAGTTTCTCAGAAAGCTTCTATCCAGTTTTATCTGAAGATATCTCCTCTTTCACCATAGGCCTGAATGTGCTCCCGAACCTCCCTTCATGGAACTGTGCATGACGGAGTATCCAAACTGTGTAATACAATTAAAGTGTTAAGTATGCAATACGAATAAATATATCTAACACTAAGCAGTTTCACAGAAATCTTCTTCCAGTTTTTGTCTGAGGATATTTCCTTCCTCACCATAGTCATCGCTATACTCCAGAATATCTCTTGTTATCTTTCTCTCCAAAAGAAATTCCGGAATCTTCTTGGAGAAGAAAGTTATATTTCTGTAAGTGGAATGCACACGTCACAATGCAGCTCTGCAGAAAGCTTTTCTTCATTTTCTATCAGAAGACCTTCCCTTTCTCACTGTAAGCTTCAAAGCCCTCCAGAATATCCCCTCATAGACCAAGCAAAAACAGTGTTATGATACAGAGCAATGAAAAGAGAAGCTTAACTTTGTGAGCGGAATTCACGTGACATAGAGCAGTTTAACAGAAAGCTTCCTTCTGGTTTCTCTCTGTGGTTATTTCTTTTTCAGGATATTCTAAAGAACCTTTCCAAATGTCATTTTTCAAATTATACAGAAACAATGATTTCAAACTGCTCATTCCAAAGAATCATTTAACAATATCAGATGAATGCAAACATCACAAAAGAGTTGCACAGAAAACTTCACTCCAATTTTTGATGGAGGACATTTTCTTGCTAGACACAGGCCTCCGATTGACAATTACTATCCCTTCACAGAACCCTCAGAGACCGACTTTCAAACGGGGAAATGTAGAGTAAGCTTTAACCCTGTGAAAGCAATGGACATTTGAGAGCAGTTTCTTCGAGTGTTTCTTTCTGCTTTTATTGGATGCCATTTCACTTTTTGCCATAGTCTTCAATGTGCACCAAATATCACTCTTTTGGTTTTTCAGGAAAAGCGTTCAAACTGTGCCTTATGATAAGAAAGTTATAACTCCCTGAGTGGAATGCACACATCACCAAGCAGTTTCTAATAAAGCTTCTTTCCAATTTTTATCGGCCTATATTTCCTATTTCACCATAGACCTGAATGAGATCCCAAATATCCCTATGGGGACCCATTCATGAGGGAGTTTCCAAGTTGTGCAATGTACAGAAAACTTCATGTATGTGAGGTGAATAAACATAGCAAAAAGAAGATTCACAGAAATCTTCTTTCCAGTTTACATCTGTAGATATTTCCTTTTTCACTATAGTCCAGAATGTGCTCCCGAAGGTTCCTTCGAGGATCCGTCCATGACAGTTTCTGAGTGGCGTAATGGAAAGAAAGCTTGATCTATGTGAGATGATTACAGATATCACAGAGTAGTTTCCTAGGAAGTTTCTTTCCAGTTCTTGTCTGAGGCTATTTCCCTTTTCACCATCGGCATCAACATGCTCCCGAATATCACTTGGTACCTGTTTCTCCAATAGGGTTTCCCTGACGCTGTATGAGAAGGGAGGTATAACACGGTGTCTGGAATGCACACGTCACAAGACAGTTCCTCGGAAAGCTTTTCTCCAGTTTCCGTCTGAATATATTTCTTATTCACAGTTAGCCTCCAAGTGCTCCGGAATATCCCATCACACGCTCAACATACACAGGGCTAGAAAACTGCTCAATGAAAAGAGAGGCTTATCTGAGAGAGGGTAATTAAGACGACACCAAGCAGTTTCACGGAAACCTTCCTTCTGGATTTTACCTGAGGATATTTTTTTCTCCATATTCTAAGGATCGCTCCCAAATGTCCTTCCTGAGATTCCACAAAACCAATGATTTCAAGCTGCTCAACCAAAGAATGGTTTAATCCTATGAGAGGAATACACACATTGCAAAGCAGTTGCTTAGAACGTTTCTCTGCAGGTTTCATCGGAAGATGTTTCCTCGCTCACTGCAAACCTCTGAGCATCACTATATATCCCTTTCCAGATACTTCAAAGACAGAGTTTCGAAAATGGGCAACATAGAGCAAGCATTAAGCCTGTGAAGTGAAAAGACATATCAGAGAGCAGATTCTTTTTTTTTTTTCAGGAGCAAAACTGCAAGTTTATTTTGGTAACCTAAGGTGTGGGAAGAAGTCTGTCGGCCTCTGGCAAAGAAGGCTGACAGTGTCCCCCCCGTGGGGCTCTCAGGTGGGGTTCCTGCATCCCGACATCAGTGGGGCTGGAGGAAGGCCGCCCAGAGAGCAGATTCTTAAAATGTTTCTTCCTCGATTTTATTTCAGTATATTTCACTATTCACCATAGTCTTCAATGCGTTCTGAAATACCACTTTTTCAGTTTCACAGGAACAGTAGTCAAACACTGCCTTGTGAGAAAAGAAGTAGAACTCCATGAGTGGAATGCATACATCACAAAGTAGTTTCTCAGAAAGCTTCTATCCAGTTTTTATCTGAAGGTATCTCTTCTTTCACGGTAGGCCTTAATGTACTCTCGAACGTGCCTTCGCGGATCTGTGCTTGACAGAGTTCCCAAATTTGTAATATAATTAAAATTTTAACTATGCGAGGGGAATAAATATATCTAACAGAAGGCAGTTTCACAGAATTCTTCTTTCCTGTTTTTCTCTGACGATATTTCCTTCTTCACCATAGTTGTCGCTATACTGGCCTATATCTCTTGGTAGCCTTTTCTTCAAAAGGGATTCCAGAATCCTCTAGGAGAAGAAAGTTATATTTCTGTGAGTGGCATGCATACGTCAAAAAGCAGCTCCTCAGAAAACTTCTCTCCAGTTTCTATCTGAAGACGTTTCCTTTCTCACCATACGCCTCAAATCCCTCCAGAATATCCCTTCACAGATTAACAAAACAAGTTTTTTGATACAGCTCAATGAAAAGAGAAGCTTAACTGTGTGAACAGGATTCACGTGACACTGGGCAGTTTCACAGAGAGCTTCCTTCTGCTTTCGCTCTGAGGTTATTTCTTTTTAAGGAGATTCTAAAGACGTTTCCAAATGTCCTTTCTCAGATTCAACAGAAACAGCGATTTCAATTTGGTCAATCCAAAGAATGATTTAACTCTATGAGGTGAATCCAAACATCACAAAAGAGTTGCACAGAAAGCATCTCTCCAATTTTCGATGGAGGACCTTTTCTTGCTAGACACAGGCCCTTGGATGTCACTTACTCTCCCTTCGCAGAACAGTCAAAGACAGACTTTCAAGCAGGGAAATGTAGAGTAAGCTTTAACCCTGTGAAAGCAATGCACACGTCAGAGAGCCGTTTCTTCGAGTGCTTCTTTCTGTTTCTTCTTGGACGATATTTCACTTTTTGCTATAGTCGTCAATGTGCTCTGAATATCACTCTTTTGGTTTTACAGGAACAGTGTTCAAACTGTGCCTTATGAGAAGAAAGTTACAACTCCCTGAGTGGAATACACACATCACCAAGCAGTTTCTCAGAAAGCTTCTCTCCAGTTTTTATCTGACTATATTTTCTATTTCACCATAGGCACAAATGTGATCCGAAATATCCCTTCATGGATCCATCCACGAGGGAGTTTCCGAGCTCCGTAATGTAAAGCAACTTTCGTCTCTGTGAGATGAATAAACATAGCAAAAAGCAGATTCAGAGAAAGCTTCTTTCTAGGCTTTATCGAAAGATATTTTCTTTTTGCCATAGTCCTGAATGTGCTCCAAAGTTCCCTTCGGGGATCCATCCATGAGAGGTTCCAAGCTGTGTAATGTAAAGAAAGCTTTATGTATGTTAGATGATTGCACATATCACAGAGTAATTTTCTAGAAACGTCTTTCGGGTTTTGACTGAGGCTATTTCCCTTTTCACCATTGCCATCAATAAGCTCCCGAATATCACTTGGTACCTTTTTCTCCAAAAGGGTTTCCCCAGAGCTGTATGAGAAGAGAGGTATAACACTGTGAATGGAATGCACACATCACAATTTCGTTCCTCGGAAAGCTTCTCCCTGGTTTCCGTATGAACATGTTTCCTTTTTCACCGTAAGCCTCAAAGTGCTCCCTAATATCCCCTCACATTGTAAACATACACAGGGTAAGAAAACTGCTCAATGAAAGATAGACTTAACTGAGTGAGAGGAATTAAAACAACACAGTGTAGTTTTGCAGAAAGCTTTCTTCTGGATTTTACCTGAGGATAATTCTTTCTCCATATTCTAAGGACCATTCCCTAATATCCTTTTTCAGATGCCACAAAAACAGTGATTTCAAACTGCTCAATCCAAAAATGGTTTAACTCTATGAAACGAATATACACATCACAAATCCGTTGCTCAGAACGTTTCTCTGCATGTTTCATCAGAAGACGTTTCCTCACTCACCACAGGCCTCCAGGCATCACTAAATATCCCTTGACAGATCCTTCAGAGACAGAGTTTCGAAACTGACCAACATAGAGTAAGCATTAACTCTGTGAAGTGAATGCACATTTCAGAGAGCAGATTCTTGGAATGCTTCTTCCTCAATTTTCTTTCAGCATATTTCACCATTCAACATAGTCCTCAAGGCGCTCTGAAATATCACATTTTCGGTTTCACAAGAACAGTGTTCAAACACGGCCTTGTGAGAAAGCAGGTATAACTCCCTGAGTGGAATGCATGCATCACAAAACAGTTTCTCAGAAAGCTTCTATCCAGTTTTTATCAGAAGAGATCTCCTCTTTCACTGTAGGCCAGAATGTGCTCTCGAATGTCCCCTCACGGATCCGTGCATGAAGGTGTTTTGAAACAGCACAATATAAGAAACTTTCTAACACTGTGAGATTAATAAATATATCTAACACAAAGCAGTTTCACAGAAATCTTCTTTCCACTTTTTGTCTGAGGATATTTCCTTCTTCACCTAAGCTCTCCCTACACTCTCGAATGTCTCTTGGTAGCTTATTCTCCAAAAGGGATTCCAGTATCCTCTAGGAGAAAAAAGGTATATTTCTGTGAGTGGAATGCACATGTCAAAAAGCAGCTACTCAGAAAGCATTTTTCCAGTTTCCATCTGAAGACGTTTCCTTTCACACTGTGCATCTCAAAGCACTCCTGAATATCCCTTCTCAGACTAAACAAAAACAGTGCTATAATACTGCTCAATGAAAAAGGAAGCTTAACTGTGTGAGCAGAACTCACGTGACACCGAGCAGTTTCACAGAAAGCTTCCTTCTGACACAAAGCAGTTTCACAGGAATCTTCTTTCCAGTTTTGTCTGAGGATATTTCCGTCATGGACGTGCTCCCGAAAGTCCCTTTGCGTATATGTGCATGATGGAGTTTCTAAACAGGGTAATATAATTTGAGTGTTAACTATGCGAGATGAATGAATATATCTAACACAAAGCAGATTCACAGAAATCTCCTTTCCAGTTTTTGTCTGAGGCTATTTCCCTTTTCCCATCAGCATCAACATGCTCCCGAATATCACTTGATACCTGTTTCTCCAAAAGGGTTTCCCTGACACTGTATGAGAAGAGTGGTATATCACTGTGACTGGAATGCACAGGTCACAAAGCAGTTCCTCTGAAAGCTTCTCTCCCGTTTCGGTCTGAACATATTTCCTTTTTCACCATTAATCTCAAAATCCTCCCGAATATCCCATCACATGCTAAATATACACACAGCTAGAAAACGGCTCAATGAAAAGAGTAGCTAATCTGAGAGAGAGGAATTAAGATGACACAGAGCAGTTTCACAGAAAGCTTTTCTGGATTTTACCTTAGGATATTTCTTCCTTCATATTCTAAGGATCGTTCCTCAATGTCCTTCCTCAGATTCCACGAAAACAGTGATTTCAAGCTGCTCAATTCAAAGAATGGATTAAATCTATGAGATGAATAAGCACATTGCAAAGCAGTTACTCAGAACGTTTCTATTCAGGTTTCATTGGAAGACATATCCTCGCTCACCACAAGCCCCCGGGCATCACTAAATATCCCCTCAGAGATTCTTCTAAGGCAGAGTTTCAGAACTGGGCAACATAGAGTAAGCATTAAATCTGTGAAGTGAATGCACATATCAGAGAGCAGATTCTTAGAATGCTTCTTCCTCGATTTTATTTCAGTATATTGCACTATTCGCCATAGTCCTCAATGCGTTCCGAAATATCACATTTTCGGTTTCACAGGAAGAGTGCTCAAACGCTGCCTTGTGAGAAAAGAGGTGTAACTCCCTGAGTGGAATGCATACATCGCAAAGTAGTTTCACAGAAAGCTTCTATCCAGTTTTCATGTGAAGATATCTCCTCCTTCACCGTAGGGCTGAATGTGCTACCGCATGTCCCTTCCTGGAACTGTGCATGACGGAATTTCCAAACAGCATAGTATAATTAAAGTTTTAAATAGGCGAGATGAATAAGCATATCTAACACAAAGCAGTTTCACAGATATATTCTTTCCAGGTTTAGTCTGAAGATATTTCCTTTTTCACCACAGTCGTGTCTATACTCCTGAATACCCCTTGGTAGCTATTTCTCCAAAATGTATTCCAGAGTCCTCTAGGAGAAGAATGGTATATTGCTGTGAGTGGAATGCACACGTCATAAAGCAGCTCCTCAGAATGCTTTTCTACAGTTTCTATCTGAAGTCGTTTCTTATCTCCAGTTTCTATTTGGGGAACGTTACTTTCTCACCATAAGCCTCAAAGTCCTCCAGAACATCCCTTCGCAGGATAAACAAAAACCATGTTATGATACAGCTCAAGGAAAAGAGAAGCTTAATTCTGTGAGTGGAATTCACGTGACACAGAGCATTTTCACAGAATGCTTCCTTCTGGTTTCTCTCTGAAGTTATTTTTTTTTCAGAATATACTAAACAGCGTTTACAAATGTCCTTTCTCAGATTCCACAGAAACAGTGATTTCAAACTGCTCAATCCAAAGAAGGATTTAACTCCATGAGATGAATACCAACATTGCAAAAGAGTTGTGCAGAAAGCTTCTCTCTGATTTTTGATGGAAGACATTTCCTTCCCTCACACAGGCCTCCCATCACCACATACTATCCCTTCGCAGAACCCTCAAAGACCGACTTTCAAACAGGGAAATGTAGAGTAAGCTTTAGCCTTGTGAAGAGAATGGAAATTTGAGAGCAGTTTCTTCGAGTGCTTCTTTTTTTTTTTTATTGGACGCCATTTCACTTTTTGCCATAGTCTTCAAAGTGCTCAGAATATCACTCTTTTGGTTTCACAGGAACAGTGTTCAAACTGTGCCTTAGGAGAAGAAAGTTACAACTCCCTTAGTAGAATGAACATATTACCAAGCAGGTTCTCAGAAAGTTTCTCTCCAGTTTTTATCTGACCATATTTCCACTTTCACCATAGGCTGAAATGTGATCCCAAATATTGCTTCGCTGATCCACCCACGAGGGAGTTTCCAAGCTGCCTAATGTAAAGACAGCTTCATCCATGAGAGATGAATAAACATACCAAAAAGGAGATTCACGGAAAGTTTATATACAGTATTTATCTGAAGATATTTCCTTTTCCACCATAGTCCAGAATATGCTACTAAAGGTCCCTTCGTGGATCCGTCCATGACAATTTAAAGCTGCGTAATATGAGGAACGCTTTGTCTCCATGAGATGATAACACATATCACAGGGTAGTTGCATTCACAGTTTGCAATGCAGTTTCTCAGAAGGCGTCTTTCCAGTTTTGATCTGAGGATATTTCCTTTCTCACCATAGCACTCAAAGAGCTCCTAAATATCACTTTCATAATCCATGACAACAGTGTTAGCAAACTGTTCCAAGAAGGAAAGGTTGGAACTCTCTGTGATGAAGTCACACATCAGAAAGCAATCTCCCAGAAAGCTTTTCTCTAGTCATTATTTGAGAATATTTCCTTTTTCACCATGGGCCCCACTGGGCTCCCAAATATCACTTTGCAGATTCCAGGAAAAGAGTGTTAGCAAACTGCTTCCTGAGGACTAAGTTGTAACTCTGTGAGATGAATTCACCGATCACAAAGAAGTCTCTCAGAATGCTTCTTTCCCATTTGGAATTGATGATACTTCCTTTATCAGCGTAGGCCTCAATTAGATCCAAAGTATTCTCAGGTTCCTCAAAGACACTGATAATGGACTGCTCCATGAAACATAACTGGAAATCTCTGAGATGAATTCACACATCACCAAGAAGTTTCTACGAAAGCTTCCTTCTAGTTTTCATCTGAGAATATTTCCTTTGTCACTGTAAGCTTCCTTGTGCTAAGAAGTATCCCATTGCAGATCTCAAGAAAACTGTGTAAGAAAGCTTATCCCTGAAGAGAAACGTGTAACTCTGTGAGTTGCATTCACACATTACAATGCAGTTTCTCAGAAGGCTTCTTTCCACTTTTCATCTGAGGATATTTCCTTTTTCACCATAGCCCTCAATAAGCTCCCAATTATCACTTTGCAGAATCCAAGAAGACAGTGTTAACAAACTGTTCCAAGAAGGGAAGGCTGGAACTGTGTGTGATGAAGTCACACATAAGAAAGCAATCTCTCATAAAGCTTCTCTCTAGTTATTATCTGAGCATACTTCCTTTCCCACCATGGGCCACAATGGGCTCCCAAATATCACTTTGCAGATTTCACAAAAAGAGTGTGAGCAAACTACTTCCTGAGGACTAAGTTGTAACTCGGTGAGATGAATTCACAGATCACAAAGACGTTTCTAAGAAAGCTTCTTCCCGTTTTTAATTGCTGATAATATCTTTGTCAGCTTAGGCCTGAATGTGATCCAAAATAGCCCTTCTCAGGTTCCTCCAAGACATTGTTAATGGACTGCTCCACAAAACGTAAGTGTAACTCTGTGAGATGAATTCACACATCACCAAGAAGTTTCTAAGAAAGCTTCTTTCTAGTTTTCATCTGAGGGTATTTTCTTTGTCACAGTAAGCTTCCTTGTCCTAAGAAATATCCCATTGCAAATTTCAAGAAAACTGTGTTAGCAAACTGATCACTGAACAGAAACGTGTAACTCTGTGAGTTGCATTCTCACATTACAATGCAGTTTCTCAGAAGGCTTCTTTCCACTTTTGATCTGAGGATATTTCCTTTTTCACCATAGCCCTCAATGAGCTCCCAATTGCCACTTTGCAGAATCCACGAAGACAGTGTTAAGAAACTGTTCCAAGAAGAGAAGGGTGGAACTCTGTGTGATGAAGTCGCACATCAGAAAGCAATCTCTCAGAAAGCTTCTCTCTAGTTATTATCTGAGCAGATTTCCTTTTTCGCCATGGGCAACAATGGGCTCACAGATACCACCTAGCTGTCCACGAAAAGAGTTTTAGGAAACTGCTTCCTGTGGACTGAGTTGTAACTCTGTGAGATGAATTCACAGATCACAAATAAGTTTCTCACAAAGTTTCTTTCCCGATTTGAAATGATGATATTTCCTTTATCAGTGTAGGCCTGAATGCAATCCAACGTAGCCCTTCTCAGATTCCTCCAAGACAGTGTTAATGGACTGCTCCACGAAACATAAGTGTAACTCTGTGAGATAAATTCACACATCACCAGGAAGTTTCTAAGAAAACTTCTTTCTAGTTTTTATCAGACGATATTTCCGTTGTCACCATAAGCTCCTTGTGCTAAGAAGTATCTCATCGCAGATTTCAGGAAAACTGTGTTAGCAAACTGATCACTGAGGAGAAACGTGTAACTCTGTGAGTTTCATACACACATTACAATGCAGTTTCTCAGAAGGCTTCTTTCCAGTTTTGATTTGAGGATATTTCCATTTTCACCATATCCCTCAAAGCTCCCAAATATCACTTTGCAGAATCCAAGACAACAGTGTTAGCAAACTGTTCCAAGAAAGGAAGGGTGGAACTCTATGTGATGAAGTCACACATCAGAAAGAAATCTCTCAGAAGGCTTCTCACTAGTTATTATCTGAGCATAATTTCTTTTTCACCATCGGCCCCAGTGGGCTCCCAAATATCACTTTGCAGATTCCAGGAAAAGAGTGTTAGCAAACTGCTTCCTGAGGACTAAGTTGTAACTCTGTGAGATGAATTCGCAGATTACAAAGAGGTTTCTCAGAAAGCTTCTTTCTCATCGGAACTGATGATATTTCCTTTATCAAGGTAGGCCTGAATGCGATTGAAAGTAGCCCTTCTCAGGTTCATCCAAGGCAGTGTTAATGGACTGCTCCAGCAAACTTAAGTGTAACTCTGTGAGATGAATTCACATATCACCAAGAAGTTTCTAAGAAAGCTTCTTTCTAGTTTTCATCTGAGGATATTTCCTTTGTCACCTTAAGCCTCCTTGCACTAAGATATATCCCATTGCAGATCTCAAGAAAACTCTGTTAGGAAACTCATTTGTGAAGAGAAACGTGAAACTCTGTGAGTTGCATTCACACATTGCAATGCAGTTTCTCAGAAGGCTTCTTTCCAGTTCTGATCTGAAGATACATCCTTTTTCACCATAGCCCTCAATGAGCTCCCAAATATCACTTTGCAGAATCCAAGGCAACTGTGTTGACAAACTGTTCCTAGAAGGGAAGGGTTGAACTCTGTGTGATGAAGTCACACATCAGAAGGCAATCTCTCAGAAAACTTCTCTCTAGTTATTATCTGAGCACATTTCCTTTTCACCGTGGGCCCCAAGGGGCTCTGAAATATCACTTTGCAGATTCCAAGAAAAGAGTGTGAGCAAACTGCTTCCTGCAGTATAAGTTGTAAGTCTGTGAGATGAATTCACAGGTCACAAAGAAGTTTCTCAGAAAGCTTCTTTCCGTTTGAACTGATGATACATCTTTTATCAGCGTAGACCTCAAAGCGATCCAAAGTAGCCCTTCTCTGGTTCCTCCAAGACAGTGTTAATGGACTGCTCTATGAAACATAAGTGTAACTCTGTGAGATGAATTCACACATCACCAAGAAGTTTCTAAGACAGCTTATTTCTAGTTTTTATCTGAGTGTATTTCCTTTGTCACCGTAAGCTTCCTTGCACTAAGAAGTATCCCATTGCAGGTTTCAAGAAAACTGTGTTAGCAAACTGATCCCTGAAGGGAAACGTGTAACTCTGTGAGTTGCATTCTCACATTACAATGCAGTTTCTCAGAAGGCTTCTTTCCAGTTTTGATCTGAGGATAATTACTTTTTCACCATAGCCCTCAATGAGCTCCCAATTATCACTTTGCAGAATATACGAAGAGACTGTTAACAAACTGATCCAAGAAGGGAAGGGTGGAACTCTGTGTGATGAAGTCACACATCAGAAAGCAATCTCTCAGAATCCTTCTCTCTAGTTATTATCTGAGCATATTTCCTTTTTCACCATGGGCCCCAATGGGCTCCCAAATATCACTTTGCAGATTCCAGGAAAAGAGTGTTAGCAAACTGCTTGCTGAGGAATAAGTTGTAACTCTGTGAGATGAATTAACAGATCACAAAGAAGTTTCTCAGAAAGCTTCTTTCCCATTTTGAACTGATGATATTTCCTTTATCAGCGTATACCTCAATGTGATCCAAAGTAGCCCTTCTCAGGTTCCTCCAAGACAGTGATAATGGACTGCTCCACGAAACATAAATGTAACTCTCTGAGATGAATTCACACATCACCAAGAAGTTTCTAAGAAAGCTAATTTCTAGTTTTCCTCTGAGGATATTTCCTTTGTCACCGTAAGCTTCCTTGCGCTAAGAAGTATGCCATTGGAGATTTCAAGGAAACCATGTTAGCAAACTCATCCTTCAAAAGAAACGTGTAACTCTGTGACTTGCATTCACACAGTACAATGCAGTTTCTTAGACAGCTTCTTTCCACTGTTGATCTGAGAATATTTCCTTTTTCACCATAGCCCTCAATGAACTCTCAAATATCACTTTGCAGAATCCATGACAACAGTGTTCCCAAACTGTTCCAAGAAAGGAAGGGTGGAAATCTGTGAGATAAAGTCACACATCAGAAAGCAATCTCTCAGAAAGCTTCTCTCTAGTTATTATCTGATCAGATTTCCTTTTTCACCATGGGCCCCAGTGGGCTCCCAAATATCACTTTGCAGAATCTATGAAAAGAGTATTAGCATACTACTTCTTGAGGAGAAATTTGTAACTCTGTGAGATGAATTCACAGATTACAAAGAAGTTTCTCAGAAAGCT
Source organism: Colobus angolensis palliatus (assembly GCF_000951035.1). NCBI lineage: Eukaryota > Metazoa > Chordata > Mammalia > Primates > Cercopithecidae > Colobus > Colobus angolensis. The sequence goes on along the minus strand of NW_012117833.1, from coordinate 103,895 downwards.
TCCTTCCCATTTTGAACTGATGATATTTCCTTTATCAGCGTAGGCCTCAATGCAATTCAAAGTGGCCCTTCTCAGTTTCCTGCAAGACAGTGTTAATGGACTGCTCCACAAAACATAAGTGTAACTCTGTGAGATGGATTCACACATGACCAAGAAGTTTCTAAGAAAGCTTTTTAGTTTTCATCTGAGTATATTTCCTTTGTCACCGTAAGCTTCCTTGAGCTAAGAATTATCCCATTGCAGATTTCAAGAAAACTGTGTTAGCAAACTCATCCCTGAAGTGAAACGTTTAACTCTGTGATTTGCATTCACACATTACAATGCAGTTTCTCAGAAGGCTTCTTTCCAGTTTTGATCTGAGGATATTTACTTTTTCACCATAGCCCTCAATGAGCTCCCAAACATCACTTTGCAGAATCCATGATATCAGTGTTTCCAAACTGTTCCAAGAAGGGAAGGGTGGAACTCTGTGTGATGACGTCACACACCAGACAACAATCTCTCAGAAAGCTTCACTCTAGTTATTATCTGAGCATATTTCCTTTTCCACCATGGGCCCCAAAGGGCTCCAAAATATCACTTTGCACAAACCACGAAAAGAGTGTTAGGAAACTGCTTGCAGAAGACTGAGTTGTAACTCTGTGAGATGAATGCACAGATCACAAAAAACTTTCTCAGAAAGCAACTTTCCCGTTTAGAACTGATGATATTTTTTTTAACAGCGTAGGCCTTAATTCGATCCAAAGTAGCCCTTCTCACGTTCCTCCAAGGCAGTGTTAATGGACTGCTCCAGGAAACATAAGTGTTACTCTGTGAGATGAATTCACACATCACCAAGAAATTTCTAAGAAAGCTTCTTTCTAGTTTGCATCTGAGGATATTTCCTTTGTCACCATAAGCTTCCTTGCACGAAGAAGTATCCAATTACAGATTTGAAGAGAACTGTGTTAGCAAACTGATCACTGAAGAGAAACGTGTAACTCTGTGAGTTGCATTCACACATTACAATGCAGTTTCTCAGAAGGCTTCTTTCCCCTTTTGACCTGAAGATATTTCCTTTTTCACCATAGCCCTCAATGAGCTCCCAAATATCACTGTGCAGAATCCATGACAACAGTGTTAGCAAACTGTTTCAAAAAAGGAAGGGTGGAACTCTTTGTGATGAAGTCACACATCAGAAAGCATTCTCTCAGAGAGCTTCACTGTAGTTATTATCTGAGCATATTTCTTTTTACACTTTGGGCCCCAATGGGCTCCCAAATATCACTTTGCAGATGCCACGAAAAGAGTGTTAGCAACCTGCTTCCTGAGCACTAAGCTGTAACTCTGTGAGATGAATTCACAGATCAGAAAGAAGTTTCTCAGAAAGCTTCTTTCCCGTTTTGAACTGGTGATATTTGCTTTATCAGCGTAGGCCTTCATGTGATCCATAGTAGCCCTTCTCAGGTTCCTCCAAGACAGTGTTAATGGAATGCTACACAAAACATAAGTGTAACTCTGTGAGATGAATTCACACATCACCAAGAAGTTTCCAAGAAAGCTTCTTTCTAGTTTTCATCTGTGGATATCTCCTTTGTCACCATAAGCTTCCTTGTGCTAAGAATTATCCCATTGCAGATTTCAAAAATACTGTTTTAGCAAACTCATCCCTGAAGAGAATCATGTAACACTGTGAGTTGCATTTCTACATTAAAATGCAGTTTCTCAGAAGGCTTCTTTCCTGTTTTGATCTGAGGATACTTCCTTTTTCACCATCGCTCTCAATGAGCTCCGAATTATCACTTTGCAGAATCCACGAATACAGTGTTAACAAGCTGTTCCAAGAAGGGAAGGGTGGAAATCTGTGTGATGAAGTCAGACATCAGAAAACAATCTCTCAGAAAGCTTCACTCTAGTTGTTATCTGAGCATATTTCCTTTTTCACCATGTGCCCCAAAGGTCCCCCAATATCACTTTGTAGATTGCATGTAAAGAGTGTTAGCAAGCTACTTCCTGAGGACTAAGTTGAAACTCTGTGAGATGAATTAACAGATCACAAAGAAGTTTCTCAGAAAGCTTTTTTCCCGTTTTGAACTGATGATAAATCCTTTATCAGTGTAGGCCTCAATGCAATTTAAAGTAGCCCTTCTCAGGTTCCTCCAAGGGAGTGTTAATGGACTGCTCCATGAAACGTAAATGTAACTCTGTGAGATGAATTCACACATCACCAAGAACTTTCTAATAAAGCTTATTTCTATTTTTAATCTGAGGATATTTTCTTTGTCACCATAAGCTTCCTTGCATTAAGAAGTATCCCATTGCAGATTTCAAGCCAACGGTGTTAGCAAACTGATCCCTGAAGTGTAACGTGTAACTCGGTGATTTGCATTCACACATTGCAATGCAGTTCCTCAGATGGCTTCTTTCCAGTTTTGATCTGAGGATATTTTGTTTTCCACCATAGCCCTCAATGAGATATCAATTATCACTTTGCAGAATCCATGAAGACAGAGTTAAAAAACTGCTCCAGGAAGTGAAGGGTGGATCTCTGTGTCATGAAGTCACACATCAGAAAGTAATCTCTCAGAAAGCTTCTCTCTAGTAGTTATCTGAGCATATATCCTTTTTCATCATGGGCCCCAACAGGCTACCAAATTTCACTTTGCAGATTCCATGAAAAGAGTGTTAGCAAACTTCTTCCTGAGCACCAACTTGTAACTCTGTGAGATTAATTCACATATCACAAAGAAGTTTCTCAGAAAGCTTCTTTCTCGTTTTCAACTGAGGATATTTCCTTTATCAGCGTAGTCCTCAATGCAACTCAAAGTAGCCCTTCTCAGGTTCCTCCAACCAAGTGTTAATGGACTGCTCCCGAAA
>NW_012117833.1:6509-96914 GCF_000951035.1 Colobus angolensis palliatus | reverse complement strand
AAGGTGGAACTCTGTGTGATAACGTCGCACATCAGAAAACAATCTCTCAGAAAGCTTCTCTCTAGTTATTATCTGAGCATATTTCCTTTTACACTTTGGGCCCCAACGGGCTCCCAAATATCTCTTTGCAGATTCCACGAAAAGAGTGTTATCAACCTGCTTCCTGAGCACTAAGTTGTAACTCTGTGAGATGAATTCACAGATCAGAAAGAAGTTTCTCAGAAAGCTTCTTTCCCGTTCTGAACTGTTGATATTTCCTTTATCAGCATAGGCCTCAATGTGATCCAAGTTAGCCGTTCTCAGTTTCCTCCAAGAGAGTGTTAATGGAGTGCTCCACGAAACATAAGTGTAACTCTGTGAGATGAATTCACACATCACCAAGAAGTTTCTAAGAAAGCTTCTTTCTAGTTTTCATCTGAGGATATCTCCTTTGTCACTGTAAGCTTCCTTGCACTAAGAATTATCCCATTGCAGATTTCAAGAAAACTGTGTTAGCAAACTCATCCCTGAAGTGAAACGTGTAACTCTGTGAGCTGCATTTCTACATTACAATGCAGTTTCTCAGAAGGCTTCTTTCCTGTTTTGATCTGAGGATACTTCCTTTTTCACCATAGCCCTCAATGAGCTCCCAAATATCACTTTGCAGAATCCACGAAGACAGTGTTAATAAGCTGTTCCAAGAAGGGAAGGGTGGAATTCTGTGTGACGAAGTCAGACATCAGAAAGTAATCTGTCAGAAAGCTTCACTCTAGTTATTATCTGAGCATATTTCCTTTTTCACCATGGGCCCCAAATGCCTCCCAATATCACTTTGCAGATTGCATGAAAAGAGTGTTAGCAAACTGCTTCCTGAGGACTAAGTTGTAACTCTGTGAGATGAATTCACGGATCACAAGGAAGTTTCTCAGAAAGCTTCTTACCGTTTTGAACTTATGATATTTCCTTTATCAGCGTAGGTCTCAATGCGATGTAAAGTAGCCCTTCTCAGTTTCCTCCAAGGGAGTGTTAATGGACTGCTCCACGAAACGTAAGTGTAACTCTGTGAGATGAATTCACACTTCACCAAGAAGTTTCTAAGAAAGCTTCTTTCTAGTTTTCATCTTAGGATATTTTCTTTGTCACCATAAGCTTCCTTGTGATAAGAAGTATCCCATTGCAGATTTCAAGAAAACTATGTTAGCAAACTCATCCCTGAAGTGAAACGTGTAACTCTGTGAGTTGCATTCACACATTACAATGCAGTTTCTCAGAAGAGTTCTTTCCAGTTTTGATCTGAGGATATTTCCTTTTTCACCATAGCCCTCAATGAGCTCCCAAATACCACTTTGCGGAATCCACGACAACAGTGTTAGCAAACTGTTCCAAGAAGTGTACGGTGGAACTCTGTTTGATGAAGTCACACATCAGAAAGCAATCTCTCAGACAGCTTCTCTCTAGTTATTATCTGAGCATATTTCCTTTTTCATTATGGGCCCCAATGGGCTCCCAAGTATCACTTTGCAGATTTTACGAAAAGTGTTAGAAAACTGCTTCCTGAGGACTAAGTTGTAACTCTTTGAGATGAATTCACAGATCAGAAAGAAGTTTCTCAGAAAGCTTCTTTCCCATTTTCAACTGATGATATTTCCTTTATCAGTGTAGGCCTCAATGTGATCCAATTTCACCCTTCTCAGTTTCCTATAAGACAGTGTTAATGGACTGCTGTACGAAACATAAGTGTAACTCTGTGAGATGAATTCACATATCACCAAGCAGTTTCTAAGGAAGCTTCTTTCTGGTTTTCATCTGAGGATATTTCGTTTGTCACCATAAGCTTTCTTGTGCTAAGAAGTATCCCATTGCAGATTTCAAGAAAACTGTGTTAGCAAACTCATCTCTGAAGAGAAACGTGTAACTCTGTAAGTTGTATTCACACATTACAATGCAGTTTCTCAGAAGGCTTCTTTCCAGTTTTGATCTGAGGATATTTCCTTTTTCACCATAGTTCTCCATGAGCTCCCAAATATCACTTTGCAGAATCCATGACAACAGTGTTAGCAAACTCTTTCAAGAAGGGAAGGGTGGAACTCTGTGTGATGAAGTCACACAGCAGAAAGCAATCTCTCAGAAAGCTTCTCTCTATTTATTATCTGAACATATTTCCTTTTTCACCGTGGGCCCCAAATGGTTCCCAAATATCACTTTGCAGATTCCAGGAAAAGAGTGTTAGCATACTGCTTCCTGAGGACTAAATTGTAACTCTCTGGGATGAATTCACAGATCACAAAATAGCTTCTTAGAACGCTTCTTTCCCGTTTTGAATTGATGATATTTCCTTTTACAGGGAAGGCCACAATGTGATCGAAAGTAGCCCTTCTCAGGTTCCTCCAAGACATTGTTAATGAACTGCTCCATGAAACGTAAGTGTAACTCTGTGAGATGAACTCACACGTCACCAAGAAATTTCTAAGAAAGATTCTTTCTAGTTTTCATCTGAGGATATTTCCTTTGTCACCGTTAGCTTCTTTGGTCTAAGTAGTATCCCATTGCAGATTTCAGGAAAACTGTGTTAGCAAACTGATCCCTGAAGAGGAAAGTGTTACTGTGTGAGTTGCATTCACACATCACAATGCTGTTTCTCTGAAAGCTTCTTTCCAGTTTTTATCAGAGGATGTTTCCGTTTTCACCGTAGGCCTCAGTGACTGCCCAAATATCACTTTGCAGAATCCAGGTAAACAGTGTTAGCAAACTGCTATTAGAAGGGAACGGTGAAACTCAGCGTGATGAATTCACACATGAGAAAGCGATTTCTCAGAAAGCTTCTTTCTAGTTATTATCTGAGCATATTTCCTTTTTCACCATAGGCCTCAGTGCACTACCAAATATCACTTTGCAGATTCCACGACAACAGTGTTAGTATACTGCCTCATGAAGACTAGGTTGTAACTCTGTGACATGAATTCACATATCACAAAGAATTTTCTCACAAAGCTCCTTTCTTGTTTTTATTTGAGGGTATTTCCTTTGTCACCGTTAGTTTCATTGCGCTAAGAAATATCCCAATGTCGATTTCCAGAAAACACTGTTAGCAAACGGATCCATGGAAAGGAGAGTGTAACTGTGTGAGTTGCATACTCACGTCACATTGCAGTTTCTCAGAACGCTTCTTTCCAATTTTTATCTGAGGACACTTCCTTTTTCACCTCAGACCTCAATGTGCTCCCAAATGCCACTTTGCAGATTCCACGAAAACGGTGATATCAAACTGCTTCATGAGGTCTAGGTTATACCTCTGTGAGGTGAATTCACATATCATGAACAAGTTTCTCACAAAGGTTCTATCAAGGTTTTAACTGAGGATATTTCCTCTATCAGCGTAGGCCTCAATGTGATCCAATGTAGCCCTTCTCAGGTATCTCAAAGGCAGTCTCAGTTGACTGCTCCATGAAAAGTATGTGTAACTCTGTGAGATATATTCACACATCACAAAGAAATTTCTGAGGGAGCTTCTTTCTAGTTTTTATCTGAGAATGTTTCCTTTGTCACGATAAGCTTCATGGCGCTAAGATCTGTCCCACTGCAGATTTCAAGAAAACTGTGTTAGCAAACTGATCCCTGAAAAGAAAAGCGTTACTATGTGAGTTGCATTCACACATTGCAATGCAGTTTCTCTGAAAGCTTCTTTCCAGTTTTTATCAGGGGATATTTCCTTTTTCACCATAGGTCTCAATGAGCTCCCAAACATCACTGCAGAATTCTGGAAAACAGTGTTAGCAAACTGCTACTAGAAGGAAAGTGAAACTCTGCATGATGAATTTACACATCAGAAAGCAATTTCTCAGAAAGTTTCTTTCTAGATATTACCTGAGGATATTTCCTTTTTCACCATAGGCGTCAATGCGCTCCCAAATATCACTTTGCAGATTCCACGACAACAGTGTTAGCAAACTGCCTCATGAAGACTAGGTTGTAAGTCTGTGAGATGAATTCACATATCACAAAGAAGTTTCTCACAAAGCTCCTTTCTAGTTTTTATTTGAGGATATTTCCTTTGTCACCGTAAGCTTCATTGAGGTAAGAAATATACCAATGTATATTTCAAGAAAACACTGTTAGCAAACGGATGCGTGGAAAGGAGAGTATAACTCTGTGAGTTGCATTCACATGTCAAAATGCAGTTTCGCAGATCGCTTCTTTAGAGTTTTTATCTGAGGATATTTCATTTATCACCATAGCCCTCCATGGTCTCCCAAATATCACTTTGCCAATTCCACGAGAACAATCTTAGCAAATGGCTTCATGAAGAGAAAGGTGTAACTCTGTGAGATGAATTCACAGATCACAAAGAAGTTTCTCAGAAAGCTTCTTTCTCACTTTTATTGGAGGAAATTTCCTTTGGCCCTTTAGTCTTCAATGGAATCTGAAATATCATTTCTCAGATTCCACAAAAGCAGGGCTAGCCAACGTCTCCAGGAAGTACCGGTGTATCTCAGTGAGTTGAATTCACACAGCACAAAGCAGATTCTCAGAAAGCGACTTTCTTTCTTGAGCTGAGGTTATTTGTGGTCTCGGAGCGCCACCGTGTGTCTTATTGCAGATTCTGTGAAGACACTGTTAGCAAGCTTCTCAATGAAAACGGTGAAGTAACTCTGTGAGCTGAACCCACCCACAACCAGGAAGCTTCTGAGAGGGCTTCTCTGCAGATTTGTTTGAGGAAATCTCATTACTAACCATGAGATTCAACGATATCCAAGATTTCTCTTCTGAGATTCCACAAAATCACTGCTAGGAAACTCCTCCAGGAAAGAGTGGTGTAACACTGTGAAATGAATTCACACATCAGAAAGCAGTTTCTCAGAAAGATTCATTCCAGTTTTTCCCGGAGGATATTTCCTTTGTCCATCTACTCTTCAAACCCATCAGAAATATCAGTTCTCAGAATCCACAAAAATGCTGCTAGCAAATGGCTTCACGAAGTAGTGGTGTAACTCTGTGAGATAAAGTCACATATCAGGAAGAAATTTCTCAGAAAGATTCTTTCACGTTTTTATCTGAGGCTATTTCCTTTCTTAGTGTAAGCTGCATAGTGCTAAGTAGTATCCCATTGCAGATTTCAAGAAACCTGTGTTAGCACACTGCTGCCTGAAGAGAAAAGGGTAACTGTGTGAGTTGCATTCACACATTGCAATGCAGTTTCTCTGAACCCTTCTTTCCAGTTATTATCTGAGGATATTTCCTTTTTCACCATATTCCTCAATGTACTCCCAAATATCACTTTGCAGATTCCTCAATAGTGTTAGCAAACTACCTCATGAAGACTACGTTGTAACTCTGTGAGATGAATTTACGTATCATAAAGAAGTTTCTCACAAAGCTCCTTTCTAGTTTTTATTGGAGGATATTTCCTTTGTCACCGTAAGCTTCATTGTGTTGTGAAATATCTCAATGTAGATTTCAAGGAAACACTGTTAGCAAACGGATGCATGGAAAGGAAAGTATAACTCTGTGAGTTGCATTCACATGTCACAATGCAGTTTCTCAGGATGCTTCTTTCCAGTTTTTATCTGTGGATATTTCCTTTTTCACCATAGCCCTCAATCAGCTCCCAAGTGTCACTTTGCAGAATCCATGAAAACAGTGTTAGCAAACTGCTACCAGAAGACAATGGTGAAACTCTGTGTGATGAATTCACACATCAGAAAGCAATTTCTCAGAAAGCCTCTTTCTAGTTTTTGTCTGAGGATATTTCCTTTTTCACCATAGGACTCAATGTGCTCCCAGTATCACTTTGCAGATTCCATGACAAGAGTGTTAGCAAACTGCTTCATGAAGATTAGGTTGTCACACTGTGGGATGAATTCACATATCACAAAGAAGTTTCTCACTAAACTCCTTTCTAGTTTTATTTGAAGATATTTCCTTTGTCATCTTAAGCTTCATTGTGCTAAGAAATATTCCAATGTAGATTTCCAGAAAACACTGTTAGCAAACGGATCCATGGAATCGATAGTGTAACTCTGTGAGTTGCATTCACATGTCACAATGCAGTTTCTCAGAACGCTTCTTTCCAGTTTTTATCTGAGGATGTTTCCTTATTCACCACACGCCTCAAAGCGCTCCCAAATACCATTTTGCAGATTCCACGTCAATGGTGTCAGCCAACTGCTTCAGGAGGTCTAGTTTGTAACTCTGTGAAATGAACACACATATCACAAAGAAGATTGTCACAAAGTTTCTATTAAGGTTTTTATTGAGGATATTTCTTCTATCAGCCTACACCTCAATGCAATCCAATGTAGCCATTCTCACGTTCCTCAAAGGCGGTCTTATTCGACTGCTCCATGAAATGTAACTGTAATTCTGTGAGATGTATTCAAACATCGCAAATAAATTTCTGAGAAAGCCTCTTTCTAGTTTTTATCTGAGGAAAGTTCCTCTGTCACCATAAGCTTCATTGGGATAAGAACTGTTCCACTGCGGATTTCGAGAAAACTGTGTTAGCCAACTGATCCCTGAAGAGAAAAGTGTAACTGTGTGAGTTGCATTCACGCATCACAATGCCGTTTCTCTGAACTCTTCTTTCCAGTTTTTGTCAGAGGATATTTCCTTTTTCACCATAGCCCTCAATGAGCTCCCAAATATCACTTTGCAGATTCCACGAAAACAGTGTTAGCAAACTGCTATTAGAAGGGAAAGGTGAAACTCTGTGTGATGAATTCACACATCAGAAAGCAATTTCTCAGAAAGCTTCTGTCTAGTTATTATCTGAGAATATTTCCTTTTCCACCATAGACCTCAATGCGCTCCCAAATATCACTTTGTAAATTCCACGACAACAGTTTTAGAAAACTGCCTCATGAAGACGAGGTTGTGACTCTATGAGATGAATTCACGTATCAGAAATAGGTTTCTCAGAAAGGTGCTTTCTAGTTTTCATTTTGGAAGATTTCCTTTGTCACCATAAGCTTCATTACACTAAGAAATATCCCAAGGTAGATTTCAAGAAAACACTGGTAGCAAATGGATCCATGGAAAGGAAAGTGTAACTCTGTGAGTTGCATTCACGTGTCACAATACAGTTTCTCAGAACGCTTCTTTCCAGTTTTTATCTGAGGATATTTCCTTTTTCACCATAGCCCTCCATGGGCTCCCAAATATCACTTTGCCAATTCCACGAGAACAATCTTAGCGAATGGCTTCATGAGGAGAAAGGTGTAACTCTGTGAGATGAATTCACAGATCACAAAGGAGTTTCTCAGAAAGCTTCTTTCTCACTTTTTTCGGAGGGTATGTTCGTTGGCCGTATAGTCTCCAATGGGATCTGAAATATCAGTTCTCAGATTCCACAAAAGCAGGTCTAGCCAACGGCTCCACGAGCTACTGGTGTATCTCAGTGAGTTATATTCACACAGCACAAAGCTGTTTCTCAGAAAACGTCTTTCTTTTTTTGAGCTGAGGTTATTTGTGATCTCGAAGCTCCACCTTGTGTATTATTGCAGATTCTGTGAAGACACTGTTAGCAAACTTCTAAATGAAAACTATAAAGTAACTCTGTAAGCTGAACTCACCCACAGCCAAGACGTTTTTGAGAGGGCTTCTCTGAAGATTTGTCTGAAGATATTTCATTACTCACCATAGGGTTCAACGATATCCAAATTATCTCTTCTGAGATTTCAAAAAATCACTGCTAGCAATCTCGTGCATTAAAGAGTCGTGTAACACTTTGAAATGAATTCCACATCACAAAGCAGTTTCTCAGAAAGCTTCATTCCGGTGTTTCTCAGAGAACATTTATTTTGTCTTTCTACTCTTGAAACCCATCCGAAATATCATTTCTCAGAATCCACAAAAAAGCTGCTAGCAAACAACTTCACGAAATAGTGGTGTAACTCTGTGAGATGAAGTCACATATCAGGAAGCAATTTCTCAGAAAGCTTCTATCACTTTTTTATCTGAAGACATTTCCTTTCTTACTTTAAGCTGCATAGCGCTAACTAGGTTCCCATGGCAGATTTCAAGAAAACTGTGTTAGCAAACTGATCACTGAAGAGAGAAGGGTAACGGTGTGAGTTGCATTCACACATCGCAATGCAGTTTCTCTGAACGCTTCTTTCCAGTTTTTGTCAGAGGCTATTTCCGTTTACACCAGAGGCAGCACATGCTCCCGAATATCACTTGGTACTTATTTCTCCAAAAGGCTTCCCCCACGCTGTATGAGAAGAGAGGTATAACACTGTCAGTGGAATGCACACGTCATAAAGCAGTTCCTCAGAAAGCTTCTCTCCAGTTTCGGTCTGAACATATTTTTTTTTCAGCATCAGCATCAAAGTGCTCCCGAATATCCCATTACACACTAAACATACACAGGGTTAGAACACTTCTCAATGAAAAAAGAGGCTTTACTGAGCCAGAGGAATTAAGTCAAAACAGAGCAGCTTCACAGAAAGCTTCCTTCTGGATGTTACCTGAAAGTATTTCTTTCTCCATACTCTAAGGATCGTTTCCAAATGTCCTTTCTCAGATTCTACAAACACAGTGATTTCAAGCTGCTCAATCCAAAGAATGGTTTAACACTTTGAGACGAATACACACATCACAAAGGAGTTGCTCAGAAAGTTTCTCTGCAGGTTTCATCGGAAGACGTTTCCTTGCTCACCACAACACTCTAGGCGTCACTAAATATCCCTTCACAGATTCTTCAAAGGCTGAGATTTGAAACTGGGCAACATAGCGTAAGCATTAACAATTTGAAGTGAGTGCACATATCAGAGATCAGATACTTGGAACACTTCTTCCTTGATTTTATTTCAGTATATTTCCTCTTAATCATAGTCCTCAATGTGTTCCGAAATATCACTTTTCTTGTTTCACAGGAACACTGTTCAAACACTTATTCATGAGAAAAGAAGTGTAACTCCTTGAGTGGAATGCATACATCACATAGTAGTTTCTCAGAAAGCTTCTATCCAGTTTTTATCTGAAGATATCTCCTCTTTCACCATAGGCCTGCATGTGCTCTTGAATATTCCTTCACGGATCCCTTCATGATGGAGATTCCAAACTGCATAATATAAGAAAAGTTTTAAGTATGTGAGAAGAATCAACATATCTAACACAAAGAAGTTTCACAGAAATCTTCTTTCCATTTTTTGTCTGAGGATATTTCCTTTTTCAGCATAGCCATCCCTATACTCCCGAATGTCTCTTGGTAACTTTTTCTCCAAAAGGGATTCCGGAATCCTCTATGAGAAGAAAGATATATTTCTCTGAGTGGAATGCACACGTCACAAAGCAGCTCTTCAGAAAGCTTCTCTCCATTTTCTATCTGAAGACGTTTCCTTTCTCACTGTAAGCCTCAAAGCGTTCCTGAATATCACTTCACAAGCTAAACAAAAACAGTTTTATGATACTACTCAATGGAAAGAGAAGCTTAATGGTGTGAGCAGAATTCACGTGACACAGAGAAGTTTCACAGAAAGCTTCCTTCTGGTATCTCTCTGAGGTTATTTCTTTTTCAGGATATTCTAAAGAGCATTTCCAAATGTCCTTTCTCAGATTCCACAGAAACTGTGATTTCAACCTGCTAAATCCAAAGAATGATTTCACTCTGTGAGATGAATACGAACATCACAAAAGAGTTGCAGAGAAAGCTTCTCTCCAATTTTCAATGGAAGACATTTCCTTTCTTGACACAGGCCTGCGGTTGCCACTTACTATCCCTTCCCAGAACCCTCAAAGACTGACTTTCAAACTGGGAAATGTCGAGTAAGCTTTAACTCTGTGAAAAGAATGGACAAGTCAGAGAACAGTTTCTGCATGTGATTCCTCTGTTGTTTATTGGATTAAATTTCACTGTTTGCCATAGTCTTCAACGTGCTCCGTATATCACTCTTTTGGTTTTACAGGAACACTGTTCAAACTGTGCCTTATGAGAAGAAATTTATAACTCCCTGAGTAGAATGCACACATCACCAAGCAGATTCTCAGAAAGCTCTTCTCCAGTTTTTATGGGACTATATTTCCTATTTCAACATACGCCTGAATGTGATCCCAAATATCCCTTCGCAGATTCATCCAGGAGGGAGTTTCCAAGTAGCATAATGTAAAGAAAGGTTTATCTATGTGAGATGATTACACATATCACAATAGAGTTTTCTAGAAAGTTTCTTTCCGGGGTTTGTTTGAGGCTATTTCCCTTTTCACCATCGGCATCAACATGCTCCCGAATGTCACTTGGTACCTGTTTGTCCAAAAGGGTTTCCTCAACGTTGTATGAGAAGAGCAGTTTAACACTGTGAGTGGAATGCACACGTCACAAAGCAGTTCCTCAGAAAGCTTATTTCCAGTTTCGGTCTGAACATATTTCCTTTTTCACCATAAGCTTCAAAATGCTCCCAAATATCCCATCACACCCTCAACATACACAGGCTTAGAAAACTCCTCAATGAAAAGAGAGGCTTAACTGAGCGAGAGGAATTAAGATGACCATAGCAGTTTAACAGACAGCTTCCTTCTGGATTTTACCTGAGGATACTTCTTTCTCCATATTTTAAGGATTGTTCCCAAACGTCCTTCCTCATATTCCACAAAAACAGTGTTTTCAATCTGCTCAAACAAAAGAATGGTTTAACTCTATGAGATGAATACACACATCACAAAGCAGTTGCTCACTACGTTTCTCTGTAGGTTTCATCGGAAGATGTTTCCTTGCTCACCACAAGCCTCCGGGTTTCACTAAATATCCCTTCACAAGTTTTTCAAACAAAGAGTTTTGAAACTGGACAACATAGAATAAGCATTAACTCTGTGAAGTGAATGCACATATCAGAGAGCAGATTCTTGGAACGCTTCTTCTTTGATTTTATTTCAGTACATTTCACTATTCGCCATAGTCCACAATTGCTCTGAAGTATCACATGTTCGGTTTCACAGGAAGATTGTTCAAACACTCCCTTCTGAGAAAAGAAGTATAACTCCCTGAGTGGAATGCTTACATCACAATGTAATTTCTCAGAAAGCTTGTACCCAATTTTTCTCTGAAGATATCTCCTCTTTCACCGTAGGCCTGAATGTGCTCCCGAATGTCCCATCATGGATCCATGCATGACTTAGTTTCCAAACAGTGTAATATAAGAAAAGTTTTAACTATGCGAGATCAATCAGTATAATGAACACAAAGCAGTTTCACAGAAGTCTTCTTTCCAATTTTTGTCTGAGGATATTTCCTTTTTCACCATAGCCATCCCTATTCTCTGGAATGTCTCTTGATAGCTTTTTCTCCAAAAGGGATTCTGGAATCGTCCATGAGAAGATAGGTATATTTCTGTGAGTGGAATGCACACGTCACAGAGCAGTTCCTCAGAAAGCTTCTCTCCATTTTCTATCTGAAGAAGTTTCCTTTCTCACCGTAAGCCTCAAAGCCCTTGGGAATGACCCTTCGCTGACAAAACAAGATCACTGTTATGATACTGCTCAATGAAATGAGAAGCTTAAATGTGTGAGCAGAATTCACCTGACACAGAGCGGTTTCACAGAAACCTTCCTTCTGGTTTCTCTGAGGTTACTTGCTTTTCAAGATATTCTAAAGAGCATTTACAAATGTCCTTTCTCAGATTCCAAAGAAACAGTAATTTCAAACTGCTCAATCCAGAGACTGATTTACCTCTATGAGATGAATACAAAAGTCACAAAAAGTTGCGCAGAAGGCTTCTCTCCAATTTTTGATGGAAGACATTTCCTTGCTCGACACAGGCCTCTGGTTGCCACTTACTATCCCTTCACAGAACCCTCAAAGACCGACTTTCAAACTGGGAAATGTAGAGTAAGCTTTAACCCTGTGAAAAGAATGGACATGTCAGAGAGCAGTTTCTTCAAGTGCTTCCTTCTGTTTTCATTGGAAGACATTTCACTTTTTGCCATAGTCTTCAATGTGCTCCGAATATCACTCATTTGGCTTTACAGGAACAGTGATCAAACTGTGCCTTATGAGAAGAAAGTTATAGCTCCCTGTGTGGAATGCACAAATCACAAAGCAGTTTTCAGAAAGCGTCTCTCCAGTTTTTATCTGACTATATTTCCTATTTCACCATAGCCTCGAATGTGATCCCAAATATCCCTTCGCGGATGTATCCACGTGGGAGTTTTCAAGCAGTGTAATGTAGAGAAAGCTTCATCTATGTGAGCTGAATAAACATAGCAAAAAGTAGATTCACAGAAATCTTCTTTCCAGTTTTTTTCTGAAGATGTTTCCTTTTTCCTCACAGTCCTGAATGTGCTCTGGATGGTCCATTCGTGGATCCATCCATGACAGTTTCTGAGCTGCGTAATATAAGGAAAGCTTTATCTATGTGAGATGATTACACATATCACAGAGTATTTTTCTTGAAAGCTTCTTTCCAGTTTTTGTCTGAGGCTGTTTCCCTTTTCACCATCGGCATCAACATGCTCCAGAATATCACTTGGTACATGTTTGTCCAAAAAGATTTCCCCGACGCTGCATGAGAAGAGAGGTATAACACTGTGACTGAAATGCACACATCACAAAGCAGTTCCTCGGAAAGCTTCTCTCCAGTTTCAGTCTGAACATATTTCCTTTTCACCATCAGCCTCAAAGTGCTCCCAAGTATCCCATCACAAGCTAAACATACACAGGGTTAGAAAACTGCAAAATGAAGAGTGGTTTAACTGAGCGAGAGGAATTAAGACAACACAGAGCAGTTTCACAGAAAGCTTCCTTCTGTATTTTACCTGAGGATATTTCTTTCTCCATATTCTCAGGATCATTCCCAAATGTCCTTCCTCAGATTCCACAAAAAAAGTGATTTCAAATTGCTCAACCAAAGAACGGTTTAACTCTACGAGACGAATACACACATCACAAAGCATTTACAGAGAAAATTTCTGTGCTGTTTTCATTGTAAGATGTTTCCTTGCTCACCACAAGCCTCTGGGCACCACTAAATATCCCTTCACAGATTCTTGAAAGACAGAGTTGCGAAACTGGGAAACATAGAGTAAGCATCAACCCCGTGAAGTGAATGCACATATCAGAGATCAGATTCTTGGAACGCTTCTTTCTCGATTTTATTTCAGTATATTTCACTATTCGCCATAGTTCTGAATGCACCTTGAAATATCACTATTTCAGTGTCACAGGAATGATGTTAAAACACTGCCTTGTGAGAATATGGGTAAAACTCCCTGATTGTAATGCATACATCACAAAGTAGTTTCTCAGAAAGCTTCTATCCAGTTTTTTAGTGAAGATATCTCTTCTTTCACCATAGGCCAGAATGTGCTCCCGAATGTCCCTTCGTGGATCCATGCATGAAAGATTTTCCAAATTGTGTAAAATAAGAAAAGATTTAACTATGGGAGATGAATCAATATATCTAACATAAAGCAGTTTCACAGAAATCTTCTTTCCAGTTTTTGTGTGAGGATATTTCCTTTTTCACCATAGCCATCCTTGTACTCCCAAATGTCTTTTGGTAGCTTTTCCTCCAAAAGGCATTCCTAAATCCTCCGTGAGAATAAATGTATATTTCTGTGAGTGGAATGCACACGTCACAAAGCAGCTCCTCATAAATCTTCTCTCCAGTTTCTATCTGAAGAAGTGTCCTTTCTCTCCATAAGGCTCAAAGTGCTCCTGAATATCCCTTCACAGACCAAACGAAAACAGAATTATAATACCGCACAATAAGAAAGAAGCTTAACTGTGTGAGCAAAATTTACGTGACACAGAGCACTGTCACAGAAAGCTTCCTTCTGGTTTCTCTCTGAGGTTATTTCTTTTTCAGGATATTCTAAAGAGCATTTCTGAATGTCCTTTTTCAGATTCCACATAAATAGTGATGTCAAACTGCTCAATCCAAAGAATGATTTCACTCTATGAGATGAACACAAACATCACAAAAGCGTTGTGCTGAAATATCTTTAATTTTCGATGGAAGACATTTCCGTGCTTGACACAGAATTCAGGTTGCCACTTACTATCCCTACATCGAATTCCCAAAGACCAACTTTCCAACTGGAAATGTAGAGTAAGCTTTAACCCTGTGAAAAGAATGGACATGTCAGAGAGCAGTTCCTTCGAGTGCTTCTTTTGGTTTTTTGTTGGATGACATTTCACTTTTTTCCATAGTCTTCCATTTGCTCCGAATATCACCCTTGTGGTTTCACAGGAACAGTGTTAAAACAGTGATTTCTCAGAGGATGGTTATAACTCCCTGAGTGGAATGCACACATCACTAAGCAGTTTCACAGAAAGCTTCTCTCCAGTTTTTTTTGGACTATATTTCCTATTTCACCATTGGCCCGAATATGGTCTGAAATATCCCTTTGCAGATCCATCCACGAGGGAGTTTCCAAGCTGCATAATGAAAAGAAAGCTTCATCTATGTGAGAGGAATAAACAGAGCAAAAAGCAGATTCACAGAAAGCTTCTTTCCAGTTGTTGTCTGAGAATATTTCCTTTTTCACCATAGTCTTGAAAGTGCTCTCGAATGGCCCTTCGTGGATCCATCCATGACAGTTTCCAAGCTGTGTAATGTAAAGAAAGCTTTATCAATGTGAGGTGATTACACATCTCACAAAGTAGTTTCCTAGAAACCTTCTTTCCAGTCTTTGTATGAGGCTATTTCTTTTTTCACCATCTGCATCAACATGCTCCTGAATATTATTTGGTACCTGTTTCTCCAAAAATGTTTTACCGATGCTGTATGAGAAGAGAGGTATAGCACTGTGACTGGAATGCACAGATCACAAAGCAGTTCCTTTGAAAGCTTCTCTCCAGTTTCAGTCTGAACATATTTCCTTTTTCACCGTTAGCCTCAAACTGCTCCCGAATATCCCATCATGCGCTAAGCATACAGAGGTCTACAAAACTGCTCAATGAAAAGGGAGGCTTATCTGATTTAGAGGAATTAAGATGACACAGAGCAGTTTCACAGAAAGTTTCCTTCTGGATTTTACCTGAGGATATTTTTTTCTCCATATTCTAAGCATTGTTCCTAAATGTCCTTCCTCAGATTGCACAAAAACAGTGATTACAAGCTGCTGAATTCAAAGAATGGTTTAGCTCTAGGAGACGAATACACACATCACAAAGCAGTTGTTCAGAACGTTTCTCTGCAGGTTTCATCGGAAGACGTTTCCTTGCTCACCACAAGCTTCTGGGCGTCACAAAATACCCCTTCACAGATTCTTCAAAGACAGTTTCGTAAGTGGGTGACATAGAGTAAGCATTAACTCTGTGAAGTGAATGCACATATCAGAGAACAGATTCTTGGAACGCTTCTTCCTCCATTTTATTTCTGTATATTTCACTATTCTCCATAGTTCTCAATGCATTCCGAAATATCACTTTTTCAGTTTCACAGGAACAGTGTTCAAACAGTGCCTTGTGAGAAAAGACGTATAACTCCCTGAGTGGAATGCGTACATCACAAAGTAGTTTCTCAGAAAGCCTCTATTCAGTTTTTATCTGAAGATTTCTCCTCTTTCACTGTAGGCCTGAATGTGCTCCTGAACCTCCCTTCGTGGATGTGTGCATGATGGAGTTTCCAAACTGCGTAATACAATTAAAGTTTTAATAATGCAAGATTAATAAATATATCTAACACAAAGCATTTTCACAGAAATCTTCTTTCCGGTGTTGGTCTGAGGATATTTCCTGTTTCACTGTAGCCTTCCCTACACTCCCGAATGTCTGTTTTGTAGCTTTTTCCCTAAAATGGATTCCGGAATACTCTAGGAGAAGAAAGGTACATTTCTGTGAGTGGAATGCACACGTCACAAAGCAGCTCCTCAGAAAGCTTCTCTCCAGTTTCTATCTGAAGACGTTTCCTTTCTCACCATAAGCCTCAAAGCCCTCCAGAATATCTCTTCATGCACTAAACAAAAACAGTGATATTATACAGCTCAATGAAAAGAGAAGCTTAATTCTGTGAGTGGAATTCATGTGATACAAAGCAGTTTCACGGGTATCTTCCTTCTGGTTTCTCTATGAGGTTTTTTCTTTTTCAGGATATTCTAAAAATCATTTCCTAATGTACTTTCTCAGATTCCACAGAAACAGTGATTACAAACTGCACAATCCAAACCATAATTTAAACCTATGAGATGAATACAAACATCACAAAAAAGTGGCACAGAAAGCTTCTCTCCGATTTTTGATGGAAAATATTTCTTTGCCTCACACATGCCTCCAGATGCCAAATACTATCCCTTCACAGAACCCTCAAAGACCGACTTTCAAACTGGGAAATTTAGAGTAAGATTTAACCCTGTGGAAGAATGGACATGCCAGAGAGCAGTTTCTTCGAGTGCTTCCTTCTGTATTTTAGTGGACGTTATTTCACTTTTTGCCATAGTCTTCAATATGCTCTGAATATCACCCTTTTGGATTACAGGAACAGTGTTCAAACTCTCCCTTATGAGAAGAGTGTTGTTTCTCCGTGAGTGGAATGCTCACATTGCCACGCAGTTTCTCAGAAAACTTCTCTCCAGTTTTTATCTGACCATATTTCCTTTTTCACAGTAGGCCCGAATGTGATCCCAAATATCCCTTCGCGGACACATCGACAAGGGAGTTGTCAAGCTGTTTAATGTAAACAAAGCTTCATCTGTGTGAGATGAATAAACATGGAAAAAACCTGATTCACAGAAAGCTTCTTTCCAGTTTTTATCGTAAGATATTTGCTTTTTCAACATAGTTCAGAATGTGCTCCCGAAGGTCCCTTCGTGGATCCGTCCATGACATTTTCCAAGCTGAGAAATGTAAAGAAAGCTTTATCTAGATGAGATGATTACACATATCACAGAGTAGTTTCCTATAAAGCTGCTTTCCATTTTGTCTGAGGCTATTACTCTTTTAACCATCGCCAACAATATGCTCCCGAATATAACTTGGTACCTGTTTCTCCAAAAGGGTTTCCCAGATGCTGTATGAGAAGAGAGGTATAACAATGTAACTGGAATGCATACGTCACAAAGCAGCTCCTCAGAAAGCTTCTTTCCAGTTTCAATCTGATTTCGTTTCCCATCTGACCGTAAGCCTCAAAATGCTCCTGAATATCCCTTCGCAGATTAAAAACAGTGTTATGATACAGCACAATGAAAAGAGAAGCTTAACTGTGTGAGCGGAATTCACGTGCCACAGAGCAGTTTCACAGAAAGCTTCCTTCTGGTTTCTCTCTGAGGTTATTTCTTTTTCAGGATATTCTAAAGAGTGTTTCCAAATGTCCTTTCTCAGATTCCACAGAAACAGTGATTTCCAACTGTTCAATCTAAAGAATGATTTAACTCTATAAGATGAATACAAACATCTCAAAAGAGTTGTGCAGAATGCTTCTCTCCAATTTTCGATGAAAGACATTTCCTTCCCTCACACAGGTCTCTGGTTGCCACTTACGATCCCTTCACACAAACCTCAAAGACCGACTTTCAATCTGGGAAATGTAGAGTAAGCTTTAACCTTGGGAAAAGAATGGACATGTCAGAGAGCAGTTTCTTCGAGTGCTCCTTTGTGTTTGTCATTGAACTATATTTCACTTTTTGTTATAGTCTTCAATGTTCTCCGAATATCACTCTTCTGGTTTTACGGGAACAGTGATCAAACTGTGCCTTATGAGAAGAAAGTTGTTACTTGCTGAGTGGAGTGCACACATCACCAAGCAGATTCTCAGAATGCTTCTCTCCAATTTTTATCTCATTATATTTCATATTTCACCATAGGCCCGAATATGACTCCAAATTTTGCTTTGCGGATCCATCCCCGAGGGAGTTTCCAAGCTGCTTACTGTACAGAAAGCATCATCTATGTGAGACGAATAAACATAGCAAAAAGAAGGTTCACAGAAAGCTTCTTTCCAGTTTTTATCTGAAGATATTTCCTTTTTCACCATAGTCCAGAACGTGCTCCCGAAAGTCCCTTTGTGGTTCCGTCCATGACAGTTTCCAGGCTGCCTAATGTAAAGAAAGTTTTATCTATGTGAGATGATTACACATATCACAGAGTAGTTTCCTAGAAAGCTTCCTTTCAGTTTTTGTCTGAGGCTGTTTCCCTTTTCACCATCAGCATCAACATGCTCCCGGATGTCACTTGGTACCTGTTTCTTCAAAAGGGTTTTTCTGACACTGTATGAGAATAGAGGTATCACACTGTGACTGAAATGCACACGTCACAAAGCAGTCCCTCGGAAATCTTCTATCCCGTTTCGGTGTGAACATATTTCGTTTTTCACTGTTAGCCGCAAAGGGCTCTTGAATATCCCATCACACGTTAAATACACACTGGTCTAGAAAACTGCTCAATGAAAACAGAGGCTGAACGGAGTGAGAGTAATTAAGACGCCACAGAGCAGTTTCACAGAAAACTTTCTACTGGATTTCTCGTAAGGATTTGTCTTTCTCCATATTCTAAGGATAGTTCCCGAATGTTCCTCAAATTCCGCAAAAACAGTGATTTCAAGCTGCTTAATCCAAAGAATGGTTTAACTCTAGGAGACGAATATGCACATTGCAAAGCAGTTGCTCAGAACGTTTCTCTGCAGGTTTCATCGGAGGACATTTACTCACTCACCACAGGCCTCTGGGCGTCGCTAAGTATCCCTTCACACATTCTTCAAAGACAGAGTTTCAAAACTGGGCAACATAAAGTAAGCATTAAGTCTGTGAAGTGAATGCACATATCAGAGAGCAGATTCTTGGAATGCTTCCTCCTCGATTTTATTTTGGTATATTTCACTACTCGCCATAGTCCTAAATGCGTTCTGAAATATCACTTTTTCAGATTCACAGGAACTGTGTTCAAACACAGCCTTGTGAGAAAAGAGGTGTAACTCCCTGAATGGAATGCATACATCACAAAGTAGTTTCTCAGAATGCTTCTATACAGTTTTTATCTGAATATATCTCCTCTTTCACTGTAGGCATGAATGTACTCCCGAATCTCACTTCTCGGATCTGTGCATGACAGACTTTTCAAACTGCGTAATATAATTAAAGTTTTAATTATGCGAGATGAATAAATATATCTAACACAAAGCAGTTTCATAGAAATCTTCCTTCCAGGTTTTGCCTGAGGATATTTCCTTTTTCACCATAGTCCTCCCAATACTCCCGAATATGCCTTGGTAGCTTTTTCTCCAAAAGGGATTCTGGAATCCTCTAGGAGAAGAAACGTATATTTCTGTGAGTGGAATGCACACATCACAAAGCAGCTCCTCAGAAAGATTCTCTCCAGTTTCTAACTGAAGACTTTTCCTTTCTCACCATAAGCCTCAAAACCCTCCAGAATATCCCTTAGCAGACTAAATAAAAACAGTGTTATTATACAGCTGAATGAAAAGAGAAGCTTAACAGTGTGAGCTGAATTCACGTGAGACAGAACAGTTTCACAGAATGCTTCCTTCTGGTTTCTCTCTGAGGTTATTTCTTTTTCAGGATATTCTAAAGAGTGTTTCCAAATGTCCTTTCTCAGTTTGCACAGAAACAGTGATTTCAAACTGCTCAATCCAAAGAATGATTTAACTCTATGTGATGAATGCAAACATCACGAAAGAGTTGCTCAGAAAGCTTCTCTCCGATTTTTGATGGTAGATATTTCCTTGCCTCACACAGGCCTCCGGACGCCACTTACTATCCCTTCTCAGAACCCTCAAATACCGAATTTCAAACTCGGAAATGCAGAGTTAGCTTTAACACTATGAAAAGAATGGACATGTCAGAGAACAGTTTCTTCAAGTGCTTCTTTCTGTTTTTTATTGGACGACATTTCACTTTTTGCCATAGTCTTCAATGTGCTCTGTATATCACTCTTTTGGTTTTACAGGAACAGTGTTCAAACTGTGCCTTATGAGAAGAAAGTTATAATTCCCTGAGTGGAATGCACACATCACCAAGCAGTTTTTCAGAAAGCTTCCCTCCAGTTTTTATATGACTATATTTGTTATTTAACCATAGGCCTGAATGTGATCCCAAATATCCCTTCGCAGATCCATCCACAAGGGAGTTTCCAAACTGTGCAATGTAAAGAAAGCTTCATCTATGGGAGATGAATAAACATAGCAAAAAGCAGATTCACAGAAAGCTTCCTTCCAATTTTTATCTGAAGATATTTCCTTTTTTAACTATAGTCCAGAATGTGCTCCCAAAGGGCCCTTCATATTCTGTCCATGATAGTTTTCAAGCTCCGTAATGTAAAGAAAGCATTATCTATGTCAGATGATTTCACGTATCACAGAGTAGTTTCCTTGAAAGCTTCTTTCCAATTTTTGTCTGAGGCTATTTCCCTTTTCACCATCAGCATCAACATGCTCTGGAATATCACTTGGTACCTGTTTCTCCAAAAGGGTTTCCGCGATGCTGTATGAGAAGACAGGTATAACACTGTGAATGGAATGCACACATCACAAAGCAGTTCCTCGGAAATCTTCTTCCTATTTTCGATCTGAACGTATTACCCTTTTCACCATTAGCTTCTCAGTGCTCCCGAATATCCCATCTTATGCTAAACATACGCAGTGCCAGAAAACTGCTCAATGAAAAGAGATGCTTATTTGAGTGAGAGGAATTAAGACGACACAGAGCAGTTTCACAGAAAACTTCCTTCTGGATTTTAACTGAGGATATTTCTTTCTCCATATCCTGAGGTTCGTTCCCTAATATCCTACCTCGGATTTCACAAAAACAGTGCTTTCAAGCTGCTCAATCCAAAGAATGGTTTAACTCTAGGAGACGAATACACACATCGCAATGCAGTTGCTCAGAACGTTTCACTGTAGGTTTCATCGAAAGACGTTTCCTTGCTCACCACAAGCCTCCAGGTGTCACAAATATCCCTTCACAGATTCTTCAAAGACAGAGTTTCGAATCTGGGCAACATAGAGTAAGCATGAACTCAGTGAAGTGAATGCACATATCAGAGAGCAGATTCTTGGAACACTGCTTACCCAATTTTATTTCAGTATATGCACTACTCGCCATAGTCCTCAATGAGTTCCAAAATAATACCTTTTCGGTTTCACAGGAACAGTGCTCAAACAGTGCCTTGTGAGAAAAGAGGTATAATTCCCTGAGTGAAATGCATACATCACAAAGTAGTTTCTCAGAAAGCTTCTATCCAGTTTTTTTCTGAATTTATCTCCTCTTTCCTCGTAGGCTTGAAGAGGCTCCTGAACGTCCCTCTGTGTAACTGTGCATGACGGAGTTCCTAAAGTACACAATATAATTAAAGTTTTAACTATGCAAGGTGAATAAATATATCTAACAGAAGGCAGTATCACATAAATCTTCTTACCAGTATTTGACTGAGAATATTTCCTTTTTCATTAGAGTTATCACTGTACTCCCTAATATCTCTAGGTAACTTTTCCTCCAAAAGGGATTCTGGAATCCTCTAGGAGAAGACAGGTATATTTCTGTGAGTGGAATGTACACGTCACAAAACAGCTCCTCAGAAAGCTTCTCTCCAGTTTCTACCTGTAGACGTTTTCTTTCTCACCGTAAGCTTCAAAGTCCTCCAAAATATCCCTTCGCAGACTAAGCAAAAACAGTGTTATAATACAGCTCAATGAAAAGAGAAGCTTAACTGCGTGAGTGGAATTCACGTGACACAGAGCAGTTTCACAGAAAGCTTCCTTCTAGTTTCTCTGAGGTTATTTCTTTTACAGGATTATCTAAAGAGCATTTCCAAAAGTCCTATCTCAGATTCCACAGAAACAGTGATTTCAAACTGTTCAATTCAAGGAATGATTTAACTCTATGTGATGAATACAAACATCACAAAAGAGTTGTGCAGAAAGCTTCTCTCCAACTTTCGATAGAAGACGTTACATTCCCTCACAAAGGCATCTGGTTGCCACTTACGATCCCTTCGCAGAACCATCAGATACCGACTTTCGAACTGGGAAATGTAGAGTAAGATTTAACCCTGTGAATAGAATGCACATGTCAGAGAGTAGTTTCCTCGAATGCTTCTTTCTGTTTTTATTGGACGTCATTTCACTTTTTACCATAGTGTTCAATGTACTGTGCTTATCACACTTTTGGATTATAGGAACAGTGTTCAAACTGTGCCTTATGAGAAGAAAGTTGTTATTCCGTGAGTGGAATGCTCACATCATCAAGCAATATCTCAGAAAGTTTCTCTACATTTTTTATCTGACTAGAATTCCTCTTTCATCATAGGCCCGAATGTGATTACTAATATCCCTTCACGGATCCATCCACGAGGGAGTTTCCAAGCTGCGTAATATAAAGAAAGCTTCATCTATGTGAGATGAATAAACATAGCCAAAAGCAGATTTACAGAAAGCTTCTTTCCAGCTTTTATCTGAAAATATTTTGTTTTCCATCATAGTCCAGATTGACCTCCCGATGGTCCCCTCGTGGATCTGTCCATGACAGTTTCCAAGCTGCGTAATATAAAGAAAGCTTTATCTACGTGAGATGATTACATATAACACAGAGTAGTTACCTAGAAAACTTCTTTCCAGTTTTTGTCTGAGGCTATTTCCCTTTGCTCCATCGGAATAAACATACTCCTGAATATCACTTGGTACCGGTTTCTCCAAAATGGTTTCTGCGACGCTGTATGAGAAGAGAGATATAACACTGTCAGTGGAATGAACATGTCACAAAGCAGTTCCCAGCAAAGATTCTCTCCAGTTAGGTATGAACATATTTCCTTTTTCTCCATAAGCCTCAAAGTGCTCCCGAATATCTCATCACAGGCTGAACATACACATGGCTAGAAAACGGCTCAGTGAAGGAGAGGCTAATCTGAGTGAGAGAAACTAAGATGACACTGAGCAATTTCACAGAAAGCTTTCTTCTGGATTTTATCTGAGGATATTTCTTTCTGCATATTCTAAGGATCGTTCCCAAATGTCCTTCGTCAGATTCCACAAATACAGTGATTTCAAGCTGCTCAATACAAAGAATTGTTTATCTCTAGGAGACGAATACACATCACAAAGCAGTTGCTCAGAACCTTTCTCTGCAGGTTTCATCAGAAGACATTTCCTCGCTCACGAGAAACCTCCAGGCGTCACTAAGTATTCCTTCACAGTTTGTTAAAAGACAGAGTTTTGAAACTGGGAAACATACAGTAAACATTAACTCTGTTAAGTGAATGTCCATATCAGAGAGAAGATTCTTGGAAAACTTCTTCCTCGATTTTATTTCAGAATATTTCACTACTCGCCATACTCCTCAATGCATTCCGAAATATCACTTTTTCGGTTTCACAGGAACAGTGTTCAAACACTGCCTTGTGAGAAAAGAGGTATAACACCCTGAGTGGAATGCATACATCACAAAGTAGTTTCTCAGAAAGCTTCTATCCAGTTTTTATCTGATGATATCTCCTCTTTCACCATTGGGCTGAAAGTGCTCCAGAATGTCCCTTCGCGGAACTGTGCATGACGGAGTTTCCAAACTGAATAATATAATTAAAGTTTTAACTATGCAAGACGAATAATTATATCTCACACCAAGCAGTTTCACAGAAATCTTGTTTCCCGTTTGTGTCTGAGGATATTTCCTTTGTCATCATAGTCGTCGCTATACTCCCGAATATGTCTTGGTAGCTTTTCCTCCAAAAGGGATTCCAGAATCCTCTAGGAGAAGAAAGGTATATTTCTGTGAGTGAAATGCACACGAACTAAGCAGGTCCTCAGAAAGCTTCTCTCCAGTTTCAATCTGAAGATATTTCTTTTCTTACCATAAGCCTCAAAGTCCTCCAGAGTATCCCTTCGCAGACTAAACAAAAACAGTGTTATGATACAGCTCAATGAAAAGAGAAGCTTAACTGTGTGTGCAGAATTCACGTGACACAGAGCAGTTTCACAGAATGCTTCCTTCTGGTTTTTCTCTGAGGTTATTTCTTTTTCAGGATATTCTAAAGAGCGTTTCCAAGCGTCCTGTCTCAGATTCCACAGAAAGAGTGATTTCAAAGTGCTAAATGCAGAGAATGATTTAACGCTATGATATGAATACAAACATAAGAAAAGGGTTGTGCAGAAAGCTTCTCTCCAATTTTCGATGGAAGACATTTCCTTGCCTCACACTGGCCTCTGGTCGTCACTTACTATTTCTTCACAGAACCCTCAAAGACGGACTTTCAAACTGGAAAATATAGAGTAAGATTTAACCCTGTGAAAACGATGGACATGTGAGAGAGCAGTATCTTCCAGTGCTCCTTTCTATTTTTTATTGGATGACATTTCACTTTTTGCCATAGTCTTCAATGTGTTCCGAAAATCACTCTTTTGGTTTTACAGGAGCAGTGCTCAAACTGTGCCTTATGAGGGGAAAGTTTTAACTCCCTGAGTGGAATGCACACATCACCAAGCAGTTTCTCAGAAAGCTTCTTTCCAGTTTTTATCTGACTATACTTCCTCTTTCACCATAGGATGGAATGTGATCCCAAATATCCCTTCGCGGATCCATCCACCAGGGAGTTTCCAAGCTGCGAATTTTAAAAAAAAGCTTCATGTATGTGAGATGAATAAACATAGTAAAAACAGTTTCACAGCAAGCTTCTTTCCAGTTTTTATCTGAAGATATTTCCTTTTTCACCATAGTCCAGAATGTGCTCCCGAAGGTCCCTTCGTGGTTTCGTCCATGACAGTTTCCAACGTGTGTAATGTAAAGAAAGCTTTATCTCTGTGAGATGATGAGAGATATCAGAGAGTATTTTCCAAGAAAGCTTCTTTCCAGTTTCTGTCTGAGGCTTTTTCCCTTTTCACCTTCAGCATCAACATGCTCCCAAATGTCACGTGGTACGTGTCTCTCCAAAAGGGTTTCTCCGATGCTGTATGAGAAGAGAGGTATTAAACGGTGACCGGAATGCACACTTCACAAAGCAGTTCCTCAGAAAGCTTCTCTCCAGTTTCGGTCTGAACATATTTCCTTTTTCCCCATAAGCCTTAACTTGCTCCCAAATATCCCATGACATGGTAAGCATACATAGGGCTAGAAAACTGCTCAGTGAAAAAAGAGGCTTATCTGAGTGAGAGGAATTAAGACAACACATAGCAGTATCACAGCAAGCTTCCTTCTGGATTTTACCTGAGGATATTTCTCTCTGAATAGTGTAAGAATCGTTCCCAAATGTCCTTCCTCAGATTCCACAAATACAGTGATTTCAAGCTGCTCAATCCAAAGAACGGTTTAACTCTAGGAGACCAACACACACATCGCAAAGTAGTTGCTCAGAACGCTTCTCTACAGGTTTCCTCAGTAGACATTTCCTCGCTCACCCCAAGGCTCCAGGCTTCACTAAATATCCCTACACAGATTCTTCAGAGACAGCGTTTCAAAACTGGGCAATGTATAGTAAGCATTAACTCTGTGAGATGAATGCACATATAAAGAGCAGATTGCTGCAAGTCTTCTTCCACGATTTTATTTCAGTATATTTCACTATTCACCATAGTCCTCAATGCATTCGATATATCACAATTTCGGTTTCACAGGAACAGTGTTCAAACACTACCTTGTGAGAAAAGAGGTATAACTCCCTCAGTGGAATGCATACATCACAAAGGAGTTTCTCAGAAAGCTTCTATCCAGTTTTTATCTGAAGATATCTCCTCTTTCACCGTAGGTCTGAATGTGCTCCCGAATGTCCCTTCGCAGACCTGTGCATGACAGAGTTTTCAAACTGCGTAATATAGTCAAAGTTTTAACTATGCAAGATGAATAAATATATCTAAAACAAAGCAGTTTCACAGAAATCTCCTTTCCAGTATCTGTCTGAGGATATTTCCGTTTTCATCATAGTCGTCACTATACTCCCAAATATCTCTAGGAAGCTTTTCCTCCAAAAGTGATTCCAGAATCCTCTAGGAGAAGAAAGGTATATTTCTGTGAGTGAAATGCACACGTCACTAAGCAGGTCCTCAGAAAGTTTCTTCCCAGTTTCTATCTGAAGACGTTTCCTTTCTCACTGCAAGCCTCCAAGCCCTCCAGAGTATCCCTTCACAGACTAAGCAAAACAGTGCTATGATACAGATCAATGAAAAGAGAAGCTTAACTGTGTGTGCAGAATTCACGTGACACAGAGCAGTTTCACAGAAAGCTTCCGTCTGGTTTCTCTCTGAGGTTATTTCTTTTTCAGTATACTCTAAAGAGTGTATCGAAATGTCCTTTCTCAGATTCCACAGAAACAGTGATTTCAAACTGCTCATTGCAGAGAATGATTTAATGCTATGATATGAATACAAACACAACAAAAGTGTTGCGCAGAAAGTTTCTCTCCGATTTTCGATGGAAGACATTTCCTTGTCTCATACTGGCCACCGGTTGCCACTTACTATCCCTTCGCAGAACCCTTAAAGACCGACTTTCAAACTGGGAAATGTAGAGTAAGCTTTAACACTGTGAAAAGAATGGACATGTCAGAGAGCAGTTTCTTCGCATACTTCTTTCTGTTTTTTATTGGACGACATTTCACTTTTTGCCATACTCTTCAAGGTGCTCCGAAAGTCACTCTTTTGGTATTACAGGAACAGTGTTCAAACTGTGCCTTATGAGAAGAAAGTTCTAACACCCTGAGTGGAGTGCCCACAATACCAAGCAGTTTCTCAGAAAGTTTCTCTCCAGTATTTATCTGTCAATATTTCCTCTTTCACCATAGGCCCGAATGTGATCCCAAATATCCCTTTGCAGATACATCCACGAGGGAGTTACCAAACTGCGTAATGTAAAGTAATCTTCATCTATGTGAAATGAATAAATATAGTAAAAAGCAGATTCACAGAAAGCTTCTTTCCAGTTTTTATGTGAAGATATTTCCTTTTCCACGATAGTCCAGAATGTGCTCCCGAAGATCCCTTCATGGATTCGTCCATGACAGTTTCCAAGCTGAGTAATGTAAAGAAAGCTTTATCTCTGTGAGATGATGAGAGATATCAGAGAGTATTTTCCTAGAATGCTTCTTTCCAGTTTTTGTCTGAGGCTATTTTCCCTTTCACCATCGGCATCAACATGCTCCCGAATGTCAATTGGTACCTGTCACACCTAAAGGGTTTCCCCAACGCTGTATGAGAAGAGAGGTATTACACGGTGACTGGAACACACATGTCGCAAAGCAGTTCCTTGGAAAGCTTCTCTACAGTTTCGGTCTGAACATAATTCCTTTTTCTGCGTAAGCCTTAACTTGCTCCCGAATATCCCATGACACACTCAACATATATAGGGCTAGAAAACTGCTCAATGAAAAGAGATGCTTATCTGAGTGAGAGGAATTAGTACAAAACAGAGCAGTTTCACAGCAAGCTTCCTTCTGGATTTTACCTGAGTATATTTCTTTCTGCATATTGTAAGGATCGTTCCCAAATGTCCTTCCTCACATTCCACAGAAACAGTGATTTCAAGCTGCTTAATCCAAAGAACGGTTTAACTCTTGGAGACAAATACACACATCGCAAAGCAGTTGCTCAGGACTTTTCTCTGCAGGTTTCATCGGAAGGCGTTTCCTCGCTCACCACAAGCCTCCAGGTGTAACTAAATATCCCTTCACAGATTCTTCAAAACAGAGTTTCGAAACTGGGCAATGCATAATAAACATTAACTCTGTGAAGTGAATGCACATATAAAGAGCAGATTGCTGGAATGCTTCTTCCACGATTTTATTTCAGTATATTTCACTATTCGCCATAGTCTTCAATGCGTTCAAAATATCACTCTTTCGGTTTCACAGGAACAGTGTTCAAACACTACCTTGTGAGAAAAGAGGTATAACTCCCTCAGTGGAATGCATACATCACAAAGTAGTTTCTCAGAATCCTTCTATCCAATTTTTATCTGAAGATATCTCCTCATTCACCGTAGGCCTGAATGTGCTCCCGAATGTCCCTTCGCAGACCTGTGCATGACATAGTTTCCAAACTGCATAATATAATTAAAGTTTTAACTATGCAAGATGAATAAATATATCTAACACAAAGTAGTTTCACAGAAATCTTCTTTCCAGTTTCTGTCTGAGGATATTTCTTTTTTCATCATAATCGTCGCTATACATCCGAATATCTCTTGGTAGGTTTTCCTCCAAAAGGGATTCCAGAATCCTCTGCGAGAAGAAAGGTATATTTCTGTGAGTGAAATGCACACGTCACTTAGCAGGTCCTCAGAAAGCTTCTCTACACTTTCTATCTGAAGACTTTCCCTTTCTCATCGTAAACCTCAAAGCCCTCCAGAGTAATCCTTCGCAGACTAAACAAAAACAGTGTTATGACACAGCTCAATGAAAAGAGAAGCTTAACTTTGTGTGCGGAATTCACGTGACACAGAACAGTTTCACAGAAAGCTTCCTTCTGTTTTCTCTCTGAGGTTATTTCTTTTTCAGGAAATTCTAAAGAGCGTTTCCAAATGTCCTTTCTCAGATTCCACAAAAACAGTGATTTAAAACTGCTCAATGCAGCGTTTTTCCAAGCTGCATAATATAAACAAAGCTTTATATATGTGAGATGATTACACATATCACAGAGTAGTATCCTAGAAAGCATCCTTCCAGTTTTTTTCTGACGCTATTTCCCTTTTCACCATCGGCATCAACATGCTCACGATTATCACTTGGTACCTGTTTCTCCAAACGTTTTCCCCATCGCTGTATGAGAAGAGAGGTATAACACTGTGATTGGAATGCACACGACACAAAACACTTCCTCCAAAAGCGTCTCTCCAGTTTCAGTCAGAACATATTTCTTTTTTCACCATTAGCCTCAAAGTGCTCCGGAATATCCCACCACACGCTAAACATACACAGGGTTAGACAACTGCTCAATGAAAAGAGAGGCTTAACTGAGCGATAGGAATTAGGATGACACAGAGCAGTTTCACAGAAAGCTTCCTACTGGATTTTTCCTGAGAATATTTCTTTCTCCATAATCTAAGGATTGTTTCCAAATGTCCTTTTACAGATTCCACAAAAACAGTGACTTCAAGCTGCTCAATCAAAGGAATGGTTTAAGTCTATGAAACGAATACACACATCACAAAGCAGTGGCTCAGAAATTTTCTCTGCAGGATTCATCAAAAGATGTTTCCTCGCTCATCAGAAGCCTCCAGGCATCACTAATTATCCCTTCACAGATTCGTCAAAGACAGAGATTCGATACTGGACAATATTAATTCAGTGAAGTGAATACACATAGCAGAAAGCAGATTCTTGAAACGCTTCTTCCTCGATTTTATTTCAGTACATTTCATTATTCACCATAGTCCTCAATGCACTCCGAAATATCACATTTTTGGTTTCACAGGAACAGTGTTAAAACGCTGCCTTGTGTAAAAAAGAGGTATAACTCCCTGAGTGGAATGTGTATATCACAAAGTAATTTCTCAGAAAGCTTCTATCAAGTTTTATCTGAATATGTCTTCTCTTTCACCGTAGGCCTGAATGTTCTCCTGTTTGTCCTTCTGCGAATGCTTGCATGAAGCAGTATACAAACTGTGTAATATAAGAAAAGTTTTAACTAAGCGAGATTAATAAATATATCTCACACAAAGCCGTTTCACAGAAATTTTCTTTCCAGTTGTTGTGTGAGGATATTTCCTATTTCACCATAGCCCTCCCTATCAGTGATTTCAAACTGCTCAATCCAAAGAATGATTTAATTCTCTCAGATGAATGCAAACACCACAAAAGAGTTGCGCAGAAAGCTTCTCTCCAATTTTCAATGGAAGACATTTCTTGCTAGATCCAGGCCTCCGGTTGTCACTTCCTATCCCTTCTCAAAACCCTCAAAGACCGACTTTCAAACAAGGAAATGTAGAGTAAGCTTTAACCCTGTGAAAAAAATGCACATATAAGAGAGCAGATTCTTGGAACGCATCTTCCTCGATTTTATCTCATTATATTTCACTATTCGCCATAGTCCTCAATGCGTACAGAAATATCACTTTTTCAGTTTCAGAGAAACAGTGTTCAAACACTGCCTTGTAAGAAAAGAGGTAAAACTCCCTGAGTGGAAAGAATACATCACAAAGTAGCTTTTCAGAAAGTTTTCTATCCAGTTTTTATCTGAATATATCTCCTCTTTCACCGTGGGCGTGAATGTACTCCTGAATGTCCTTTCTCGGATCTGTGCATGACGGAGCTTCCACACTGTGTAATATAATTAACGTTTTAACCATTCCAAATAAATAAATGTATATAACACAAAGTAGTTTCATAGAAATCTTCTTTCCAGTGTTTGTCTGAGGATATTTCCTTTTTGACCAGTTGTCGCTAAACTCCCGAATATCTCTTGGTAGCTTTTTCTCCAAAAGGGCTTCCGGAATCCTCTAGGGAAGAAAGTGGAATGCACAGTTCACAAAGCAGCTCCTCAGAAAGCTTCTCTCCAGTTTGTATCTGAAGACGTTTCCTTTCTCACTGTAAGCCTCAAAGCCCTCCAGAATATCCCTTTGCAGAATAAATAAAAACAGTGTTATGATACAGCTCAATGAAAAGACAAGCTTAACTGTGTGAGCAGAATTCATGTGACACAGAGCAGTTTCACAGAAAACCTCCTTATGTTTTCTTTCTGAGGTTATTTCTTTTTCAGGATATTCTAAAGAGCGTTTCCAAATGTCCTTTCTTAGATTCCACAGAAACAGTGATTTCAAACTGCTCAATCCAAAGAATGATTTAACTCTATGAGATGAATACAAACATCACAAAAGAGTTGTGCAGAAAGCTTCTCTCCGATTTTCGATGGAAGACATTTCCTTGCCTCACAGACTCTTCTGGTCGCCACTTACATTCCGTTCACAGAAACCTCAAAGACCGACTTTCAAACTGGGAAATTTAGAATAAGCTTTAACCCTGTGGAAAAGTGGACATGTAAGAGAGCAGGTTCTTCTACTGCTTCTTTCTGTTTTTTATTGGATGACAGTTCACTTTCTGCCATAGTATTCAAAGTGCTCTGAATATCACTCTGTCGGTTTTACAGGAATCAGTGATCAAATTGTGCCTTCTGAGTAGAAAGTTGTAACTCCCGAAGTGGAATGCACACATCACCAAGCAGTTTCTCAGAAAGCTTCTCTCCAGTTTTTATCTGACTATATTTCCTGTTTCACCATAGGCCTGAAGGTGATCCCAAATATGCCTTTGCTGATCCATCCACGAGGGAGTTTCCAAACTGTGTAATGTAAAGAAAGCTTCATCTATATGAGATGAATAAACATGGCAAAAAACAGTTTCACAGAAAGCATCTTTCCAGTTTTTATTGGAAGATATTTCGTTTTTCACCATAGTCCAGAATGTGCTCCCGAAGGTCCCTTCGTGAATCCGTCAATGACAGTTTCCCAGCATCATAATGTAAAGAAAGCTTTATCTATGTGAGATGATTACACATAGCACAGGGGAGTTTCCTAGAAAGCATTTTTCCAGTTTTTTTCTGAGGCTATTTCCCTTTTCACCTTCAGCATCAACATGCTCGTGAATATCACTTGGTACCTGTTTCTCCAAAAGGGTTTCCCCGACTCTGTATCAGAAGAGAGATATGACATTGTGACTGGAATGCAAAAGTCACAAAGAGTTCCTCGCAAATCTTCTCCCCAGTTTCGGTCTGAACATATTTCCTTTTTCACCATATGCCTCAAAGTGCTCCTGAGTATCCCATCACAGGCTAAACATACACAGAGTTAGAAAACTGCTCAATGAAAAGAGGGGCTTAACTGAGTGAGATGAATTAAGACGACACAGAGCAGTTTCACAGAAGGGTTCCTTCTGGATTTTACCTGAGGATATTTCTTTCTCCCTATTCTAGGGATCATTCCCAAATGTCCTTCCTCAGATTCCACAGAAACAGTGATTTCAAGCTGTGAAATCCAAAGAATGGTTTTAGTCTGTGAGACGAATATACACATCACAAAGCAGTTGCTCAGAATGTTTCTCCACAGGTTTCATCGTAAGACGTTTCCTCACTCACCACAGGCCTCTGGCGTCACTAAATATCCCTTCACAGATTCTTCAAAGACAGAGTTTCGAAACTGGTCAACAAAGAGTAAGCATTAACTATTTGAAGTGAATGCACATATAAGAGAGCAGATTCTTGGAAGGCTTCTTCCTAGATTTTATTTCAGTATATTTCACTATTCGCCATAGCCCTCAATGCATTCCAAAATATCACATTTTCAGTTTCACAGGAACAGTGTTCAAAGACTGCCTTGTTGGAAAAGAGGTATAACACCCTGAATGGAATGCATCCATCACAAAGTGGTTTCTCTGAAAGTTTCTAACCAGTTTTTACCTGAAGATATCTCCTCTTTCACCTTATGCCTGAATGTGTTCCCGAATGTCCCTTCGTGGATCTGTGCATGACACAGCTTCCAAACTGGGTAACATAATTAGAATTTTATCTATGTGAGACGAATGAATATATCTAACATAAAGCATGTTCACAGAAATCTTTCCAGTTTTTGTCTGAGGATATGTCCTTTTTCACTACAGTCGTCACTATATTCCCGAATATCTCTTGGGTGCTTTTTCTCCAAAAGAGTTTCCAGAATTCTCTAGGAGAAGAAAGGTGTATTTCTGTGAGTGAAATGCACACGTCACAAAGCAGATCCTCAGAAAGCAACTTTCCAGTCTCTATCTGAAAACGTTTCCTTTATCACCGTAATCCTCAGCGCCCTCCAGAATATTCCTTAGCAGACTAAACTAAAACAGTGTTATGATACAGCTCAATGGAAAGAGAAGCTTAACTCTGTGAGTGGAATTCACGTGACACAGGGCAGATTCACAGAAAGCTTCCTTCTGGTTACTCTGTGAGGTTATTTCTTTTTCAGGACATTCTAAAGAGCGTTACCAAATGTCCTTTCTCAGATTCCACAGAAACAGTGATTTCAAGCTGCTCAATCCAAAGAATGATTTACTTCTATGTGATGGATAGAAACATCACAAAAGAGTTGCGCAGAAAGCTTCTCTCTGATTTTTGATTTAAGACGTTTCCTTTCCTCACAAAGGCCTCTGGTCATCACATACGATCTCTTTGCAGAACCCTCAAAGACCGACTTTCAAACTGGGAAATGTAGAGTAAGATTTAACCCTGTGAAAAGAATGGATATGTCAGAGAGCAGTTTCTTCAAGTGCTTCTTTCTGTTTTTTATTGGACGTCATTTCACTTTTTGCCATAGTCTCCAATGTGCTCCAAATATCACTCTTTTGGTTTAAAAGTAAAAGTGTTCAAACTTTACCTTATGAGAAGAAAGTTATAACTCCCTGGGTGGAGTGAAATAATCACCAAGGAGTTTCTCAGAAAGCTTCCTTCCAGTTTTTATTTGACTGTATTTCCTCTTTCACCATAGGCCCGAAGGTGATCCCTAATATCCCTTCGCGTATTCATCCACGAGGGGGATTCCAAGCTGCGTAATGTAAAGAAAGCTTCATTTATGTGAGATGAGTAATCATAGAAAAAACAGATTCACAGAAATCTTCTTTCCAGTTTTTATCTGAAGATATTTCCTTTTTTACCACAGTCCAGAATATGCTCCCGAAGGTCCCTTCGTGGATCTGTCCATGACAGTTTCCGAGCTGCATAATGTAAAGAAAGCTTTATCTATGTGAGATGATTATAGATATCACAGAGTAGTTTCCTAGAAAGGTTCTTTCCAGTTTTTGTCTGAGGCTATTTCACTTTTAACCATCGGCACGAACATGCTCTCGAATATCACTTGGTACCTGTTTCTCCAAAAGAGTATAACACTGTATACAGTATAACACTGTAACTGGAATGCACACGTCACAAAGCAGTTCCTCGGAAAGCGTCTCTCTAGTTTCGGTCTGAACATATTTCCTTTTTCACCATTAGACTCCAAGTGCTCCCGAATATCCCATCACATGCTAAACATACTCCGGGTTAGAAAACTGCTCAATGAAAAGAGAGGCTTATCTGAGAGAGAGGAATTAAGATGACACAGACAAGTTTCAGAGAAAGCTTCCTTCTGGATTTTACCTGAGGATATTTCTTTCTCCATATTCTAAGGATCGTTCCCCAATGTCCTTGCTTAGATTCTACAAAGACAGTTTCACAGAAAGCTTCCTTCTGGATTTTACCTGAGGATATTTCTTTCTCCATATTCTAAGGATCGTTCCCAAATATCCTTCCTGAGATTCCACAAACACTGTGATTTCTAGCGGCTCAACCCAAAGAATGGTTTAACTCTAGGAAACGAATACATGTTTCACAAAGCAGTTGCTCAGAACGAGTCCCTGCAGGTTTCATCGGAAGACATTTCCTCACTCACTACAAGCCTCCAGGCATCACTAAATATCCCTTCCAGATTTTTCATAGACAGAATTTCAAAAATGTGCAACATAGGGTAACCATTAACCCTGTGAAATGAATGCACATATCAGTGAGCTGATTCTTGGAACGCTTCTTCCTCGACTTTATTTCAGTATATTTCACTATTCGCCATAGTCCTCAATGCGTTCTGAAATATCACTTTTTTGGTTTCACAGGAACAGTGATCAAACACTGCCTTGTGAGAAAGGATGTATAACTCCCTGAGTGGAATGCATACATCGAAAAGTAGTTTGTCAGAAAGCTTCTATCCTGTTTTTATCTGAAGATATCTCCTCTTTCACCATTGTGCTCCTAAACTTACCTTCACGGATCTTTGCCTGATGGAGTTTCCAAAATTCGTAATATAATTGAAGTTTTAACTACGCAAGATGAATAAATATATCTAACACAAAGCAGTTTCACTGAAATCTTCTATCCAGTTTTTGTCTGAGGATACTTCCCTCTTCACCATAGTCGTCGCTATACTCCATAACATCTCTTGGTATCTTTTTCTTCAAAAGGGATTCAGTAATTCTCTAGGGGAAGAAAAGTATATTTCTGTTAGTGGAATGCACACGTCACAAAGCAGCTCCTCAGAAAGCTTCTCTCCAATCTCTATCCGAAGAGGTTTCCTTTCTCACCATAGGCCTCAAAGCCCTCCAGAATATCCCTTCACAGACTAAACAAAAACAGTGTTATGATACAGCTCAATGAAAAGAGAAGTATAACTGTGTGAGCGGAATTCACGTGACACAGAGCAGTTTCCCAGAAAGCTTCCTTCTGGTTTCTCTCTGAGGTTATTTCCTTTTCAGTATATTCTAAAGAGCGTTTCCAAATGTCCTTTCTAAGATTCCATAAAAGCAGTGATTTCAAACTGCTCAATCCACGAATGATTTAACTCTATGAGATCAATACAAACATCACAAAAGAGTTGCACAGAGCTTCTCTCCGATTTTCGATGGTAGACATTTCCTTGGCTTACACAGGTCTCTGTCCACCGCTTAATATCCCTTCGCAGAAACCTCAAAGATTGACTTTCAAACTGGGAAAAGTACAGTATGTTTTAACCATATGAAAAGAATGGACATGTCAGAGAGCAGTTTCTTCGAGTGATTCTTTCTGTTTTTTATTGGACGGCATTTCACTTTTTGGCATCGTCTTCAACATGCTCGGAATATCACTCTATTGGTTTTACAAGAACAGTGTAGAAACTGTTCCTTATGAGAAAAAAGTTATAACTCTCTGAGTGGAATGGGCACATCATCAAACACTTTATCAGAAAGCTTCTCTCCAGTTTTTATGTGACTATGTTTCCTCTTTCACCATAGGAATGTATGTGAACCCAAATATCACTTCGCGGATCCATCCACGAGGGAGTTTAAAAGCTGTGTAATGTAAAGAAACCTTCATCTATGTGAGATGAAGGTGTGTAATGTAAGGAAAGATTTGTCTATGTGAGATAATTACAAATATCACAGGGTAGTTTCCTAGAAAGCTTCTTTCCAAATTTTGTCTGAGGCTATTTCCCTTTTCACCATCACATCAACATACTCCCGAATATCACTTGGTACCTGTTTCTCCAAAGGCTTTCCCTGACGCTGAATGAGAAGAAAGGTATAACACTGTGACTGGAATGCACACGTCACAAAGCAGTTACTCAGAAAGCTTCTCTCTGGTTTCGGTCTGAACATATTTCCTTTTCACCATTAGTCTCAAACTGCTCCCGAATATCTCATCACATGCTAAACATACAAAGGGGTGGAAAACTACTCAATGAAAAGAGAGGATAATCTGAGAGGGAATAAGATGACACAGAGCAGTTTCACAGAAAGCTTCCTTCCGGATTTTACCTGAGGATATGTCTTTCTCCATATTCTAAGGATCGTTCCCAAATGTCCTTCCTCAGATTCTACAAAAACAGTGATTTCAAGCTGCTCAATCCAAATAATGGTTTAACTCTAGGAGACAAATACACACATAGC
Source organism: Colobus angolensis palliatus (assembly GCF_000951035.1). Lineage (NCBI taxonomy): Eukaryota > Metazoa > Chordata > Mammalia > Primates > Cercopithecidae > Colobus > Colobus angolensis. The sequence goes on along the minus strand of NW_012117833.1, from coordinate 60,670 downwards.
AAAGTGGCTGCTCAGCACGTTTCTCTGCAGGTTTCATCAGACGATGTCTCCTCGCTCACCACAAGCCTCTGGGTGTCACTAAATATCCCTTCACAGATATTTAAAAGACAGAGTTGTGAAACTGGAAAACATAGAGTAAGCATTAACTCTGTGAAGTGAATGCACATAGCAGAGAGCAGATTCTTGGAACACTTCTTCCTCGATTTTATTTCAGTATATTTCACTATTCGCCATAGTCCTCAATGCATTCCGAAATATCACTTTTTCAGTTTCACAGGATAAGTGTTCAAACACTTCCTTGTGAGAAAAGTGGTATAACTCCCTGAGTGGGATGCATATATCACAAAGTAGTTTCTCAGAAAGTTTCTAACCAGTTTTTATCTGAGGATATCTCCTCTTTCACCATAGGCCTGAATGTGCTCCCGAACATCCTTTCGCGGATCTGTGCATGATGGAGTTGCCAAGCTGCATAATATAATTAAACTTTTAACTATGCGAGATAAATAAATATATCTGACACAAAGCATTTTCACAGAAATCTTTCCAGGTTGTGTCTGAGGAGATTATTTTTTTCACCATAGTCGTCGCTATACTCCTGAATATCTCATGGTAGCTTTTTCTCCAATAAGGATTCTGAAATCCTCTAGCAGAAGAAAGGTATATTTCTGTGAGTGGAATGCACACATCACTAAGCAGCTCCTCAGAAAGTTTATCTCCAGTTTTTATCTGAAGACGTTTCCTTTCACACCATAAGCCTAAAAGCCCTTCAGAGTATCCCTTTGCAGACTAAACAAGAACAGTTTTATGATACAGCTCAATGAAAAGAGAAGCTTAACTGTGTGAGCGGAATTCATGTGACACAGAGCAGTTTCACAGAAAGCTTCCTTCTGGTTTCTCTATGAGGTTTTTTCTTTTTCAGGATATTCTAAAGATCGTTTCCAAATGTCCTTTCTCAGATTCCACAGAAACAGTGGTTTCAAACTGCTCAATCCAAAGAATGGTTTAACTCTATTAGATGAATACAAACATCACAAAATGTTGGGCAGAAATCATCTCTCCAATATTCGATGAAAGACATTTCCTTGCCCCACAGAGGCCACCGGTTATCACTTACTATCCCTTTGCATAATACTCAAAGACTAACTTTCAAACTTGGAAATGTAAAGTAAGCTTTAACCATATGAAAAGAATGGACATGTCAGGGAGCCTCTTCTCCAGTGCTTCTTTCTGTTTTTTATTGGACGTCATTTCACTTTTTGCCATCGTCTTCATGTGTTCGGACTATCATTCTTGTGGTTTCACAGGAACAGTGTTCAAACTTTGCCTTATGAGAAGAAAGTTATAACTCCCTGAGCGGAATGCATACATCACCAAGCAGTTTCTCAGGAAGCTTCTCTCCAGTTCTTATCTATTTGCTATTTCACCATAGGCCCAAATGTGACCCCAAGTATCCCTTTGCGGATCCATCCATGATGAAGTTTCCAAGGTATGTAATGTAAAGGAAGCTTCATGCTTGTGAGATAAATAAACATATCAAAAAGCAGATTCACAGAAAGTTTCTTTCCAGTTTCTATCTGAAGATTATTTCTTTTACAACATAGTCCAGAATGTGCTCCCAAAGGTCCTTTCGTGGATCCGTCCATGACAGTTTCCAAGCTGTGTAATATAAATAAACCTTTACCTATGTGAGATAATTACACATATCCTGGAGTACTTTCCTAGAAAGGTTCTTTCCAGTTTTTGCCTGAGGCTCTTTTCCTTTTCACCAACGGCATCAACATGCTCCCGAATATCACTTGGTACCTGTTTATCCAAAAGGGCCTCCCCGATGCTGCATGAGAAGAGAGGTATAACACTGCAAAAGGAATGCACACATCACAAAGCAGTTCCTCGGAAACCTTCTTTCCAGTTACGGTCTGAAGATATATCCTTTTTAACCATTATCCTCAAAGTGCTCCCAAATATCCTAGCACACGCTAAACCTACACAGGGTTAGAAAACGGCTCAATGAAAAGAGAGGCTTATCTGAGTGGGAAGAATTAAGACGACAGAGAGCAGTTTCACAGAAAGCTTCCTTCTGGATTTTACCTGAGGATATTTTGTCTTCACATTATAAGGATCGATCCAAATGTCCTTCCTCAGATTCCACAAAAACCGTGATTTCACATTGCTCAATCCAAAGAATGGTATAACTCTAGGAGACGAATACCCACATCACAAAGCAGTTTTGCAGAACGTTTCTCTGCAAGTTTCATCGGAAGACGTTTCCTCGCTCACCACAAGCCTCCGGGTGTCACTAAATAACCCTTCACAGATTATTCAAAGACAGAGTTTCGAAACAAGGCAACATAAAGCAAGCATTAACTCTGTGAAGTGAATGCGCATATCAGAGATGAGATTCTTGGAACTCTTCTTCCTCGATTTTATTTCTGTTTATTTCACTATTCTCCATAGTCCTCAATGTGCCCTGAAATATTCCCTTTTCAGCTTCAAAGGAGCAGTGTTCTAACACTGCCTTGTGAGAAAAGATGTATAAGTCTCTGAGTGGAGTGCATACACTACAAAGTAGTTTCTCAGAAAGCTTCTATCCAGTTTTTATCTGAAGATATGTCCTCTTTCACCGTAGGCCTGAATGTGCTCACTAATGTCACTTTCCGCATCCATACATAAGGGAGTTTCCAAACTTCGTAATATAAGAAAAGTTTAACTATGCAAGATGAATAAGTATATGTAAAACAAAGCAGTTTCACAGAAATCTCCTTTCCAGTTTTCGACTGAGGATATGTCCTTTTTCACCATATCTGTTCCTATACTCCTGAATGTCTCTTGGTAGCTTTAAGTCCCAAAGGAATTTCAGAATCCTCTATAATAAGAAACGTATATTTCTGTGAGTGGAATGCATATGTCACAAGGCAGCTCCACAGAAAGCTTCTTTTAATTTTCTATCTGAAGAAATTTCCTTTCTCACTCTAATTCTCAATTCCCTCCAGAGTATCCCTTCAAAGACTATGCAAAAACAGTGTTATGACACAGATGAATGAAAGGAGAAGCTTAACACTGTGCACAGAATACAAGTGACACAGGTCAGTTTCACAGAAAGCTTCCTTCTGGTTTCTCTCTGAGGTTATTTCTTATTCAGTATACTCTAAAGAGTGTTTCCAAATGTCCTTTCTCAGATACCACAGTAACAGTGATTTCAAACTGCTCCATCCAAACAATGATTTAACGTTATGAGATGAATGCAAACATCACAAAAGAGTTGCGCAGAAATCTTCTCTCCGATTTCCGATGGAAGACATTTCCTTGCCTCACACAGGCCTCCGATCGCCACTTACTATCCCTTCACAGAACCCTCAAAAACCGACTCTCAAACAGGGAAATGTAGAGTAAGCTTTAACCCTGTGAATAGAATGGACATGTCAGAGAGCAATTTCTTCGAGTGCTTCTTTCTGTTTTTTATTGGACGATATTTCACTTTTTGACACAGTCTTCAATGTCCTCCGAATATCACTCTTTTGATTTTCCAGGAACAGTGTTCAAAGTGTGCCTTATGACAAGAAATTTGTAACTCTCTGAGTGGAATGCACACAACACCAAGCAGTTTCTCAGAAAGCTTCTCTTCAGTTTTTATGTGACTTTCCTCCTTCACCATAGGCCTGAATGTGATCCCAAATATCCCTTCGCAGATCCGTCCACGAGGGAATTTCCAAACTACATAATGTAAAAAAGCTTCATATATGTGAGATGAATAAACATAGCAAAAAGGAGATTCGCAGAAAGCGTCTTTCCAGTTTCAACCTGAAGATATTTTCTTTCTCACTGTAGTCCAGAATGTGCTCCCGAGGTCCCTTCATGGATCCGTCCATGACAGATTCCTAGCTGCGTAATGTAAAGTAAGATTTATCAATGTGAGATGATTACACATATCACAGAGAAGTTTCCTAGAAAGCTTCTTTCCAGATTTTGTCTGAGGCTACTTCCCTTTTCAACATTTGCATAAACATTTTTCCGAATGTAACTCAGTAGCTGTTTCTCCAAAAGGGTTTCCCCGACACTATATGAGAAGAGATGTATAACACTATGACTGGAATGCACACATCACAAAGCAGTTCCTCGGAAAGCTTCTCTCCAGTTTCAGTCTGAACGTATTTCCTTTTTCACCATTAGCCTCAAAGGGCTCCCACATATCCCATGACACCCTAAACATACACAGGGTTAAAAAAAACTGCTCAATGAAAAGAGAGGCTTAAATGAGTGAGTGGAATTAGGACGACACAGAGCAGTTTCACAGAAAGCTTCCTTCTGGATTTTACCTGAGGATATTTCTTTCTCCACAATCTAAGGATCATTCCCAAATGTCCTTCCTCAGATTCCACAAAAACAGTGATTTCAAGCTGCTCAATCCAAAGAATGGTTTAACTCTAGAAGACGAATACACATATCACAAAGCAGTTGCTCAGTACGTTTCTCTGCAGGTTTCATTCGAAGACACTCTTTAGAATATCATGAAAAAGAAATAAACTCAGATAGAAACCACAAGGAAGCTTTCTGTGAAACTGCTCTGTCTCACGTGAATTCCACTCACACCGTTAAGCTTCTCTTTTCATTGAGCTGTATCATAACACTGTTTTTGTTTAGTCTGGGAAGAGATATTCTGGATGGCTTTGAGGCTTACAGTGAGAAAAGACACGTCTTCAGATAGAAACTGGAGAGAAGTTTTCTGAAGAGCTGCTTTGCGACGTGTGCACTCCCCTCACAGAAATATACCTTTCTTTTCCTAGAAGATTCCAAAATACCTTTTGGAGAAACTTCTTCCACAAAAAATCTGCTTCCGAATATCCCATCACATGCCAAGCATACACATTGCTAGAAAACTGCTCAATGAAAAGGGAGGCTTAACTGAGCAAGAGGAATGAAGATGACACATAACAGTTTCACAGAAAAGTTCCTTCTGGATTTTATCTGAGGATATTTCTTTCTCCATATTCTAAGGATCATTCCCAAATGTTCTTCCTCAGATTCCACAAATACAGCATTTTCAAGCTCCTCAATCCAAAGAATGATTCAACTCTAGGAGACCAATACACACATCGCAAAGCAGTTGCTCAGAACGTTTCTCTGCAGGTTTCATGGGAAGAGGTTTCCTCACACACCACAAACCTCCGGTAAATATCCCTTGACAGATACTTGAAACACAGAGTTTTGAAACTAGGAAACATAGAGTAAGCATTAACTCCATGTAATGAATGCACATATCAGAGAGCAGATTCTTGGAACGCTTCCTCCTCGATTTTATTTCAGTTTATTTCACTATTCGCCATAGTCCTCAATGTGTTCTGAAATATCACTTTTTCGGTTTCACAGGAACAGTGTTCAAACACTGCCTTGTGATAAAAGAGGTATAACTCCCTGAGAGGAATGCATACATCACAAAGTAGTTTCTCAGAAAGCTTCTATCCAGTTTTTATCTGAAGACATCTCCTCTTTCACCGTAGGCCTGAATGTGCTCCTGAATGTCCCTTCATGGATCTGTGCATGACGGAGTTTCCAAACTGCATAATATAATTCATGTTTTAACTATGTGAAATGAATAAATATATCTAACACAAAGCAGTTTCACAGAAATCTTCTTTCCAGTGTTTGTCTGAGGATATTTTCCTTTTCTCCATAGTCGTCGCTATACTCCCGAATATCTCTTGGCAGATTTCTTCTCCAAAACGGATTCCGGAATCCTCTAGGAGAAGAAAGGTCTGTTTCTGTGAGGGGAAAGCACACGTCACAAAGCAGATCATCAGAAGGCTTCTCTCCAGTTTCTATGTGAAGACGTTTCCTTTCTCTTCATAAGTCTCAAAACCCTCAAGAATACACCTTCAGAGACTAAACAAAAACAGTGTTATGATACAGCTCAATGAAAAGAGATGCTTAACTTTGTGATTGGAATTTACGTGACAGAGATCAGTTTCACAGAACGCTTCCTTCTGGTTTCTCTCTGAGGTTATTTTTATTTTCAGGATATTCTAAAGAGCATTTTCAAATGTTCTTTCTCAGATTCCACAGAAACAGTGATTTCAAACTGTTCAATCCAGAGAAAGATTTAACGCTATGAGATGAATACCAACATCACAAAAGTGTTGCACAGAAAGCTTGCTTCCGATTTTCGATGGAAGACAATTCCTTGCTCCACACAGGCCTCCGGTCACCATTTTCTATCCCTTCACAAAATCCTCAAAGACCGACATTCACACTGGGAAATGCAGAGTAACATTTAACCCTGTGAAAAGAACGGACGTGTCAGAGAGCAGTTTCTTCGAGTGCTTCATTCTGATTTTATTGGACGTAATTTTACTGTTTGCCATAGTATTGAATGTGCTCTGAATATCACCATTTAGGATTACAGGAACAGTGTTCAAATTGTGCCTTATGAGAAGGTTTTTACTCCATGAGTGGAATGCTGACATCGTCAGGCAGTTTCTCAGAAAGCTTCTCTCCAATTTTTATCTGATTATATTTCCTCTTTCACCATAGGCTCGAATGTGATTCCAAATATCCCTTGGTGGATCCATCCACGAGGGAGCTTCCAAGCTGCATAATGTAAAGAAAGCTTCATCTATGTGAGATGAATAAACATGGAAAAAAGCAGATTAACAGAAATCTTCTTTCCAGTTTTTATTTGAAGATATTTCGTTTCTCACCATAGTGCAGAATGTGCTCGAGAATGTCCCTTCATGGATCAGTCCATGACAGTTTCTGAGCTGTGTAATGTAAAGAAAGCTTTATCTATGTTAAATGATTACACATATCACAGAGGAGTTTCCTAGAAAGCTTTTTTCCCGTCTTTTTCTGTGGCTCTTTCCATTTTCACCATCGGCATCAACATGCTCCCGAATATCACTTGGTACCTGTTTCTCTAACAGAGTTTCCCCGACGCTGTATAATAAGAGAGGTATAACAGTGTGACTGGAATGCACACGTCACAAACAGTTCCTCGGAAACTTCTCTCCAGTTTCGGCCTGATCATATTTCCTTTTTCACCGTATGCCTCAAAGTGCTCCCGAGTATCCTATCACACGCAAAACATACACAGGGTTAGAAAACTGCTGAATGAAAAGAGAGGCTTAATTGAGTGAGAGGAATTAAGACGACACAGAGCAGTTTCACAGAAAGATTCCTTCTGGATTTTACATGAGGATATTTTTTTCTCCATATTCTAAGGATCGTTTCCAAATATCCTTCCTCATATTCCACAAAGTAGTGATTTCAAGCTCCTCAATCCAAAGAATGGTTTAACTCTAGGAGACGAATACACACATCGCAAAGCAGTTTTTCAGAACGTTTCTCTGCAGATTTCATCGCTAGACGTTTCTTCGCTCACCACAAGCCTCGGGCGTCACTAAATATCCCTTCACAGATTCTTCAAAGACAGAGTTTCGAAACTGGGCAATGGAAGGTAAGCATTAACTCTGTGAAGTGAATGCACATGTAAATAGCAGATTGCTGGAACGCTTCTTCTACGATTTTATTTGAGTATATTTCACTAGTCGCCATAGACCTCATTGCATTCCGAAATCTCACATTTTCTGTTTCACAGAAACAGTGTTCAAGCACTGCCTAGTGAGAAAAGAGGTACAACTCCCTTAGTGGAGTGCATACATCACAAAGGAGTTTCTCAGAAAGCCTTTATCCATTTTTTATCTGAAAATATCTCCTGTTTCATCATAGACCTGAATGTGCTCCCGAATGTCCCTTCACGGGCCTGTGCATGACGTAGTTTCCAAACTGCATAATATAATTAAAGTTTTAACTATGCAAGACGAATAAACATATGTAAAACAAAGCAGTTTCACGGAAATCTTCTTTCCAGTTTCTGTGTGAGGATATGTCCTTTTTCATCATAGTCGTCGCTACACCCCTGAATATCTCTTGGTAGCTTTTCCTCTAAAAGGGATTCCAGAATCCTCTAGGAGAAGAAAGGCATATTTCTGTGATTCAAACGCACACGTCACTAAGCAGGTCCTCCGAAAGCTTCTCTCCAGTTTCAAACTGAAGACGTTTACTTTCTCACGTAAACCTCAAAGCGCTACTGAATATCCCTTCGCAGACTAAACAAAATCAATGTTGTGATACAGCTCAATGAAAAGAGAAGCTTAACTGTGTGTGCAGAATTCACGTGACACAGAGGAGTTTCACGTAAAGCTTCCTTCTGATTTCTCTCTGAGGTTATTTCTTTTTCATGATATTCTAAAGAGCGTTTCCAAATGTCCTTTCTCAGGTTCCACAGAAACAGTGATTTCAAAGTGCTCAATGCAGAGAATGATTTCACACTATGATATGAATTCAAACGTCACAAAAGGGTTGTGCAGAAATCTTCTCTGCGATTTTCAGTGAAAGACATTTAATTGACTCACACTGGCCTCTGGTCGCCACTTACTATCCCTTCGCAGAAACTTCAAAGACCGTCTTTCCAACTGGGAAATGTAGAGTTAACTTTAACACTTTGAAAATAATTTACATGTCAGAGAGCAGTTTCCACGAGTGCTTCTTTCTGGTTTTTATTGGACGATATTTCACTTTCTGCCATAGTCTTCAATATGCTCTGAAAATCACTCTTTAGGTTTTACAGGAACAGGGTTCAAACTGTGCCTTATGAGAACAAAGTTCTAACTGCCTGAGTGGAATGCACACATCACCAAGCAGTTTCTCAGAAAGCTTCTCTCCAGTTTTTATCTGACTATATTTCCTCTTTCACCATAGGCCCGAATGTGACCCCAAATATCCCTTCGCGGATCCATCCACGAGTGATTTTCCAAGCTGCATAATTTAAAGAAAGCTTCATCTCTGTGAGATGAATAAGCATAGAAAAAACTGTTTCACAGAAAGCTTCTTTCAATTTTTTATCTGAAGATATTTCCTTTTTCACCATAATCCAGAAGGTGACCCAGAAGGTCCTTTCATGGATTCGTCCATGACAGCTTCCAAGCTGTGTAATGTAAAGAAAGCTTTAACTCTGTGATATGATTAGAGATATCAGAGAGTATGTTCCTAGAAAGCTTCTTTCCAGTTTTTGTCTGAGACTACTTCCCTTTTCACCATCAGCAACAACATGCTCCTGAATATTACTTGGTACCTGTTTCTCCAAAAGGGTTTCCCCGACTCTGTATAAGAAGAGTGGAATAACACTGTGACCAAAATGCACACGTCACAAAGCAGTTCTTCGGAAAGCTTCTCTCCAGTTTCGGTCTGAACATTTTTCCTTTTTCACTGATAGCCTCAAAGTGCTCCAGAATATCCCATTAAACGATAAACCTACACAGGTTAGAAAACTGCTCAATGAAAAGAGAGGCTTAACTGAGCGAGAGGAATTTCTTTCACAGAAAGATTCCTTCTGGATTTTAAATGAGGATATTTCATTCTCCATATTCTAAGGATCCCTCCCTAATATACTTCCTCAGATACCCCAGTGATTTCAAGCTGCTCAATACAAAGAATGGTATAACGTTATGAGACGAATACACACATCACAAATTACTTGCTCCTTAAGTTTCTCTACAGGATTCATCAGAAGATGTTTACTCGCCCACCACAAGCTTCCGGGTGTCACTAAATATTCCTTCACAGATTCTTCAAAGACAGTGTTTCAAAACTGGGCAACATAGAGTAAGCATTAACTCTGTGAAGTGAATGCACATATCAGAGAGCAGATTATTGGAACGCTTCTTCCTCGATTTTATTTCAGTATATTTCACTATTCACCATAGTTCTCAATGTGCCCTGAATATCACATTTTCGGTTTCACAGGAGCAGTGTTCTAACACTGCCTTTTGAGAAAAGAGGTAGAAGTCCCTGAGTGGAATGCATACACCACAAAGTAGTTTCTCACAAAGCTTCTATCCAGTTTTAATCTGAAGATATCTCCTCTTTCACCATAGGCCTGAATGTGCTCCCGAATGTCACTTCGTGGATCCGTTCATAATGGACTTTTAAACTGTGTAATATAATTAAACTTTTAACTATGCGAGATAAATAAGCTTATCTAACACAAAGCAGTTTCACAGAAATCTTCTTTCCAGTTTTTGTCTGAGAATATTTCCTTTTTCACCATATCCGTCCCTATACTCCTGAATCTCTCTTGATAGCTTTTTCTCCAAAAGGAATTCCGGAATTCTCTATGATATGAAAGGTATACTTCTGGGCATGGAAGCACATGTCACAAGGCAACTCCACAGAAAGCTTATCTCCAGTTTCTGTCTAAAGATATTTCCTTTCTCACTGTAAACCTTGCATCGCTCCAGAATATCCCTTCACAGACTAAACAAAAACAGTGTTATGATACTGATAAATGAAAAGTGAAGCTTAACTGTGTGAGTGGAATTCACGTGTCACAGAGTAGTTTCACAGAAAGCTTCCTTCTGGATACTCTCTGATATTATTTCTTTTTCAGGGTATTCTAAAGAGCGTTTCCAAATGTTCTTTCTCAGATTCCACAGAAGCAGTGATTTCAAACTACTCAATCCAAAGAATCATTTAACTCTCTGAGATGAATGCAAACATCCCAAAAGAGTTGCCCAGAAAGTTTCTCTCCAATTTTCGATGGAAGATATTTTCTTGCCTCACTCTGTCCTTCAGTTACCACTTACAATCCCTTTGCAGAACCCTCAAAGACAGAATTTCAAACTGGGAAATGCAGACTAAGCTTTAACCCAGTGAAAAGAATGGACTTGTCATAGAGCAGTTTCTTCGAGAGCTTCTTTCTCTTTTTTATTGGATGACATTTCACTTTTTGCCATGGTCTTCAAAGTGCTCTGAATATCACTCTTTTGTTTTTCCAGGAACAGTGTTCAAACTGTGCCTTATGAGAAGAAAGTTATAACTCCCTGAGTGGAATGCACACGATACCAAGCAGTTTCTTAGAATGCTTCTCTCCATTTTTTATTTGACTATATTTCCTATTTCACCATAGGCCGGAATGTGATCCCAAATATCCCTTCGCGGATCCATCCACGAGAGAGTTTCCAAGCTTCATAATGCAAAGAACGCTTCATCTATGTGAGATAAATAAACATAGCAAAAAGCAGATTCACAGAAAGCATTTTTTCACTTTTTATCTGAAAATATTTCCTTTTTCAGCACAGTCCAGAATGTGCTCCTGAAGGTCCCTCCATGGATCTGTCCATGACAGTTTCCCAGCTCTGTAATGTAAAGAAAGCTTTATCTATGTGAGATGATTACACATATTACAGAGTAGTTTCCTAGAAAGCTTCTTTCCAGTTTTTGTCTGAGACTATTTCCTCTTTCACCATCAGCATAAACAGGCTTCCAAATATCACTTGGTACCTGTTTCCCCCAAAGAGTTTCCCCGATGCTGTATGAGAAGAGAGGAATAACACAGTGACTGGAATGCACACCTCACAAAGCAGTTCCTTGGAAAGCTACTCTCCATTTTCGGTCTGATCATATTTCCTTTTTCACTGTAAGCCTCAAAGTGCTCCCAAATATCTCATCACATGCTAAACATACATATTGCTAGAAAATTGCCCAATGAAATGAGAGGCTTAACTGAGCGAGAGGAATTAAGACGACACATAGCAGTTTCACAGAAAAATTCCTTCTGGATTTTACCTGAGGGTATTTCTTTCTCCATATTCTAAGGATCGTTCCGAAAAGTCCTTTCTCAGATTCCACAAAAAGAGTGATTTCAAGCTGCTCAATCCAAAGGATGGTTTAACTCTAGGAGACGAATACACACATTGCAAAACAGTTGCTCAGAACGTTTCTCCACAGGTTTCATTGGAAGACGTTTCCTCGCTCACCACAAGCCTCCGGGCAACACTAAATATCCCTTCACAGATACTTGAAAGACTGAGTTTCAAAACTGGTCAACACAGAGTAAGCATTAACCCTGTGAAGTGAATGCACATATCCGAGAGCAGATTCTTGGAACGCTTCTTCCTCGATTATATTTCAGTATGGTTCACTATTCGCCATAGTCCTCAATTCATTCTGAAATATCACTTTTTTGGTTTCACAGGAACAGTGTTCAAACACTGCCTTGTGAGAAAAGAGATAAAGTTCCCTGAGTGGAATGCATACATCACAAAGCAGTTTCTCAGAAAGCTTCTATCCAGTTTTTATCTGGAGATATCTCCCCTTTCACCATAGGCATGAATGTGCTCCCAAATGTCCCTTCGCAGATCTGTGCATGACAGAGTTTCCAAACTGCATAATAAAATTAATGGTTTAGCTATGCAAAATCAATAAATATATCTAAAACAAAGCAGTTTCACAGAAATCTTCTTTCCAGTGTTTGTCTAAGGATATATTCTTTTTATCCATAGTTGTCACTATATGCCCGAATATCTCTTGGCAGCTTTTTACTCCAAAAGGGATTCCGGAATTCTCTAGGAGAAGAAAGGTATATTTCTGTGAGTGGAAAGCACAACTCACAAAGCAGCTCCTCACAAAGCTTCAGTCCAGTTTCTATCTGAAGTCGTTTCCTTTCTCACCATAAGCCTCAAAGCACTCCAGAATATCCCTTTAGAGACTAAACAAAAACAGTGTTATGATAGAGCTCAATGAAAAGAGACACTAAACTTTGTGAGCAGAATTTACGTGACACAGGTCAGTTTCACAGAACGCTTCCTTCTGGTTTCTCTCTGATGTTATTTTTATTTTCAGCATCTTCTAAAGAACGTTTCCAAATGTCCTTTCTCAGATTCCACAGAAATAGTTATTTTAAAATGCTCAATCCAAAGAATGATTTATCTCTATGAGATGAATACAAACATCACAAAAGAGGTGCGCAGAAAGCTTCTCTCCAATTTTCGATGGAATACGTTTCCTTGCCTCACACAGGCCTCCGGTCGCCCCTTACTATCCCTTCACAGAAACGTCAAAGACCGACTTTCAAACTGGGAAATGTAGAGGAAGTTTTAACCCTGTGAAAAGAATGGACATGTCAGAGAGCAGTTTCTTCGAGTGCTTCTTTCTGTTTTTTATTGGACGACATTTCACTTTTTGCCATAGTCTTCAATGTGCTCAGAATATCACTGTTGGTTTTACAGGAACAGTGTTCAAACTGTGCCTTACAAGAAGAAACTTATAACTCCCTGAGCGGAATGCACATATCACTAAGCAATTTCTCAGAAACCTTCTCTGCAGTTTTTATCTGGCTATATTTCCTCTTTCACCATAGGCCCGAATATGATCCCAAATATCCCTTCACGGATCCATCCATGAAGGAGTTTCCAAGCTGTGTGATGTACATAAAGCTTCATCTAAGAGAGATGAATAAACATAGTAAAAAGCAGATTCACAGAAAGCTTCTCTCTAGTTTTGATAGCAAGATATTTCGTTTTTCACCATAGTCCAGAATGTGCTCCCGAAGGTCCCTTCGTGGATCCGTCCATGACAGTTTCCAAGCTGCATAGTGTAATGACGACTTAGTCTATGTGAGATGATTACACATATCACAGAGTAGTTTCCTAGAAAGCTTCTTTCCAGTTTTTGTCTCAGGCTATTTCCCTTTTCACCATTGGCATCAAAATGCTCCCGAATATCACTTGGTACGTGTTTCTCCAAAAGAGTTTCCACGATGCTGTATGAGAAGAGAGGTATAACACTGTGATTGGAATGCACACGTCACAAAGCAGTTCCTCTAAAGATTCTGTCCAGTTTCGGTCGGAACATATTACCTTTTTCACTGTAAGCCACAAACTGCTCCTGAATATCGCATCAAACGCTGTACATACACAGGGATAGAAAACTGCTCAATGAAAAGAGAGGCTTAACTGAGCAAGAGGAATTAAGATGACACATAGCAGTTTCACAGAAAGCATCCTTCTGGATTTTACCTGACGATACTTCTTTCTCCGTATTCTGAACATCGTTCCCAAATGCCCATCCTCAGATTCCACAAAAACAGTGATTTCAAGCTGCTCAATACAAACAATGGCATAAATTTATGAGACGAATACACACATCACAAAGCTGTTGCTCAGAACGTTTCCCTGCAGGATTCATCATAAGGGGTTTCCTTATCCACCAAAAGCCTCTGGGCATCACTAAATATCCCTTCAGAAATTCTTCAAAGACAGAGTTTTGAAACTGGGCAACATACAGTAAGCATTAACGCTGTGAGGTGAATGGACAAATCAGAGAGCAGATTCTTCGAACGCTTCTTCCTCGATTTTATTTCAGTAGATTTCACTATTCACCATAGTCGTCAAGGTGCCCCGAAATATCACTTTTTCGGTTTCACAGGAACTGTGTTCTAACAATGCCTTGTGAGAAAAGGGGTATAAGACCCTGAGTGGAATGCATACATCACCAAGTAGTTTCTCAGAAAGCTACTATCCAGTTTTTATCTGAAGATATCCCCTCTTTCACCCTAGGCCTGAATGTGATCCCGAATGTCACTTTCAGGATCCATTCATGACAGACTTTCCAAACTGCTTAATATAAGAAAAGTTTAACTATGTGAGATGAATAAGTATATCTAACACAAAGCAGTTTCACAGAAATCTTCTTTCCAGTTTTTGTCTGAGGATACTTCCTTTTATTACCATAGTCGTGTCTATACTCCCGAATATCTCTTGGTAGCTTTAAGTGCAAAAGGAATTTCGGAATCCTCTATGAAAAGAAACATATATATCTGGGAGTGGAATGCACATGTCACAAGCCAGCTCCACAGAAAGCTTCTCTCAATTTTCTATCTGAAGACATTACCTTTCTCACCATAATCCTCAAATCCCTCCAGAGTATCCCTTCACAGACTAAGCAAAAACAGTGTTATGATACAGCTGGATGAAAAGAGAAGCTTAACTCTGTGAGTGGAATTCACGTGACACAGAACAGTTTCACAGAAAGCTTCCTTCTGGTTTCTATCTAAGGTTATGTCTTTTTCAGTATACTCTAAAGAGCATTTCCAAATGTCCTTTCTCAGATCCCACAGTAACAGTGATATCAAAGTGCTCCATCCAAAGAATGATTTACCTTTTTTAAATGAATGCAAACATCACAAAAGAGTTGCACAGAAAGCTTCTCTCCGATTTTCAATGTAAAACACTTCCTTGCCACACACAGGCCTCTGGTCTCCACTTACTATCCCTTTGCAGAACCCTCAAAGATCGACTTTCAAACTGGGAAATGTAGAGTAAGATTTAACCCTGTGAAAAGAATGGACATGTCAGAGAGCAGTTTCTTCGAGTGCTTCTTTCTGTTTTTTCTTGGAAGACATTTCAATTTTTGCCACAGTCTTCAATGTGCTCCGAATATCACTCTTTTGGTTTTACAGGGACACTGTTTAAACTGTGCCTTATGATAAGAAAGTTATAACTCCCTGAGTGGAATGCACACATCACCAAGCAGTTTCTCAGAAAGCTTCTCTCCAGGTTTTATCTGAAGATATTTCCTTTACCACCATAGTCCAGAATGTGCTTCCGAAGGTCCCTTCGTGGATCCATCCATGACAATTTCCAAGATGCGTAATATAAAGAAAGTTTTAGCTATGTGAGATGATTACAAATATCACAGAGTAATTTTCTAGAAAGCTTATTTCCAGTTTTTGCATGAGGCTATTTCCCTTTTCACCATCGGCATCAACATGCTCCCCAATATCACTTGTTACCTCTTTCTTCAAAAGGGTTTCCTCGATGCTGTATGAGAAGAGAGGTATAACATTGTGACTGGAATGCATACGTCACAAAGCAGTTTCTGTGAAAGCTTCTCTCCAGTTTCGGTCTGAACATATTTCCTTTTTCACCGTTAGCCTCAAAGTGCCTCCGAATATCCCATCACATGCTAAACATGCACATTGCGAGAAAACTGCTCAATGAAAAGGGTGGCTTAATGGAGCGAGAGGAATTAAGATGACACAGCGCAGTTTCACAGTAACTTTCCTACTGGATTGTTCCTGAGGATATTTATTTCTCCATATTCTAAGAATCGTTCCCAAATGTCCTTCCTCAGATTCCACAAAAACAGTGATTTCAAGCTGTGAAACCCAAAGAACAGTTTCACTCTATGAGACGAATATACACATCACAAAGCAGTTGCTCAGAGCATTTCTCCACAGGTTTCATCGGAAGACGTTTCCTCACTCACCACAGCCTCCCGCGTCACTAAATATCCCTTCACAGATACTTCAAAGACTGAGTTTCGAAACTGAGAAACATAGAGTAAGCATTAACTCTCTGAAGTGAATGCACATATCAGAGAGCATATTCTTGGAACGTTCTTCCTCGATTTTATTTCATTATATTTCACTACCCGCCTGAGTCCTCAATGCATTCCATAATATCACTTCTTCTATTTCACAGGAATACTGTTCAATCAGAGCCTTGTGAAAAAAGAGGTATAACTCTCTGAGTGGAATGCATACATCACAATGTAGTTTCTCAGAAAGCTTCTATCCAGTTTTTATCTGAAGATATCTCCTTTTTCACCATAGGCCAGAATGTGCTCCCAAATGTCCCTTCACGGATATGTGCACGACGGAGTTTCCAAACTGGGTAATATAACTAAAGTTTTAACTATGCAAAATGAATAAATATATCTAACACAAGGCAGTTTCACAGAAATCTTCTTTCCAGTTTTTGTCTGAGGATATTTCCTTTTTCACCAGAGTCATCACTATACTTCCGAATATCTCTTGGTTGCTTTTTCTCCAAAAGGGATTCCAGAATCCTCTAGGAGTAGAAACGTATATTTCTGTGAGTGGGATGCACACGTCACAGAGCAGGTCCTCAGAAAGCTTCTCTCCAGTCTCTATCTGAAGAAGTTTCCTTTCTCACCATAAGCCTCTAAGCTGTCCAGAGTATCCCTTCGCAGACTAAACAGAAACAGTGTTATGATAAAGCTCAATGAAAACAGAAGCTTAACTGTGTGAGGGTAATTCAATTGACACAGAGCAGTTTCACAGAAAGCTTCCTTCTGGTTTCTCTCTGAGGTTATTTCTTTTCCAGGATACTTTAAAGACCATTTCCAAATGACCTTTCTCAGATTTCACAGAAGCAGTGATTTCAAACTGCTCAATCTAAATAATGATTTAACTCTATGAGATCAATACAAACATCACAAAAGAGTTGCACAGAAAGCTTCTCCACGATTTTTGATGGAAGACATTTCCTTGCCTCACACAGGCCTCCTGTCGCCACTTGCTATCCCTTTGCAGAACCCTCAAGGACCGCCGTTCAAACTGGAAAATGTAGAGTATATTTGAACGTTGTGAAAAGAATGGACATGTCAGAGAGCAGTTTCTTCCAGTGCTTCTTTCTGTTTTTTGTTGGATGACATTTCACTTTTTGCCGTAGTCTTCAAAGTGCTCCGAATATGAGTCTTTTGGTTTTACAGGAACAGTGTTCAAACTGTGCCTTATTACAAGAAAGTTACAAACCCCTGAGTGGAATGCACACATCACCAAGCAGTTTCTCAGAAAGCTTCTCTCCAGTTTTTATCTGACTCTATTTCCATTTTCAACAAAGGCCCGAATGTGATCCGAAATATCCCTTCGCGGATCCATCCACAAGGGAGTTTCTAAACTGCATAATGTAAAGAAAACTTCATCTATGTGAGATGAATAAACATAGAAAATATAAGATTCAGAGAAAGCTTCTTTCCAGGTTTTATCTGAAGATATTTCCTTTTTCACCATAGTCCAAAATGTGCTCCCGAATGTCCCTTCGTGGATCCGTCCATGACAGTTTCCTAGCTGTGTAATGTAAAGAAAGTTTTAGCTATGTGAGATGATTACACATATCACAGAGTAGTTTCCTAGAAAGCTTCTTTCCAGTTTTTGTCTGAGGCTATTTCACTTTTCACCAACGGCATCAACATGCTCCTGAATATCACTTGGTACCTGTTTCTCCAAAAGGGTTTCCATGACGTTGTATGAGAAGAGAGCTATAACACTGTGACTGGAATGCACACATCACCAAGCAGCTCCTCGGAAAGGTTCTCTCCAGTTTCGGTCTGAACATATTTCCTTTTTCACCAATAGCCTCAAAGTGCTCCCGAATATCCCATCACATGGTAAACATACACAGGGCTAGAAAACTGCTCAATGACATGCGAGGCTTATCTAAGGGACAGGAATTAAGACAAAACAGAGCAGCTTCACAGGAAGCTTCTTTCCGGATTTTACCTGAGTATATCTCTTTCTCTATATTCTAAGGATCGTTTGCAAATGTCCTTCCTCAGATTCCACAAAAACAGTGATTTCAAGCTGCTCAATCCAAAGAATGATTTAACTCTATGAGAGGAATACACACATCACAAAGCAGTTGCTCAGAACGTTTCTCTACAGGTTTCATCGAAAGACGTTTCCTTGCTCACCACAGTCCTCTGGACGTCAATAAATATCCCTTCCCAGATTCTTCAAAGACAGAGTTTCATAACAGGGCAACATAGAATAAGCATTAAATCTGTGTAGTGAATTCACATATCAGAGAGCAGATTCCTTCTTCCTCGATTTTATTTCGGTATATTTCACTATTTGCCATAGTCCTCAATGCGTTCCGAAATATAAATTTTTCGGTTTCACAGGAACAGTGAGCGAACACTGCCTTGTGAGAAAAGAGGTATAACTCCCTGAGTGGAATGTATACATCACATATTAGTTTCTCAGAAAGCCTCTATCCAGTTTTTATCTGAAGATATCTCCTCTTTCACCGTAGGCCTTAATGTGCTCGCAAACGTCACTTCGCGGATCTGTGCATAACGGAGTTTCCAAGCTGCGTAATAAAATTAAAGTTTTAAGTATGTGAGAAGAATAAATATATCTAACACAACGCAGTTTCACAGAAGTCTTTTTTCCAGTTTTTGTCTGAGGATATTTCCATTTTCACCATAGTCGTCGCTATAATAGTGAATATCTCTTGGTAGCTTTTTCCCCAAAATGGATTCTGCAATCCTCTAGGAGAAGAAAGGTATATTTCTCTGAGTCGAATGCACACGTCACAAAACAGCTCCTCAGAAAGCTTCTCTACAGTTTCTATCTGAGGAGGTTTCCTGTTTCACCGTAAGCCTCAAAGCCCTCCCGAATATCCCTTCACAAACTAAACAAAAGCAGTGTTATGATACAGCTCAATGAAAAGAGAAGCTTAACTGTGTGAGCGGAATTCACGTGACACAGAGCAGTTTCACAGAAAGCTGCCTTCTGGATTCTCTCTGAGGTTATTTCTTTTTCAGGATATTCTAAAGAGCGTTTCCAAGTGTCCTTTCTCAGATTCCACAGTAACAGTGATTTCAAACCACTCACTCCAAAGAATCATTTAACTCCATGAGATGAATACAAACATGACAAAAGATTTGGGCAAAAAGCTTCTCTCCTATTTTCGATTTAAGACATTTACTTGCCTCACACAGGCCTCAGGCCGCCACTTACTATCCCGTCACAGAAACCTCAAAGAACGAATTTCAAACTGAGAAATGTAGAGTAAGCTTTAAAAATGTGAAAAGAATACACATGTCAGAGAGCAGTTTCTTCGAGTGCTTCTTTCTGTTTTTTAATGGACATCATTTCATTTTTTGCCATAGTCTTCATTGCACTCCGAATATCACTCTTTTGGTTTTATAGGAACAGTGTTCAAACTGTGCGTAATGAATAGAATGTTATAATTCCCTGAGTGGAATGCACACATCACCAAGCAGTTTCTGAGAATGCTTCCTTCCAGTTTTTATCTGACTGTATATCCTCTTTCACCATAGGCCCAAAGGTGATCCCCAATATCCCTCCGCAGATCCATCCATGAGGGAGTTTCCAAGGTGTGTAATGTAAAGAAAGCTTCATCTATGTGCGATGAATAAACATAGCAAAAAGCAGATTCACAGAAAGCTTCTTTTCAGGTTTTATCTGAAGACATTTCCTTTTTCACCATAGTCCAGAATGTGCTCCTGAAGGTCCTTTCACGAATCCGTCCATGACATTTTCCAAGCTGTGTAATGTAAATAAAGCTTTACCTACATGAGATGATTACACATACCCCAGAGTAGTTTCCTAGAAGGGTTCTTTCCAGTTTTTTTCTGAGGCTATTTCCGTTTTCACCAACGGCATGAACATGCTCCCGAATATCACTTGGTACGTGTTTATCCAAAGGAGCTTCCCTGACGCTGCATGAGAAGAGAGGTATAACTAACACTGTGTCTGAAATGCACACATCACACAGCAGTTCCTCGGAAAGCTTATTTCCAGTTTCGATTTGAACATATATCGTTTTTCACCGTTAGCCTCAAAGTGCTCCCGAATATTTTATCACACGCTAAACATACACAGGGCTAAAAAAATGCTTGATGAAAAGAGAGGCTTATCTGAGTGAGAGGAATTAAGACGACACAGAGCAGTTTCACAGAATGCTTCCTTCTGAATTTTACCTGAGGATATTTCTTTCTCCATATTATAAGGGTCGATCCCAAATATCCTTCCTCAGATTCCACAAAATCAGTGATTTCAACCTGCTCAATCCAAAGAATGGTTTAACCCTAGGAGAAGAATATACACATCTCAAAGCAGTTGATCAGAACGTTTCTCTGCAATTTTCATCAGAAGACGTTTCCTCGCTCACCACAGGCCTCCGGGCATCACTAAATATCCCTTCACAGAGCCTTCAAAGACAGAGTTTCGAAACTGGGCAACATAGAGTAAGCATTAACTCTGTGAAGTGAATGCACATATCAGAGAGCAGCTTCTTGGAACGCTTCTTCCTCGATTTTATTTCAGAATACTTCACTATTCGCTATAGTCCTCAATGCATTCTGAAATATCACTTTTTCAATTTCACAGAAGAATTGTTCAAACACTTGCTTGGGGGAAAAGGGGTATAACTCTCTGAGTGGAATGCATACATCATTAAGTAGCTTCTCAGAATGCTTCTATCCAGTTTTTATCTGAAGATATCTCCTGTTTCACCATAGGCCTGAATGTGCTACCGAACATCCCTTCGTGGATCTGTGCATGACGGAGTTTCCAAACTGAGTAAAATAATTAAAGTGTTAACTATGCGAGACGAATAAATATATCTAACACAGAGCAGTTTCACAGAAATCTTCTTTCCACTTTTTGTCTGAGGATATTTCCTTTTTCACCATAGCCTTCCCTATACTCCCGAAGGTCTGTTTTGTAGTTTTTTCTCCAAAAGGGATTCCGGAATCCCCTAGGAGAAGAAAGGTATATTTCCTTGAGTGGAATGCACACGTCACAAAGCAGATCCTCAGAAAGCTTCTCTCCAGTCTCTATCTGAAGATGTTTCCTTTCTCACAATAAACCTCAAAGCCCTCCAGAATATCCCTTCGCAGTCTAAACAAAAACAGTGTTATGATACAGCTCAATGAAAAGAGAAGCTTAACTATGTGAACGGAATTCACGTGACATGTAGCAGTTTCACAGAAAGCTTCCTCCCGTTTTCCCTCTAAGGTTATTTCTTTTCCAGGATATTCTAAAGAGCGTTTTGAAATATCCTTTCACAGCTGCCACAGAAACAGTGATTTCAGACTGCTAAATCCAAAGAAAGATTTAATGCTAAGAGATGAAAACAAACATCGCAAAAGAGTTGTGCAGAAACCTTCTCTCTGATTTTCGATGGAAGATATTTCCTTGCCTCACACAGGTCTCCGGTCTCCACCTAGTATCCCTTTGCAGAACCCTCAAAGACCGACTTTCAAACTGGGAAATGTAGACTAAGCTTTAACCCTGTGAAAAGAACGGCCATGTTAGGTAGCAGTTTCTTAGAGTGCTTCTTTCTGTTTTTTATTGGACGACATTTCAATTTTTGGCATAGTCTACAATGTGTTCCGAATATCACTCTTTTGGTTTCACAGTAACAGTGTTCAAACTGTGCCTTATGATAAGAACGTTATAAGTTCCTTGGTGGAATGCACACATCACCAAGCAGTTTCTCAGAAAGCTTTTCTCCAGTTTTTATCTGACTCTATTTCCTATTTAACCATAGGATCAAGGGTGATCCCAAATATCCCTTCGTGGATCGATCCATGAGGTAGTTTCCAAGCTGTGTAATGTAAAGAGAGCTTCAACTATGTGAGATGAATAAACATAGCAAAAATCAGATTCACAGAAAGCTTCTTTCCAGGTTTTATCTGAAGACATTTCCTTTTTCACCATAGTCCAGAATGTGCTCCTGAACGTCCTTTCGTGGATCCGTCCATGACAGTTTCCAAGCTGCGTAATGTAAAGAAAGCTTTATCTATGTGAGATGATTACACATATCACAGGATAGTTTCCTAGAAAGCTTCTTTCCAGTTTTTATATGAGACTATTTCCGTTTTCACCATCGGCATCAATGTGACTGGAATACACACGATGCGAAGCATCTCCTCAGAAAGCTACTCACCAGTCTCTATCTGAAAACATTTTCTTTATCACCATAAGCCTCAGTGCCCTCGAGAATATTCCTTAGCAGACTAAACAAAAACAGTGTTATGATACAGCTCAATGGAAAGAGGAGTTTAAATGTGTGAGTGTAATTCACGTGACAGAGAGCAGTTTCACAGAAAGCTTCCTTCTGGTTTCTCTCTGAGGTTATTTCTTTTTCAGGATATTCTGAAGAGAGTTTCCAAATATCCTTTCTCAGATTCCACAGAAACAGTGATTTGAAACTGTTCAATCCAAAGAATGTTTTAACTCTATGAGATGAATACAAACATCACAAAAGAGATGCACAGAAAACTTCTCTCCGATTTTCGATGGAAGACATTTCCTTGCCCCACACAGATTTCCGGTTGCCACAAACTATCCCTTCATAGAACCCTCAAAGACCGACTTTGAAACTGGGAAATGTAGAGTAAGCTTTAACCCTTTTAAAAGAGTGGATATGTCAGAGAGGAGTTTCTTCGGGTGCTTCCTTCTGTTTTTTCTAGGACAACATTTCACTTTTGCCATAGTCTTCAATGTGTTCTGATTATCACTCTTTTGGTTTTACAGGAAGAGTGTTCAAACTGTGCCTTTTGAGAAGAAAGTTAAAACTCCCTGAGTGGAATGCACACATCACCAAGCCGTTTCTCACAAAGCTTCTTTCCAGGTTTTATCTGACTATGTTTCCTCTTTCACCATAGGCCCGAATGTGATCCCAAATTTTGCTTCACTGATCCATCCAGGAGGGAGTTTCCAAGCTGCGTAATGTAAAGGAATCTTCATCTATGTGAGATGAATAAATATAGCAAAAACCAGATTCTAACAACGCTTCTTTCCAGTTTTTATCTGAAGAGATTTCTTTTTTCACAATAATCCAGAATGTGCTCCTGAAGGTCCCTTCGTGAATCCCTCCATGAGAGTTTTCAAGCTGCGTAATATAAAGAAACTTTATATATTTCAGAAGATTACACATATCACAGAGTAGTTTCCTAGAAAGCACCTTTCAGTTTTTGTCTGAGGCTATTTCCCTTTTCACCATTGGCATCAACATGCTCCCAAATATCCCTTGGTACCTGTTTCTCCAAAAGTGTTTCCCCAATGCTGTATGAGAAGAGAGGTATAACACTGTAACTGGAATGCACACATCACAAAGCAATTCCTCTTAAAGCTTCTCTCCAGTTTCAGTCCGAACATATTTACTTTTCATCATTAGTCTCAAAATGCTCCCCATTATCCCATCACACCTTAAGCATACAAAGGGTTAGAAAACTGCTTAATGAAAAGGAGTCTTATCTGAGTGAGAGGAATTAAGGTGACACAGAGCAGTTTCACAGAAAGCTTCCTTCTGGATTTTACCTGAGGATATTACTTTCTCCATATTCTAAGGATCATTCACAAATGTCCTTCCTCAGATTCCACAAAAACAGTGATTTCAAGCTGCTCAATCCAAGGAACTGTTTAACTCTAGGAGACGAATACACACATCACAAAGCAGTTGCTCAGAACGTTTTTCTGCAGGTTTCAACGAAAGACGTTTCCTCGCTCACCAAAAGCCTCTGGGCATCACTAAATATCCCTTCACAGATTCTTCAAAGACAGGCTTTCGAAACTTGACAAGAAAGAATAAGAATTAGCTCTGTGAATTGAATGCATATATCAGAGAGCAGATTCTTGGTATGCTTCTTCCTCTATTTTATTTCAGTACATTTCAGCATTTGCCATAATCCTCCATGCGTTCCGAAATATCACTTTTTCATTTTCACAGGAACAGTGTTCAAAGACTGCCTTGTGAGAAAAGAGGTATTACACCCTGAGTGGAATGCATACATCACAAAGTAGTTTCTCAGAAAGCTTCTATCCAGTTTTTATCTAAAGATATCTCCTCCTTCACCATAGGGCTGAATGTGCTTCTAAATGTCCCTGTGCAGAACTGTGCATAACGGAGTTTCCATATAGCATAATATAATGAAAGTTTTAAATATACGAGATGAATTAATGTATCTAACACAAAGTCATTTCACAGAAATCTTCTTTCCAGTTTTTGTCTGAGGATATTTCTTTCATCATAGTCGTTGCTATACTCCGGAATATCTCTTGGTAGCTTTATCTCCAAAAGGGATTCCGGAATCCTCTAGAAGAAGAAAGTTATATTTCTGAGAGTGGAGTACAGACATCACAAAGCAGCACTTAAGAAGGCTTCTCTCCAGTTTCTATCTGAAGAAGTTTCCTTTCTCACCGCAAGCCTCAAAGACCTCCAGAATATGCCTTCACAGAATAAACAAAAACAGTGTTATGATACAGCACAATGAAAAGGGCAGCTTAATTCTGTGAGCAGAATTCAAATGACACAGAGCAGTTTCACAGAAAGCTTCCTTCTGGTTTCTCTCTGAGGTTATTTCTTTTTAAGGATATTCTAAAGAGCGTTTCCAAATGTACTTTTTCAGATTATACAGAAGCAGTGATTTCAAACTGCGCATTCCAAAGAATCATTTAACGCTATGAGATGAATACAATCATAACAAAAGAGTTGCTCAGAAATCTCTCCAATTTTCGATGGAGGACATTTTCTTTCTAGATACATGACTCCGGTTGCCACATACTATCCCTTTGCAGAATCCTCAAAGACTGACATTCAAACAGGGAAATATAGAGTAAGCTTTAACCCTGTGGAAAGAATGGACATTTTAGAGCAGTTACTTAGACTGCTTCTTTCCGTTTTTTATTGGACGCCATTTCCCTTTTTGCCATTTTTGAAAGTGTTCCGAATATCAAACTTTTTGTTTCACAGGAAGAGTGTTCAAACTTTGCCTTATGAGAAGGAAGTTATAACTCCCTGAGTGGAATGCACACATTACCAAGCAGTGTCTCAGAATGCTTCCTTCCAGTTTTTATCTGACTGTCTTTCCTTTTTCACCATAGGCCCGAAGCTGATCCCAAATATCTTTTTGCAGATCCATCCACGAGGGAGCTTCCAAGCTGCATAATGTAAAGAAAACTTCATCTATGTGAGATGAATAAACATGGAAAAAAGCAGATTCACGGAAACCTTCTTTCCAGTTTTTATCAGAAGATATTTCGTTATTCACCATAGTACAGAATGTGCTCCCGAAGGTCCCTTCGTGGATACGTCCATGACAGTTTCCTAGCTGTGTAATGTAAAGAAAGCTTTATCTATGTGAGATGATTACACATATCACAGAAGAGTTTCCTAGAAAGCTCAGTCAAGTTTTTGTCTGAGGCTATTTCCCTTTTCACCATCAGCATCAACATGCTCCCCAATATCACTTGGTACGTGTTTCTGAAAAAGAGTCTCCCCAACGCTGTATGAGAAGGGAAGTATAACACTGTGAGTGGAATGCACACGTCACAAACATTTCCTCGGAAATCTGCTCTCCAGTTTCGGGCTGATCATATTTCCTTTTTCACCATATGCCTCAAAGTGCTCTTGAGTATCCCGTCACACGCTAAACATACACAGGGTTAGAAAACTGCTCAAGAAAAAGAGAGGCTTAACTGAGTGAGAGGAATTAAGACGACACAGAACAGTTTCACAGAAAGCTTCCTTCTGGATTTTACCTGAGGTTATTTCTTTCAACATATTCTAAGGATCGTTCCCAAATGTCCTTCCTCAGATTCCACAAAAACAGTGATTTCAAGCTGCTCAATCCAAGGAACGGTTTAATTCTAGGAGATGAATACACACATCACAAAGCAGTTGTTCAGAACTTTTCTCTGCAGATTTCATCGGAAGACGTTTTCTCGATCACCACAAGCCTTCGGGCATCACCAAATATACCTTCACAGATTCTTCAAAGACAGTGTTTCAAAACTGGACAACATAGAGTAAGCATTAATTCCGTGAATTGAAAGCATATATCAGAGAATAGATTCTTGGAACGCTTCTTCCTCAATTTTATTTCAGTATAGTTCACTATCCGCCATAGTCCTCAATGCATTCTGAAATATCACTTTTTCTGTTTCACAGGAACACGGTTCAAACACTGCCTTGTGAGAAAAGAGGTATAACACCCAGAATGGAATGCAAACATCACAAAGTGGCTTCTCAGAAAGTTTCTATCCAGTTTTTACCTGAGTAGTTTCCGAGAATGCTTCTTTCCAGTTTTTGTCTGAGGCTATTTCCCTTTTCACCATCAGCAACAATATGCTCCCGAATATCACTTGGGACCTGTTTCTCCAATGGGGTTTCCCCGACGCTGTATGAGAAGAGCGGTACAACACTGTGAGTTGAATGCACACATCACAAAGCCGTTTCCCAGAA
This sequence comes from Colobus angolensis palliatus, assembly GCF_000951035.1. Classification (NCBI taxonomy): domain Eukaryota; kingdom Metazoa; phylum Chordata; class Mammalia; order Primates; family Cercopithecidae; genus Colobus; species Colobus angolensis. The sequence continues at coordinate 34,034 of NW_012117833.1, read as the reverse complement.
AGCTTCTCTCCAGTTTCGGTCTGAACATATCTCCTTTTTCACAATTAGCCTCAACGTGCTCCAGAATATCCCATCAAACGCAAAGTATACACAGGGTTAGAAAACTGTTCAATGAAAAGAGAGGTTAAACTGAAGAGAGGAGTTAAGACAACACAGAGTAGATTCAGAGAAAGCTTCCTTCTGGATTTCAACTGAGGATATTTCTTTCTCCATATTCTAAGGATCGTTCCCAAATGTCTTTCCTCAGATTCCACAAAAACAGTGATTTCCAGCTGATCAATGCAACAAATGGTATAATTTCATGAGACGAATGCACACATCACAAAGCAGTTGCTCAGAACGTTTCTCTGCAGGATTAATCGGAAGATGTTTCCTGATTCAACACAAGCCTCCGGGCGTCACTAAATATCCCTTCACAGATTCTTCAAGAGAGAGTTTCGAAACTGGGCAACATAGAGTAAGCATTAACTCTGTGAAGTGAATGCACATATAAAGAGCAGAATGCTGGAACACTTCTTCCACGATTTTATTTCAGTATACTTCACTACTCGCCATAGTTCTCAATGCGTTCTGAAATATCACTTTTTCGGTTTCACAGGAACCGTGTTCAAACACAGCCTTGTGAAAAAGGACGTATAACTCCCTGAGTGGAATGCATACATCACAAAATAGTTTCTCAGAAAGCTTCGGTCCAGTTTTTATCTGAAGATATCTCCTCTTTCACCATAAGCCTGAATGTGCTCCCGGACATCCCTTCACAGATCTGTGCATGATGGAGTTTCTAAAGTGCGTATTATAATTAAAGTTTTAACTATGCGAGATGAATAAATGTAGCTAACACAAGGCAATTTCACCGAAATCTTATTTCCAGTTTTTATCTGAGGATAGTTCCTTTTTCAACAGAGTCGCTGCTATACTCCCGAATATCTCTTGGTAGCTTTTTCTCCAAAAAGGATTCCGGAATCCTCTAGGGCACGAAAGGTGTATTTCTGTGAGTGGAATGCAAAACTCACAAAGCAGCTCCTCAGAAAGCTTCTCTCCAGTTTCTATCTGAAGACGTTTCCTTTCACACCGTAAGACTCAAAGCCCTCCAGAATATCCCTTCACAGACTAAACAAAAACAGAGTTATGATACAGCTCAATGAAAAGAGAAGATTAACTTTTTGAAGCAGAATTCACATGACACAGAGCAGTTTCACAGAAAGATTCCTTCTGGTTTCTCTCTGAGTTTATTTGTTTTTCAGGATATTCTAAAGAGCATTTCCAAATGTCCTTTCTAGGATTCCACAGAAACAGTGATTTCAAACTGCTCAGTCCAAAGAATGATTTAACTCTCTGATATGAATGCAAACATCACAAAAGAGTTGCCCTGAAAGCTTCTCTCCAATTTTCGATGGAAAATATTTCCTTGCCTCACTCAGTCCTTCGGTTACCACTTACAATCCCTTCGCAGAACCCTCAAAGACAGAATTTCAAACTGGGAAATGTAGAGTAAGCTTTAACCCTGTGAAAAGAAAGGACATTTGGGAGCAGTTTTTTCAAGTGCTTCTTTCTGTTTTTTATTGGATGCCATTTCACTTTTTGTCATAGTCTTCAAAGTGCTCCGAATATCACTCTTTTGATTTTACAGGAACAGTGTTCAAACTGTGCCTTATGTGAAGAAATTTATAACACCCTGAGTGGAATGCACACATCCCCAAGTTTTTTCTCAGAAAGCTTCTCTCCAATTTTTATCTGACTAAATTTGCTATTTCACCATAGGCCTGAATATGATCCCAAATATCCCTTCCCAGATCCATCCACGAGGGAGTTTCCAATCTGCGTAATGTAAAGAAATCTTCATCTATATGAGATGAATAAACATGGCAAAAACAGATTCACAGAAATCTTTCCAGTTTTTATCGGAAGATATTTCCTTTTTCACCATAGTCCATGATATGCTCCCAAAGTCCCTTAGTGGATCCGTCCATGACAGTTTCCAAGCTGCGGAATGCAAAGAATGCTTTATTTATGTGAGATGATTACACATATCACAGAGTGGATTCCTAGAAAGCTTCTTTCCAGTTTTTGTCTGAGGCTATTTCCCTTTTAACCATTGGCAGCAACATGATCCCGAATATTACTTGGTACGTGTTTCTCCAAAAGGGTTTCCCCGACGCTGTATGAGAAGGGAGGTGTAACACTGTGACTGGAATGCACACGTCATGAAGCAGTTCCTCAGAAAGCTTCTCTTCAGTTTCGGTCTGAACATATTTCCTTTTTCACCATTAGCTGCAAACTGCTCCAGAATATCCGTCAAACTCTAAACATACACAGGGTTATAAAACTGGTCAATGAAAAGAGAGGCTTAACTGAGCAAGAGGAAGAAAGACGACACAGTGTTGTTTCATAGAATGCTTCCATCTGGATATTAACTGAGAATATTTCGTTCTCTGTATTCTAAGGATCGTTCCCAAATGTCCTTCCTCAGATGCCACAAAAACAGTGATTTCAAGCTGATCAATACAAAGAATGATAAAATTTTATGAGACGAATACATACATCGCAGAGTAGTTGCTCAAAATGTTTCTCTGCAGGGTTCATCGGAAGACGTTTCCTTATTCACCACAAGCCTTCAGGCATCACTAAATATCCCTTCGCAGATACTTCATAGACAGAGTTTCGAAACTGGGCAACATAGCATAAGCATTAACTCTGTGAAGTTAATGCGTATATCAGAGAGCAGACTCGTGGAACACTTCTTCCTCAATATTATTTCAGTATATTTCACTATTCGCCATAGTTCCCAATGTGCCCTGAATATCACTTTTAAGGTTTCACAGGAACAATGTTCTAACACTGCCCTGTGAGAAAAGAGGTAAAACTCCCTGAGTAGTTTCTCAGAAAGCTTCTGTCCAGTTTTTATGTGACGATATCTCCTCTTTCAATGTAGGCCTGAATGTGCTCCCGAATGTCCCTTGGTGGATCCGTTCATGACAGAGTTTCTAAACTGCGTTTTATTAGAAATATTTTAACTATGTGAGAGGAATAAGTATATCTAACACAAAGCAGTTTCACAGAAGTTTTTCCAGTTTTTGTCTGAGAATATTTCCTTTTTCACCATATCCATCCCTATACTCCCGAATGTCTCTTGGTGGCTTTTTCTCCAAAAGGAATTCCGAAATCCTCTGTTATACAAAAGGTATATTTCTGTGAGTGGAATGCACATGTTGCAAGGCAGCTCCACAGAAAGCTTCTCTCTAGTTTCTGTCTAAAGATGTTTCCTTACTCACCGTAACCCTCGAAGTGCTCCAGAATATCCCTTTGTAGATTAAACAAAAAAAAGTTATGATACTGATCAATGAAAAGAGAAGCTTAACTGTGTCAGTGGAGTTCACGTGACACAGTAGTTGAACAGAAAGCTTCCTTCTGGATTCCCTCTGATATTATTTCTTTTTCAGGGTATTCTAAAGAGCGGCTCCAAATGTTCTTTCTCAGATTCCATAGAAGCAGTGATTTCAGGCTGCTCAATCCAAAGAATGATTTAACTCTCTGAGATGAATGCAAACATCCCAAAAGAGTTGCCCAGAAAGCTTCTCTCCAATTTTCGTTGGAAGATATTTCTTTCCCTCACTCAGTATTCTGGTTACCACTTACAATCCCTTCACAGAACCCTCAAAGACAGAATATCAAACTGGGAAATGAAGAGTAAGCTTTAACACTGTGAAAAGAATGGACATGTCAGAGAGCAGTTTCTTCGAGTGCCTGTTTCTGTTTTTTGTTGGATGACATTTCACTTTTTGCCATAATCTTCAAAGTGCTCCGAATATCCGTCTTTTGGTATTACAGGAACACTGTTCAAACTGTGCCTTATGAGTAGAACATTATAACTCCCTGAGTAGAATGCACATGACACCAAGCTGTCTCTCAGAAAGCTTCTCTCCAGTTTTTATTAGACTATATTTCCTATTTCACCATAGGCCCGAATGTGATCCCAAATATCCCTTCACATATCCATCCATGAGGGAGTTTCCAATCTGTGTAATGTAAAGAAATCTTCATCTCTGGGAGATGAATAAACACTGCAAAAAGCAGATTCAAAGATAGCTTCTTTCCACTTTTTATCTGAAGATATTCCCCTTTTCAGCACAGTACAGAATGTGCTCCCGAAAGTCCCTTCGTGGATCTGTCCATGACAGTTTCCAAGCTGCGTAATGTAAAGAAAGCTTTGTTTATATGAGATGATTCCAAATATCATAGAGTAGTTTCTTAGATTGCTTCTTTGCAGTTTGCTCTGAGGCTATTTCCCTTTTCACCATGGGCATAAACATGCTTCTGAATATCACTTGGTACCTGTTTCTCCAAAAGGGTTTCCCAGACGCTGTATTAGAAGAGAGGTATAACAGTGTGACTGAAATTCACACGTCACAAAGCAGTTCCTCGGAAAGCTTCTCTCCAGTTTCGGTCTCGTCATATTTCCTTTTTCATCGTAAGCCTCCAAGTGCTCCTGAATATATCTTCACAAGCTAACCATACACATTGCTAGAAAACTGCTCAATGAAAAGGGAGGCTTAATTGAGTGAGAGGAATTAAGACGTCTCTTAGTAGTTTCACAGAAAGGTATCTTCTGGATTTTATCTGAGGATATTTATTTCTCCATATTCTAAGGATCGTTCCCAAATGTCCTTCCTCAGATTTCACAAAAACAGTGATTTCAAGCTGCTCAATCCAAAGAATGGTTTGACTCTATGAGCGCATACACACATCACAAAGCAGTTGCTCAGAACGTTTCTCTGCAGGTTTCATCGGAAGACGTTTCCTGACTCAGCACGAGCCTACTGATGACACTAAATATCCTTTCACAGATTCTTTAAAGACAGAGTTTCACAACTGGTCAACATACAGTAGGCATTAACTCTGTGAAGTGGATGCACATATCAGACAGCAGATTCTTGGAACGCTTCTTCCTCGATTTTATTTCAGTATGTTTCACTATTCCCCATAGTCCTCCATGCGTTCCAAAATATCACTTTTTTGTTTTCACAGGAAAAGTGTTCCAACACTGTCTTGTGAGAAAAGAGGTATATCTCCCTGAGTGGAATGCATACATAAAAAAGTAGTTTCTCAGAAAGCTTCTATCCAATTTTTATCTGAAGATATCTCCTCTTTCACCGTAGGCCTGAATGTGCTCCCAAATGTCCCATTGCAGTTCTGTGCATGACAAAGTTTCCAAACAGCGTAATATAAGAAAAGTTTCAACTGTGTGTGGTGAATAATATATCTAATTGAAAGCAGTTTCACAGGAATCTTCTTTCCAGTTTTTGTCAGAGGACACTTCCTTTTTCACCATAGCCGTCCCTATACTCCTGAATGTCTTTTGGTAGCTCTTTCTCCAAAAGGGAGTCTGGAATCTTCTAGGAAAAGAAAGGTATATTTCTGTCAGTGGAATGCACACGTCACACAGCAGCTCCTCAGAAAGCTTCCCTCCAGTTTCTATCTGAAGAGTTTTCCTTTCTCACCATAAGCCTCAAATCAATCCAGAATACCCCTTCACACTAAGCAAAAACAGTGTTATGATATAGCTCAATGAAAAGGAAGCTTAACTGCATGAGCAGAATTCACGTGACACACAGCAATTTTACAGAAAGCTTCCTTAAGTTTTCTCTCTGATGTTATTTCTTTTTCAGAATATTCTAAAGAGGATCTCCAAATGTCCTTTCTCAGATTCCACAGAAACAGTGATTTCAAACTGCTCAATCCAAAGAATAATACAACTCTATGAGATGAATACAAACATCACAAAAGAGGTACGTAAAAATCTTCTCCCAGATTTTTGATCGAGGACATTTCTGTGCCTCACACAGACTTCTGGACGCCACTTACTATCCCTTCACAAGACCCTCAAAGACCGAGTTTCAAACTCGGAAATATAGCGTAAGTTTTAACCCTGTGAAAAGAATGGACATGTCAGAGAGCAGTTTCTTCGAGTACTTCTTTGTTTTTTATTGGACGACATTTCACTTTTTGCCATATTCTTCATCACTCTTTTGGTTTTACAGGAACAGTGTTCAAACTGTGCCTTATGAGAAGAAATTTATAAGTCCCTGAGTGGAATGCACACATCACCAAGCAGTTTCTCAGAATGCTTCCCTCCAGTTTTTATCTGACCATATTTCCTATTTCACATAGGCCCGAATGTGATCCCAAATATACCTTCACAATCTATCCATGAGGGAGTATTCAAGGTGCATAATATAAAGAAAGCTTCATCTATGTGAGATGAATAATCATAGAAAAAAGCAGATTCACCGAAAGCTTCTTTCCAGTTTTTCTCTGAAGATATTTCCTTTTTCACCAGAGTCCAAAATGTGCTCACATAGGTCCCTTTGTGGATACATCCATGACAGTTTCCAAGATGCATAATGTAAAGAAAACTTTATCTATGTGAGATGATTACACATATCACAGAGTTGTTTCATGGAAAGCTTCTTTCCAGTTTCTGTCTGAGGCTATTCCGCTTTTCACCATCGGCATCAACATGCTCCCCAATATCACTTGGTACCTGTTTCTCCAAAAGTGTTTTCCCGACGCTGTATGAGAAGAGAGGTAGCACACTGTGACTGGAATGCCCACGTCGCAAAGCAGTTCCTCGGAAAGCTTCTCTCCAGTTTCTGTCTGAACATATTTCCTTTTTCATCATTAACCTCAAATTGCTCCTGAATATCCCATCATACGTTAAACATACACAGGGTTAGAAAACTGCTCAATGAAAAGAGAGGCTTATCTGAGTGAGGGGAGTTAAGACGACACAGAGCAGTTTCACAGAAAGCTTCCTTCTGGATTTTACCTGAGAATATTTCTTTCTCCATATTCTGAGAATCGTTCCCAAGTGTCCTTTCTCAGATTCCCCAAAAACTATGATTTCAAGCTGCTGAATCCAAAGAACGGTTTAACTCTAGGAGATGAATATACACATTGCAAAGCAGTTGCTCAGAACGTTTCTCTGCAACTTTCACCGGAAGGTGATTCCTCACTCACCATAAGCCCCTGGTGTCACTAAATATCCCTTCACAGATTCTTCAAAGACAAAGTTTCGAAACTGGGCAACATAGAGTAAGCATTAATGCCGTGAAGTGAATGCACATGTCAGAGAGCAGATTCTTGGAATGTTCCTTACTCGATTATATTTCACTATATTTCACAGTTCGCCATAGTCTTCCAAGGGATCCAAAATATCACCTTTTTGATTTCACAGGAACAGTGTTCAAACAATGCTTGTGAGAAAAGAGGTGTAACTCCCTGAGTGGAATGCATACATCACAAAGTAGTTTCTCAGGAAGCTTCTATTGAGTTTTTATCTGAAGATATCTCCTCTTTCAACATAGGTCTGAATGTGCTCCCGAATGTCCCTTCGTGGATCTGTGTATGACGGAGTTTCCAAACTATGTAATATAATTAAGGTTTTAACTATGCAAGATGAATAAATATATCTCACACAAAGCAGTGTCACAGTAATCTTCTTTCCAGTTTTTGTCTTAGAATATTTCCTTTTTCATCATAGTCGGCTCTTGAATATCTCTTGGTAGCTTTTTCTCCAAAGGGATTGCAGAATCCTCCAGGAGAAAAAAGGTATATTTCTGTGAGTGGAATGCACACGTCATAAAGCAGCTCCTCAGAAAGCTTCTCTCCAGTTTCCATCTGAAGACGTTTCTTTCTCATCATAAGACTCCAAGCCCTCCAGAATATCCCTTCCCAGAATAAACAAAAACATTGTTATGATACAGCTCAAGGAAAGCGAAGCTTAACTGTTTGAGTGGAATTCACGTGACACAGAGCAGTTTCATAGAAGGCTTCCTTCTGGTTTCTCTCTCAGGTTATTTATTTTCAGGGTATTCTAAAGAGCGTTTCCAAATGTCCTTTCTCAGATTCCACAGAAACAGTGATTTAAAACTGCTCAATCCAAAGTGTGATTTCACTCTATGAGATGAATACACACATCACAAAGGAGTTGTGCAGAAAGCTTCTCTCTGATTTTCGATGGAAGACATTTCCTTGCCTCACACAGGCCTCCAGTTGCCACTTACTATCCCGTCACAGAAATCGCAAAGACCGACTTTCAAACTGGGAAATGTAGAGTAAGCTTTAACCCTGTGAAAATGATGGACATGTCAGCGAGCACTTTCTTAGAGTGCTTCTTTCTGTATTTTATTGGACGTCATTTCACTTTTTGCCATAGTCTTCAATGTGTTCCGAATATTACTCTTTTTGCTTCAGAGGAACAGTGTTCAAACTCTGCCTTATGAGAAGAAAGTTATAAGTCCCTGAGTGGAATGCATGCATCATCAAGCAGTTTCTCAGAAAGCTTCTCTCCAGTTTTTATCTGATTACATTTCCTATTTCACCATAGGCCTGAATGTGATCCCTAATATCCCTTCACAGATCCATCCACGAGGTAATTTTCAAACTGCGTAATGTAAGGAAAACTTCATCTATGAGAGATGAATAAACAGAGCAAATATCAGATTCACAGAAAGTTTCTTTCCAGATTTTATCTGAAGACATTTCCTTTTTCACCATAGTCCAGAATGTGCTCCTGAAGGTCCCTTCGTGGATCCGTCCAAGACAGGTTCCAAGATGCGTAATGTAAAGAAAGTTTTATCTATTTCAGGTGATTACACATATCACAGAGTAGTTTCCTACAAAGCTTCTTTCAAGTTTTTTTATGAGGCTATTTCCCTTTTCACCATCGGCATCAACATGCTCCCAAATATCACTTGGTACCTGTTCCTCCAAAACGGTTTCCCCGACGTAGTATGAGAAGACAGGTATAACACTGTGACTGGAATGTGAACGTCACAAAGCAGTTCCTCGGAAAGCTTCTATCCAGTTTCGTTCTCAACATATTTCCTTTTTCACCGTTAACCTCAAAGTGCTTCTGAATATCCCATCATACGCTAAACATACACAGGGCTAGAAAACCACTCAATGAAAAGAGAGGCTTATCTGAGTGAGAGGAATTAAGATGACACAGAGCAGTTTCACAGAAAGCTTCCTTCTGTATTTTACCTGAGGATATTTCTTTCTCCATATTCTTTTTTTTTTTTTAAGAAGGCGTCTCGCTCTATCCTCCTGGCTGGAGTTCAGTGGCATGATCTAGGCTCATTGCAATCTCCGCCTCTTGGGTTCCCGCCATTATCCTGCCTCAGCCTCCAGAGTAGCTGGGACTAGAGGTGCCCGGCATGGCACCCGAGTAATTTAGTGGTATTTTAGATAGAGACGGGGTTTCACCGTGGTCTCGATCTCCTGACCTTGAAATCCGCCTGCCTCAGCCTTCCAAAGTGCTGGGATTACAGGCGTGTGACACTGCGCCCGGCCTCTTTCCCCATCATCTAAGGATCATTCCCAAATGTCCTTCCTCCGATTCCACCAAAACAGTGATTTCAAGCTGTTCAATCCAAAGAATGGTTAATACTAGGGGACGAATGCACACATCCCAAAGCAATTGCTTAGAACGTTTCTCTGCCCGTTTCATCAGAAGACGTTTCCTCACTTATCACAGGCCTCCAGATGTCATTAAATATCCCTGAACAGATCCTTCAAAGACTGAGTTTCGAAACTGGGCAACATAGGGGTAACATTATCTCTGGGAAGTGAATGCACATATCTCAGAGCAGATTCTTGGAATGCTTCTTCCTCGACTTTATTTCAGTGCATTTCACTACTTGCCATAGTACTGAATGTGTTCCAAAATATAACTTTTTCGATTTCACAGGAACAGTGTTAAAACACAGCCTTGTGAGAAAAGAGGTATAATTCCCTGAGTGGAATGCACACATCACAAAGTAGTTTCTCAGAAAGATTCTATCCCGGTTTATCTGAAAAAACTCCTCTTTCACCATAGGCCTGAATGTGCTCCTGAATCTCCACTCACAGATCGGTGCATGACAGAGTGTCCAAACTGTGTAATATATTTAAAGTTTTAACTATGCGACTTGAATGAATATATCTAACACAAGGCAGTTTCACAGAAAAGTTCTTTCCAGTTTTTGTCTGAGGATATTTCCTTTTCACCACAGTCGTCACTATTCTCCCAAATATCTCTTGGTAGCTTTTTCTCCAAAAGGGATTGTGGAATCATCTAGGAGAAGAAAGGTATATTTCTTTGAGTGGAATGCTCACGTCACAAAGCAGCTCCTCAGAAAGCTTCTCTCCAGTTTCCAACTGAAGACGTTTCCTTTCTCACAGTAAGCCTCAAAGCCCTCAAGTATATCCCTTCCCAGAATAACCAAAAACAGTGATATGATACAGCTCAATGAAAAGGGAAGCTTAACTGTGTGAGCAGAATTTACGTTACACAGAGCTCCCAAATATCACTTTGCAGAATCCACGACAACAGTGTTAGCAAACTGTTCAAAGAAGGGAAGGGTGGAACTCTGTGTGACAAAGTTGCACAGCAGAAAGCAATCTCTCAGAAACTTTCTCTCTAGTTAGTATCTGAGCATATTTTGTTTTTCACCATGGGCCCCAATGGGCTCCCAGATATCACTTTGAATATTCCACGAAAAGAGTGTTAGCAAACTGCTTCCTGAGGACTAAGTAGTAACACTGTGAGATGAATTCACAGATCACAAAGAAGTTTCTCAGAAAGCTTTTTTCCCATTTTGAACTTATGATATTTCCTTTATCAGTGTAGGACTCAATCTGATCCAAAGTAGCCCATCTCAGTTTCCTTCACGGCAGTGTTAATGGACTACTCCATGAAACATAAGTGTAACTCTGTGAGATGAATTCACACATCACCAAGAAGTTACTAAGAAAGCTTACTTCAAGTTTTCATCTGAGGAAATTTCCTTTGTCACCGTAAGCTTCCTTGTGCTAAGAAGTAATCCACTGAAGAATTCAAGAAAACTGTGTTAGCAAACTGATCACTGAAGAGAAATGTGTAACTCTGTGAGTTGCATTCACACATTACAATACAGTTTCTCAGAAGGCTTCTTTCCACTTTTGATCTGAGGATATTTTCTTTTTCACTATAGCCCTCAATGAGCTCCCAAATATCACTTTCCAGAATCCATGACAACAGTGTTAGCAAACTGTTCCAAGAAGGGAAGGGTGGAACTCTGTGATGAAGTCAACAATCAGAAAACAATCTCTCAGAAAGCTTCTCTCTAGTTAGTATCTGAGGATATTTACTTTTTCACTATGGGTCCCAGTGGGTTCCCAAATATCACTTTGCAGATTTCACGAAAAGAGTGTTAGCAAACCGTTTCCTGGGGACTAAGTTGTACCTCTGTGAGGTGAATTCACACATCACAAAGAAGTTTCTCAGAAATCTTCTTTCCCGTTTTCAACTGATGATATTTCCTTTATCATTGTAGCCCTCAATGCGATCCAAAGTAGCCCTTCTCAGGTTCCTCCACGACAGTGTTAATGGACTGCTCCATGAAACATATGTGTAACTCTGTGAGATGAATTCACACATAACCAAGAAGTTTCTAAGAACGTTTCTTTCTAGTTTTCATCTGAGGATAGTTCCTTTCTCACTGTAAGCTTTCTTGCACTAAGAAGTATCCCATGGCAGATTTCAAGAAAACTCTTTTAGCAAACTGAACACTGAAGAGAAATATATCTCTGTGAGTTCATTCACACATTGCAACGCAGTTTTCAGAAGGCTTCCTTCCACTTTTGATCTGAGGACATGTCCTTTTTCATCATAGCCCTCAATGTGCTCCCAAATATCACTTTGCAGAATCCACGACAACAGTGTTAGCAAACTGTTCCAAGAAGGGAAGGGTGGGACTCAGTGGGATGAAGTCACATATCAGAAAGCAATCTCTCAGAAAGCTTCTCACTAGTTATTATCAGAGCATATTTCCTTTTTCACCATGGGCCCCAATGGGCTCACAAATATCACTTTGCAGCTTCCACGAAAAGAGTGTTAGCAAACTGCTTCCTGAGGACTAAGTTGTAACTCTGTGAGACGAATTCACAGATTGGAAAGAAGTTTCTCAGAAAGCATTTCTTCTGTTTTGAACTGATGATATTTCCTGTATCAGCAAAGGCCTCAAAGCAACCGAAAGTAGCGCTTCTCAGTTTCCTCCATGACAGTGTTAATGGACTGCTCCATGAAACATAAGTGTAACTCTGTGAGATGAATTCACACATCACCAAGAGGGTTCTAAAAAAGCTTATTTCAAGTTTTCATCTGAGGATATTTCCTCTGTCAGCGTACGCTTCCTTGCGCTAAGAAGTATCCCATTGCAGATTTCAGGAAAACTGTGTTAGCAAACTGATCACTGAATTGAAATGTGTAACTCTATGAGTTGCATTTACACATCGCAGCGCAGTTTCTCAGAAGGCTTCTTTCCAGTTTTGATCTTAGGATATTTCCTTTTTCACCATAGCCCTCAATGAGCTCTCAAATATCACTTTGCAGAATCCACGACAACAGTGTGAGCAAACTGTTCCAAGAAGGGAAGGGTGGAACTCTGTGTGATGAATTCACGCATCAGGAAGCAGTCTCTCAGAAAGCTTCTCTCTAGCTATTATATGAGCATATTTCCTTTTTCACCATGGGACCCAATGGGCTCCAAAATATCACTATGCAATATCCACGGCAACAGTGCTAGCAAACTGTTCCAAGAAGGGAAGGGTGGAACTCTGTGTGATGAAGTCACACATCAGAAAGCAATCTCTCAGAAAGCTTCTCTCTAGTTATTATCTGAGGATATTTACTTTTTCACCATGGGACCCAATGGGTTCCCAAATATCACTTTGCAGATTTCACAAAAAGAGTCTTAGCAAACCGCTTCCTGAGGACTAAGTTGTAATTCTGTGAGATGAGTTCACAGAAACAAAGAAGTTTCTCAGAAAGCTTCTTTCCCGTTTTGAACTGATGATATTTCCTTTATCAGCATAGGCCTCAAGGCGATCCAAAGTAGCCCTTCTTAGGTTCTTCCAAGAGAGTGTTAATGGACTACTCCATGAAAGATAAGTGTAACTCAGTGAGATGAATTCACACTTTACCAAGAAGTATCTATGAAAGCTTCTTTCTAGTTTTCATCTGAGGATATGACCTTTGTCACCATAAGCTTCCTTGCACTAAGAAGTATCCCATTGCAGATTTCAAGAAAATTGTGTTAGTATACTGATCACTCAGGCCAAACGTGTAACTCTATGAGTTGCATTTACACATCGCAGCGCAGTTTCTCAGAAGGCTTCTTTCAAGGTTTTATCAGAGGATATTTCCCTTTTCTCCATAGCCCCCAATGAGCGCCCTAATATCACTTTGCAGAATCCATGACAACAGAGTTAGTGAAGTGTTCCAAGAAGGGAAGGGTGGAACTCAGGGTGATGAAGTCACACATCAGAACGCAATCTCTCAGAAACCTTCTCTCTACTTATTATCTGAGCATATTTCCTTTTTCACCATGGGCCCCAATGGGCTCCCAAATATCACTTTGCAGCTTCCACGAAAAGAGTGTTAGCAAACTGCTTCCTGAGTACTAAGTTGTAATTCTGTTAGATGAATTCTCAGATCACAAAGAAGTCTCTGAAATCTTCTTTCCCGTTTTGAACTGATGATATTTCCTTTATCAGCGTAGAAATCAATGTGATCGAAAGTAGCCCTTCTCAGGTTCCTCCAGGACAGTGTTAGTGGACTGCTACACAAAACATAAGTGTAACTCTGTGAGATGAATTCACACATCACCAAGAAGTTTCTATGAAAGCTTCTTTCTAGTTTTCATCTGAGGAGATTTCCTTTGTCATCATAAGCTTCCTTGTGCTAAGAAATATCCCATTGCAGATTTCAAGAAAACTGTGTTAGCGAACTGATCACTGAAGAGAAACGTGTAACTCAGTGAGTTACATTCACACATTGCAATGCAGTTTCCCAGAAAGCTTCTTTCCATTTTTATCTGAGGATATTTTCTTTTTCACCATAGCTCTCAGTGAGCTTACAAATATCAGTTTGCAGAATCCACGACAACAGTTTTAGCAAAGTGTTCCAAGAAGGGAAGTGTGGAAATCTGTGTGATGAAGTCACACATCAGGAAGCAATCTCTCAGAAAGCTTCTCTCTAGTTATTATCTGAGGACATTTCCTTTTTCAGCAAGGGCCTCAATGGGCTCCCCAATATCACTTTGCAGATTCCACGAAAAGAGTGTTAGCAAACTGTTTCCTGAGGACTAAGTTGTAACTCTGGTAGATGAATTCACAAATCACAATGAAGATTCTCAGAAAGCTTCTTTCACTTTCTTAACTGATGATATTTCCTTTATCAGCATCGGCCTCATTGCGATCCAAAGTAGCCTTTCTAAGGTTCCTCAAAGACTTTTTTCTACTTATTATCTGAGGATATTTCCTTTTTCACCATAGGCCTCAATGCACTCACAAATATCACTTAGCAGTTTCCACAACAACAGTGTTCGCAAACTGCCTCATGAAAACCGCACTGTAACACTGTGAGATGAATTCACATATCACAACGAAGTTTCTCGGAAAGCTCCTTTGTAGTTTTTATTTGAGGATATTACCTTTGTCACCATAGCTTCATTGTGCTAGGAAATATCCCTGTGTAGCTTTCAAGAAAACACTGCTAGCAAACGAATCCAGGGAAGGAAAAGTGTATCTCTGAGAATTGCATTCCCTTTTCACAATGCAGTTTCTCAGAACGCTTCTTTCCAGTTTTTATATGAGGATATTTCCTTTTTCAGAACAGGACTCATTGCACTCCCAAATACCATTTTGCAGATTCCATGACAATGGTCTTAGAAAACTGCTTCATGAAGTCTAGGTTGTAAATCTGTGAGATGATTTCACATATCACAAAAAAGTTTCTCACAAAGGTTCTATCGAGGTTTTAAGTGAGGATATTTCCTCTATAAGTGTAGGCTTCAATGCAATCCAATGTAGCCCTTCTCAGGTTCCTCAAATGCAGTCTTATTCGCCTGCTCCATGAAAAGTAAGTGTAACTCTGTGAGATGTATTCACACATCCCAAAGAAGTTTCCTGGAAAGGTTCTTTCTAGTTATTATCTGAGGATGTTTCCTTTGTCACCATAAGCTTCATTGTGCTAAGAACTGTTCCATGGCAGATTTCAAGAAAACTGTGTTAGCAAACTGATCCATGAAGAGAAAAGTGTTACTGTGTGAGTTGCATTCATACATTGCAATGCAATTTCTCTGAAAACTTCTTCCCAGTTTTTATCAGGGGATATTTCCTTTTTCACCATTGGCCTCAGTGAACTCCCAAACATCACTTTGCAGAATCCAGGAAAACAGTGTTAGCAAACTGCTAGCAGAAGGAAAAGGTGAAAGTCTGAGTGACGAATTCACATATCGGAAAGCAAATTCTCAGAAAGCTTCTTTCTAGTTATTATCTGAGGATATTTCCTTTTTCACCATAGGCCTCAATGTGCTCCCAAATATCACTTTGCAGATTCCACGACAACAGTGTTAGCAAACTGCCTCATGAAGACTAGGTTGTAACTCTGTGAGATGAATTCACATATCACAAAGAAGTTTCTCAGAAAGCTCCTTTCTAGTTTTTATTTGAGGATATTTCCTTTGTCACCATAATCTTCATTGCACTAATAAATATCCCAATGTCAATTTCAAGAAAACACTGTGAGCAAACGGATCCATGGAAAGGAGAGTGTAACTCTGTGAGTTGCATTCTCATGTCACATTGCAGTTTCTCAGAATGCTTCTTTCCAGTTTTTATCTGAGGATATTTCCTTTTTCACCATGGCCCTCCATGGGCTCCCAAATATCACTTGGCCAATTCTACGAGAACTATCTTAGTGAATGGCTTCATGAGGAGAAAGGTATAACTCTGTGAGATGAATTCACAGATCCCAAAGAAGTTTCTCAGAAAGCGTCTTTCTCACTTTTTTCAGAGGAAATTTCCTTTCACTCTATATTCTTCAATGGGATCCGAAATATCAGTCCTCAGATTCCACAAAAGCAGGTCTAGCCAACGTCTCCAAGAACTATCAGTCTCTCTCCATGAATTGAATTCACACAGCACAAAGCAGATTCTCAGAAATCGACTTTCTTTTTTGAGCTGAGGTTATTTGTGGTCTCGGAACGCCACCATGTGTCTTATTGCAGACTCTACGAAGGCACTGTTAGCAAGCTTCTCAATGAAAACTGTGAAGTAACTGTGTGAGCTGAACTCACTCACAACCAAGAAGTTTCTGAGAGGGCTTCTCTGCAGATTTGTCTGAGGATATTTCATTACTCACCATGGGATTCAACGATATCCTAGATATCTCTTCTGAGATTCCACAAAATCACTGCTAAGAAACTCCTCCATGAAAGAGTGGTGCAACACTGTGAAATAAATTCACATATCACAACGCATTTTCTCAGAAGGCTTCATTCCGTTTTTTCCCGGAGGCTATTTCCTTTGTCCATCTACTCTTCAAACCCATCTTAAATATCAGTTCTCAGAATCCACAAAAAAGCTGCTAGCAAACGACTGCAGGAAATAGTGGTGTAACTCTGTGAGATGAAGTCCCATATCAGGAAACAATTTCCCAGAAAGCTTCTTTCCCCTTTGTATCTGAGGCTATTTCCTTTCTCACTGTAGGCTGCATAGCACTAAGAACTATCCCATTGCAGATTTCAAGGAAACTGTGTTAGCAAACTGCTCCCTGAAGAGAAAAGTGTAAGTGTGTGAGTTGCATTCACACATCACAATGCAGTTTATGTGAACGCTTCTTTCCAGTTTTAATATGAGGATCTTTCCTTTTTCACCAGAGCCCTCAATGAGCTCCCAAATATCACTCTACAGAATCCACGAATACAGTGTTAGCCAACTACTACTAGAAGGGAAAGGTGAAAATTTGCATGATGAATTCACACATCAGAAAGCAATTTCTCAGAAAGCTTCTTTCTAGTTATTATCTGAGGATATTTCCTTTTTCACCACAGGCCTCAATGTGCTTCTAAATATCACTTTGCATATTCCACTACAAATGTATTATCAAACAGCCTCATGAAGACTAAGTTGTAACACTGTGAGATGAATTCACATATCACAAATAAGTTTCTCAGAAAGCTCCTTTCCAGTTTTTATTTGAGGATATTAACTTTGTCACCGTAAGCTTCATTGCACTAAGAAATATCCCAGTGTAGATTTCAAGAAAACACTCTTAGCAAACGGATCAAAGGAAAGGAGAGTGTAACTCTGAGAGTTGCATTCACATGTCACAATGCAGTTTCTCAGAACGCTTCTTTCCAGTTTTTATCTGAGGATGCTTCCTTTTTCACCACAGGCCTCAATTGCTCCCAAAAACCACTTTGCAGATCCAACGACAACGGTGTTAGCAAACTGCTTCATGATGTCTGGGTTGTAATTCGGTGAGATGAATTCACATATCACAAACAAAGTTCTCAGAAAAGTTCTATCAAGGTTTTAATTGAGGGTATTTCCTCTATCAGCGTAGGCCTCAATGCGATCCAATGTAGCCCTTCTCAGGTTCCTCAAAGGCAGTCTTAATCAACTTCTCCATGAAAAGTAAGTGTAACTCTGTGAGATGTATTGACACATCACAAAAAAGTTTCTGGGAAAGGTTCTTTCTAGTTTTTATCTGTGGATGTTTTCTTTGTCACCATCATCTTCATTGTGCTAAGAACTCTCCCACTGCAGATTTCAAGAAAACTGTGTTAGCACACTGATCTCTGAAGAGTAAAGTGTTACTGTGTGAGTTGCATTCACACATTGCAATGCAGTTTCTCTGAAATCTTCTTTCCAGTTTTAATCAGGGGATATTTTCTTTTTCACCATAGGCCTCAGTGAACTCCCAAACATCACTTTGCAGAATCCAGGAAAAAAGTGTTAGCAAACTGCTACTAGACGGAAAAGTGAAACTCTGCGTGATGAATTCACACATTAGAAAGAAATTTCTCCAAAAGCTTTTTCTAGTTATTATCTGAGGACATTCCCTTTTTCACCATAGGCCTCAATGTGCTCCCAAATATCACTTTGCAGATTCCACAACAACAGTGTTAGCACACTGCCCCGTGAAGACTAGGTTGTAAGTCTGTGAGATGAATTCACATATCACAAAGAAGTTTCTCACAAAGCTCCTTTCTAGTTTTTGTTAGAGGATATTTACTTTGTCACTGTAAGCTTCATTGCATTAAGAAATATCTCAATGTAGATTTCAAGGAAACACTGTTAGCAAACGGATGGATGGAAAGGAAAGTATAACTCTGTGAGTTGCGTTCACATGTCACAATGCAGTTTCTCAGGACGCTTATTTCCAATTTTCATCTGTGGATATTTCCTTATTCACCACAGGCCTCAATGCATCCCAAATACCACTTTGCAGAATCCATGAAAACAGTGTTAGCAAACTGCTACCAGAAGTCAACGGTGAAACTCTGCGTGATGAATTCACACATCAGAAAGCAATTTCTGAGGCTCTTTGCTTTTTCACCACAGGCAGCACATGCTCCCTACTATCACTTGGTACTTGTTTCTCAGAAAGGTTTCCCCGATGCTGTATGAGAAGAGAGGTATAACACTGTCAGTGGAATGCACACGTCACAAAGCAGTTCCTCGGAAAGCTTCTCTCCAGTTTCGGTCTGAACATATTATTTTTTTCAGCATCAGCGTCAAAGTGCTCCTGAATATCCCATCACACGCTAAACATACACAGGGTTAGAAAACTTCTCAATGAAAAGAGAGGCTTAACTGAGCCAGAGGAATTAAGTCGAAACAGAGCAGATTCACAGAAAGCGTCCTTCTGGATGTTACCTGACAGTATTTCTTTCTCCATACTCTATGGATCATTTCCCAATGTCCTTTCTCAGATTCTACAAACACAGTGATTTCAAGCTGCTCAATCCAAAGAATGGTTTAACAGTTTGAGACGAATACACACATCACAAAGGAGTTGCTCAGAAAGTTTCTCTCCAGGTTTCATCGGAAGACGTTTCCTTGCTAACCACAACACTCCAGGCATCACTAAATATCCCTTCAGAGATCCTTCAAAGACTGAGTTTTGAAACTGGGCAACATAGAGTAAGCATTAACTCTTTGAAATGAGTGCACATATCAGAGATAAGATTCATGGAACGCTTCTTCCTTGATTTTATTTCAGTATATTTCCTCTTAGTCATAGTCCTCAATATGCTCCGAAATATCACTTTTTTTGTTTCACAGAAACACTGTTCAAACACTGATTCCGAGAAAAGAAGTGTAACTCCTTGAGTGGAATGCATACATCACAAAGTAGTTTCTCAGAAAGCTTCTATCCAGTTTTTATCTGAAGATATCTCCTCTTTCACCGTAGGCCTGAATGTGCTCTTGAATATCCCTTCGCGGATCCATGCATGACGGAGTTTCCAAATTGTGTAATATAAGAAAAATTTTAACTATGCAAGATGAATCAATATATCTTACACAAAGAAGTTTCATAGAAATCTTATTTCCATTTTTGTCTGAGGGTATTTCCTTTTTAACCATAGCCGTTCCAATACTCCCGAATGTCTCTTGGTAGCTTTTTCTCCAAAAGGGATTCTGGAATCCTCTATCAGAAGACAGGTATATTTCTCTGAGTGGAATGCACACGGTGCAAAGCAGCTCTTCAGAAAGCTTCTCTCCAGTTTCTACCTGAGGACGTTTCCTTTCTTACCATAAGCCTCAAAACGGTCCTGAATATCCCTTCGCAATCTCAACAAAAACAGTGTTATGATACTATTCAATGGAAAGAGAAGCTTAACAGTGTTAGCAAAATTCACGTGACACAGAGCAGTTTCACAGAAAGCTTCCTTCTGATTTCTCTCTGAGGTTATTTCTTTTTCAAGATATTCTAAAGAGCATTTCCAAATGTCCTTTCTCAGATTCCACAAAAACAGTGATTTCAACTGCCCAATCCAAAGAATGATTTCACTCTGTGAGATGAATGTGAGCATCACAAAAGTGTTGCACAGAAAGCTTCTCTCCAATTTTCAATGGAAGACATTTCCTTTCTCAACACAGGCCTCCGGTTGCATTTACTATCCCTTCCCAGAACCCTCTAAGACTGACTTTCAAACTGGGAAAGGTTGAGTAAGCTTTAACTCTGTGAAAAGAATGGACATGTCAGAGAGCAGTTTCTTCGTGTGATTCTTCTGTTGTTTATTGGATGAAATTTCACTTTTTGCCACAGTCTTCAATATGCTCCGAATATCACTCTTTTGGTTTTACAGGAACACTGTTCAAACTGTGCCTTATGAGAAGAAAGTTATAACACCCTGAGTAGAATGCACACATCACCAAGCAGATTCTCAGAAAGCTCTCCTCCAATTTTTATCTGACTATATTTCCTTTTTCACCATAGGTCCGAATATGATCCCAAATATCCCTTTGCAGATCCATCCAGGAGGGAGTTTCCAAGCTGTGTAATGTAAAGAAAGCTTTATCTGTGTGATATGATTACACATATCACAATAGAGTTTTCTAGAAATTTTCTTTCCGGTTTTTGTTTGAGGATATTTCCCTTTTCACTGTCGGCATCAACATGCTCCCGAATGTCACTTGGTACCTGTTTGTCCAAAAGAGTTTCCTCAACGTTGTATGAGAAGAGTGGTTTAACACTGTGAGTGGAATGCACACGTCACAAAGCAGTCCTCAGAAAGCTTCCTTCCAGTTTCGGTCTGAACATATTTCCTTTTTCACCGTAAGCTTCAAAATGTTCTCAAATATCCCATCACACGCTCAACATACACAGGGTTAGAAAACTCCTCAATGAAAAGAGAGGCTTAACTGAGCAAGAGGAATTAAGGTTACCATAGCAGTTTAACAGACAGCTTCCTTCTGCATTTTACCTGAGGATATTTCTTTCTCCATATTCTAAGGATCGTTCCCAAACGTCCTTCCTCATATTCCACAAAAGCAGTGTTTTCAAGCTGCTAAAACAAAAGAATGGTTTATCTCTATGAGACAAATACACACATCGCAAAGCAGTTGCTCATAAGTTTCTCTGTAGGTTTCATCGGAAGATGTTTCCTTGCTCACCACAAGCCTCCGGGCTTCACTAAATATCCCTTTGCAAATTCTTCAAACAAAGAGTTTTGAAACTGGACAACATAGAGTAAGCATTAACTCTGTGAAGTGAATGCACATATCAGAGAGCGGATTCTTGGAACACTTCTTCCTCGATTTTATTTCAGTACATTTCGTTATTTGCCATAGTACTCAATGCGCTCTGAAATATCACATGTTCTGTTTCACTGGAAGAGTGTTCAAACACTGCCTTGTGAGAAAAGAAGTATAACCCCCTGAGAGGAATGCATACATCACAAAGTAGTTTCTCAGAAAGCTTGTACCCAATTTTTCTCTGAAGATATCTCCTCTTTCACTGTAGGCCTGAATGTGCTCCCAAATGTCCCATCATGGATCCGTGCATGACTTAGTGTCCAAACTGCATAATATAAGGAAAGTTTTAACTCTGCGAGATCAATCAGTATAATGAACGCAAAGCAGTTTCACAGAAATCTCCTCTCCAATTTTTGTTTGAGGATATTTCCTTTTTCACCATAGCCATCCCTATTCTCCCGAATGTCTCTTGATAGCTTTTTCTCCAAAAGGGATTCTGGAATCGTCTATGAGAAGAAAGGTATATTTCTGTGAGTGGAATGCACACGTCACAGAGCAGCTCCTCGGAAAGCTCATCTCAATTTTCTATCTGAAGATGTTACCTTTCTCACTGTAAGTCTCAAAGTGCTCGGAAATGTCCCTTCGCTGACTAAACAAGAACACTGTTATGATATTGCTCAATGAAATGAGGAGCTTAACTGTGTGAGCGGAATTCACCTGACATAGAGCACTTTCACAGAAAGTTTCCTTCTGGTTTCTCTCTGAGGTTATTTGTTTTTAAAGATATTCTAAAGTGCGTTTACAAATGCCCTTTCTCAGATTCCACAGAAACAGTGATTTCTAACTGCTCAATCCAAAGAATGATTTAAATCTATGAGATGAATACAAATGTCACAAAAGAGTTGCGCAGAAAGCTTCTCTCCAATTTTTGATGGAAGACATTTCCTTGCTCGACACAGGCCTCTGGTTGCCACTTACTGTCCCTTCACAGAACCCTCAAAGACCGACTTTCAAACTGGGAAATGTAGAGTGAGATTTAACCCTGTGAAAAGAAAGGTAATGTCAGAGAGCAGTTTCTTCGAGTGTTTCTTTTGTTTTTTTATTGGACGAGATTTCACTTTTTTCCATAGTCTTCCATTTGCTCTGAATATCACCCTTTTGGTTTTACAGGAACAGTGTTAAAACTGTGTTTATGAGAGGATGGCAATAACTCCCTGAGTGGAATGCACACATCACTGAGCAGTTTCTCAGAAAGCGTCTCTCCAGGTTTTATCTGACCATATTTCCTATTTCACCATATGCCTGAAGGTAATCCGAAATATCCCTTCGTGGATCCATCCACGAGGGAGTTTTCAAGCAGCATAATGTAAAGAAAGCTTCATCTATGTGAGATGAATAAACACAGCAAAAAACAGATTCATGGAAAGCTTCTTTCCAGCTGTTGTCTGAAAATATTTCCTTTTTCACCATAGTCCTGAATGTGCTTTCAAATGGCCCTTGGTGGATCCATCCATGAAAGTTTCCAATCTGTGTAATGTAAAGAAAGCTTTATCAATGTGAGGTGATTACACATATGACAAATTAGTTTACTGGAAAGCTTCTTTCCAGTTTTTCTATAACGCTATTTCTTTTTTCACCATCTGCATCAACATGCTCCCGAATATCACTTGGTACCTGTTTCTGCAAAAATGTTTCCCCGATGCTCTATGAGAATCGAGGTATAACACAGTGACTGGAATGCACACATCACAAACCAGTTCCTCCGAAAGCTTCTCACCAGCTGCGGTCTGAACATATTTCCTTTTTCACCGTTAGCTTCAAAGTTCTCCCGAATATCCCATCACGCGCTAAGCATACACAGGTCTACAAAATTCCTCAATGAAAAGGGAGGCTTATATGAGTTAGAGGAATTAAGATGACACAGAGCAGTTTCACAGAAAGCTACCTTCTGGATTTTACCTGAGGATATTTCTTTCTCCATATTCTAAGGATCGTTCTTAAATGTCCTTCCTCAGATTGCACAAAAACAGTGATTACAAGCTGCTCAATCCAAAGAATGGTTTAACTCTAGGAGATGAATACACACATCGCAAAGCAGTTGCTCAGAACGTTTATCTGCAGGTTTCATCGGAAGACGTTTCCTTGCTCACCACAAGCTTCTGGGCGTCAATAAATATCCCTTCAGAGATTCTTCAAAGAGAGTTTCATAACGGGATGACATAGAGTAAGCATTAACTCTGTGAAGTGAATGACATATCAGAGAACAGATTCTTGGAACGTTTCTTCCTCCATTTTATTTCTGTATATTTCAGTATTCGCCATAGTCCTCAATGCGTTCCGAAATATCACTTTTTCGGTTTCACAGGAACAGTGTTCAAACAGTGCCCTGTAAGAAAAGAGGTATAACTCCCTGAGTGGAATGCGTACATCACAAAGTAGTTTCTTAGAAAGCTTCTATTCAGTTTTTATCTGAAGATCTCTCCTCTTTCACCATAGGACCAAATGTGCTCCCAAACTTACCTTTGCGGATCTGTGGATGATGGAGTTTCCAAACTGCATAATACAATTAAAGTTTTAACAATGCGAGACTAATAAATATATCTAACACAAAGCATTTTCACAGAAATCTTCTTTCCGGTTTTCGTCTGAGGATATTTCCTGTTTCACTGTAGCCTTCCAGAATGTCTGTTTTGTACCTTTCTCTCCAGAAGGGATTCCAGAATCCTCTAGGAGAAGAAAGGTACATTTCTGTGTGTGGAATGCACACGTCACAAAGCAGCTCCTCAGAAAGCATCTCTCCAGTTTCTATCTGAAGATGTTTCCTTTCTCAACGTAAGCCTCAAAGCCCTCCAGAATATCCCTTCGGGGACTAAACAAAAACAGTGGTATTATACAGCTCAATGAAAAGAGAAGCTTAATTCCATGAGCGGAATTCATGTGACACAGAGCAGTTTCACAGGTAGGTTCCTTCTGGTTTCTCTATGAGGTTTCTTCTTTTTCAGGATATTCTAAAAAGCGTTTCCAACGTACTTTCTCAGATTTCACAGAAACAGTGATTACAAACTGCCCAATCCAAACCATGATTTAACTCTATGAGATGAATACAAACATCACAAAATAGTTGCACAGAAAGCTTCTCTCTGATTTTTGATGTAAAACATTTCTTTGCCTCACACAGGCCTCCAGATGCCACTTACTATCCCTTCAGGGAACCCTCAAAGACCGACTTTCAAAATGGAAAATGTAGAGTAAGATTTAACCCTGTGAAAGAATGGACATGTCAGAGAGCAGTTTCTTCGAGTGCTTCCTTCTCTTTCTTATTGGACATTATTTCATTTTTGTCCATAGTCTTCAATATGCTCTGAATATCACCCTTTTGGATTACAGGAACAGTGTTTAAACTGTTGCTTATGAGAAGAGTGTTGTTTTTCCGTGAGTGGAATGCTCACATCACCAAGCAGTTTCTCAGAATGCTTCTCTCCAGTTTTTTTCTGACTATATTTCTTAGTTCATTATAGGCCTGAACGTGATCCCAAATATCCCATTGCGGATCCATCCACGAGGATTTTTCAACCTGTTTAATGTAAACAAAGCTTCATCTATGTGAGATCAATAAATATGGCAAAAAGCAGGTTCACAGAAAGCTTCTTTCCAGTTTTTATCGTAAGATATTTACTTTTTCAACATAGTCCAGAATGTGCTCCCGAAGGTCCCTTCGTGGTTCCATCAATGACATTTTCCAAGCTGCGTAATGTAAAGAAAGCTTTATCTAGATGAGATGATTACACATATCACAGAGTAGTTTCCTAGAAAGTTGCTTTCCATTTTGTCTGAGGCTATTTCTCTTTTCACCATCAGCCACAACATGCTCCCGAATATCAATTACTACCTGTTTCTCCAAAAGGGATTCCCAGATGCTGTATGAGAAGAGAGGTATAACACTGTCACTGGAATGTATACGTCACAAAGCAGCTCCTCAGAAAGCTTCTTTCCAGTTTCTATCTGAATTCGTTTCCTGTCTGACCTTAAGCCTCAAAGCACTCCTGAATTTCCCTTCACAGACTAAACAAAAACAGTGTTATGATACAGCACAAGGAAAGGAGGAGCTTAACTCTGTGAGGGGAATTCACGTGACACAGAGCAGTTTCACAGAAAGCTTCCTTCTGGTTTCAATCTAAGGTTATTTCTTTTTCCGGATATTCTAAAGCGCATCTCCAAATGTCCTTTCTCAGATTCCACAGAAACAGTGATTTCCAACTGTTCAATCCAAAGAATGATTTAACTCTATAAGATGAATACAAACATCTCAAAAGTGTTGCGCAGAATGCTTCTCTCGTATTTTCGATGAAAGACATTTCCTTCCCTCACACAGGCCTCTGGTTGCCACTTACGATCCCTTCGCACATCCCTCAAAGACCGACTTTCAATCTGGGAAATGTAGAGTAGGCTTTATGCTTGTGAAAAGAATGGATATGTCAGAGAGCAGTTTCTTCGAGTGCTCCTTTGTGTTTGCCATTGAACTATATTTCACGTTTTTCCATAGTCTACAATGTGCTCCGAATATCACTGTTTTGGTTTTACAGGAACAGTGATCAAACTGTGCCTTAGGAGAAGAAAGTTATAAGCCCCTGAGTGGAATGCACACATCACAAAGCAGTTTCTCAGAATGCTTCTCTGCAATTTTTCTCTCAGTATATTTCCTATTTCACCATAGGCCTGAATGTGATCCCAAATTTCGCTTCACGGATCCATCCCCGAGGGAGTTTCCAAGCTGCATATTGTAAAGTAAGCATCATCTATGTGAGATGAATAAACATAGCAAAAAGTAGGTTCACAGAAAGCTTCTTTCCAGTTTTTATCTGAAGATATTGCCTTTTTCACCATAGTCCAGAATGTGCTCCCGAAAGTCCATTCGTGGATCCGTCCATGAGAGTTTCCAAGCTGCATAATGTAAAGAAAGCTTTATCTATGTGAGATGATTACACATATCACAGAGGAGTTTCCTAGAAAGCTTCTTTTCAGTTTTTGTCTGAGGCTATTTCCCTTTTCACCATCGGCATCAACATTCTCCCGAATGTCACTTGTTACCTGTTTCTTCTAAAGGGTTTTTCTGACGCTCTATGAGAATAAAGGTATCACACTGTGACTGAAATGCACACGTCACAAAGCAGTTCCTCGGGAAGTTTCTCTCCCGTTTCAGTGTGAACACATTTCCTTTTTCACCGTTAGCCACAAAGTGTTCCTGAATATCCCATGACATGCTAAACATACACCAATCTAGAAAACTGCTCAATGAAAACAGAGACTGAATGGAGTGAGACTAATTAAGACACCACAGAGCAGTTTCACAGAAAACTTCCTACTGGATTTCTCGTGAGGATTTTTCTTTCTCCATATTCTAAGGATCGTTCCCAAATGTCCTGCCTCAAATTCTCCAAAAACAATGATTTCAAGCTGCGCAATCCAAAGAACAGTTTAACTCTAGGAGACGAATACGCACATCACAAAGCAGTTGCTCAGAACGTTTCTCTGCAGGTTTCACTGGAAGACGTTTCCTCACTCACCACAGGCCTCTGGGCATCACTACATATCCCTTCACACATTCTTCAAAGACAGAGTTTCGAAACTGGGCAACATAAAGTAAGCATTAAGTCTGTGAAGTGAATGCACATATCAGAGAGAAGATTCTTGGAACGCTTCTTCCTCGATTTTATTTCAGTATATTTCACTACTCGCCATAGTCCTAAATGCGTTCCAAAATATCACTTGTTCTGATTCATAGGAACAGTGTTCAAACACAACTCTGTGAGAAAAGAGGTGTAACTCCCTGAGTGGAATGCAAACATCACAAGTAGTTTCTCAGAATGCTTCTATCCAGTTTTTATCTGAATATATCTCCTCTTTCATTGTAGGCATGAATGTGCTACCAAATTTCCCTTCTCAGGTCTGTGCATGACGGAGTTTCCAAACTGTGTAATATCATTAAATTTTTAATTATGCAAGATGAATAAATTTATCTAACACAAGGCAGTTTCACAGAAATCTTCTTTCCAGGTTTTGCCTGAGGATATTTACTTTTTCACCATAGTCCTCCCAATACCCCCGAATATCTCTTGGTAGCTTTTTCTCCAAAAGGGATTGCAGAATCCTCTAGGAGAAGAAACATATATTGCTGTGAGTGGAATGTACACGTCATAAAGCAGCTCCTCAGAAAGCTTCTCTCCAGTTTCTAACTGAAGACGTTTTCCTTCACACCATAAGCCTCAAAGCTCTCCGGATGTCCCTTCGCAGACTAAACAAAAACAGTGTTATTATACAGCTCAATGAAAAGAGAAGCTTGATTGGGCAGAGCAAGATGGCTGAATAGGAACAGCTCCAGTCTCCAACTCCCAGCGCGAAGGACACAGAAGACCGGTGATTTCTGCATTTTGAACTGAGGTACTGGGGTCA
>NW_012117833.1:1932-2321 GCF_000951035.1 Colobus angolensis palliatus | reverse complement strand
CTCCTTAAGCTGATAAGCAACTTCAGCAAAGTCTCAGTATGCAAAATTAATGTGCAAAAATCACATGCATTCTTTTTTTTTAATTTTTATTTTATTTTATTTTCTTATTATACTTTAAGTTCTAGGGTACATGTGCATAACGTGCAGGTTTGTTACATACGTATACTTGGGCAATCTTTGTTTGCAGATGACATGCTCCTATATTTAGAAAACCCCATTGTCTCATCCCAAAAGTTCCTTAAGCTGATAAGCAACTTCAGCAAAGTCTCAGTATGCAAAATTAATGTGCAAAAATCACAAGCATTCTTTTTTTTTAATTTTTATTTTATTTTATTTTCTTATTATACTTTAAGTTCTAGGGTACATGTGCATAACGTGCAGGTTTGTTA
>NW_012117833.1:371-1882 GCF_000951035.1 Colobus angolensis palliatus | reverse complement strand
GATTACAGATATCACAGAGTAGTTTCCTAGAAAGCTTCTTTCCAATTTTTGTCTGAGGCTATTTCCCTTTTCACCATCGGCATCAGCATGCTCACCAGTATCACTTGGTACCTATTTCTCCAAAAGGGTTTCCCCAACGCTGTATGAGAAGAGAGGTATAACACTGTGACTGAAATGCACACTTCATAAAGCAGTTTCTCTGAAGGCTTCACTCCAGTTTCGTTTGAGCATATTTCCTTTTTCACTGTTAGCCTCAAAGTGCTCCCGAATATCCCATCACACACTAAACTTACACAGTACTAGAAACCTGTTCAATGAAAAGAGAGGCTTATCTGAGTGAGAGGAATTAAGATGACACAGAGCAGCTTCACAGAAAGTTTTCTTCTGGATTTTATCTGAGGATATTTCTTTCTGCATATTCTCAGGATCGTTCCTAAATGTCCTTCCTCAGATTGCACAAAAACAGTGATTTCAAGCTGCGCAATCCAAAGAATGGTTTAACTCTAGGAGACGAATACAAACACCACAAAGCAGTTGCTCAGAACGTTTTTCTGCTAGTTTCATCGGAAGACGTTTCCTCGCTCACCACAAGCCTCCGGGCATCACTAAATATCCCTTCACAGATTCTTCAAAGAGAGTTTTGAAACTGGGCCAAATAGAGTAAGCATTAACCCTGTGAAATGAATGCACATATCAGAAAGAAGATTCTTTTAACGGTTCTTCCCCGATTTTATTACAGTATATTTCACTGTTCGCCATAGTCCTCAATGCGTTCCGAAATATCACTTTTTTGGTTTCACAGGAACAGTGTGCAAACACTGCCTTGTGAGAAAATAGGTATACCTCAATGAATGGAATGGATACATCACAAACTAGTTTCTCAGATAGCTTCTATCCAGTTTTTATCTGAAGATACGTCTTCTTTCAATGTAGGCCTGAATGTGCTCACAAATGTCCCTTCGCGGGTCTGCGCATGACAGAGTTTCCAAACGGTGTAACAAAATTAAAGTTTTAACTCTGCGAGATGAATAAATATATCTAACATAAAGCAGTTTCACAGAAAATTTCTTTCCAGTTTTTGTCTGAGGATTTTTCCTTCTTTACGACAATCATCGCTATACTCCAGAATAGCTTTTTATCCAAAAGGGATTCCGGAATCCTCTAGGAGAAGAAAGGTATATTTCTGTGACTGGAATGCACACGTCACAAAGCAGCTCTTCAGAAAGCTTCTCTCCAGTTTCTATCTGAGGACGTTTACTTTCTCCCCATAAGACTCAAAACCTTCCAGAATATCTCTTCGCAGACTAAAGAAAGACAGTGTTAAGTGTGTGAGTGGAATTCACGTGACACACAGCAGTTTCACAGAAAGCTTCCTTCTGGTTTCACTCTTTGGTTATTTCTTTTTCAGGATATTCTAAAGAGCGTTTCCAAATGTCCTTTTTCAAATTATACAGAAACAGTGATTTCAAACTGTTCATTCCAAAGAACCATTTAACGCTATGAGATGAATA
>NW_012117833.1:0-321 GCF_000951035.1 Colobus angolensis palliatus | reverse complement strand
AATGTCCTTTTTCAAATTATACAGAAACAGTGATTTCAAACTGTTCATTCCAAAGAACCATTTAACGCTATGAGATGAATAGAAACATCACAAAATAGTTGCACAGAAAGCTACTCTCCAATTTTCGATGAAGGACATTTTCTTTTTAGACACAGGCCTCCCGTTGTCACTTACTATCCCATCGCAGAACTGTCAAAGACCGACATTCAAACAGGGAAATGTAGAGTAAGCTTTAACGCTGTGAAAGCAATGCACACGTCAGAGAGCAGTTTCTTCGAGTGCTTCGTTCTGTTTTTTATTGGACGACATTTCACTTTTTGC
>NW_012117832.1:5268-5691 GCF_000951035.1 Colobus angolensis palliatus | reverse complement strand
GTGGTGGCGGGAACCTGTAGTCCCAGCTACTCGGGAGGCTGAGGCAGGAGAATGGCATGAGCCCAGGAGGTGGAGCTTGCAGTGAGCCGAGATGGCGCCATTGCATTCCAGCCTGGGCGATAGAGCGAGACGACTCCATCTCAAAAAATAAATAATAATAATAATAATAAAGCATAGGTATTGTAGGATGGGCTCGCAGTGGCAATTGTCTGTAATCTCACCACTTTGGGAGGCCGAGATGAGCAGATCACTTTCCTTTATAGAAAAACTACTCGATACTGGGTTATTTTGTTTGAGTGTTTGTAGCAATGATTCTTGAAACAAGTTTTTGCTTCCATTGTTTTTCTGCCTTTTTTTTTCTTTTGCTAATTTCTACTTATCTACATTACCTCCGCTTTACTTCTTTTTTTTTTTTTTTTTTTT
>NW_012117832.1:0-1218 GCF_000951035.1 Colobus angolensis palliatus | reverse complement strand
TCTCGGCCTCCCAAAGTGCTGGGATTACAGGCTTGAGCCACCGCGCCCGGCCGAGTTTCACCATGTTAGCCAGGATGGTCTCGATCTCCTGACCTCCTGATCCACCCACCTCGGCCTCCCAAAGTGCCGGGATTGCAGGCCTGAGCCACCACGCTTGGCCTATTTACAAACTTTGCATTGATAGAGCATAACAAAAAGGTACGAACGAAACTTCAAATACAAATTATGTGATTGGATAAGATATATGAAAAAAATGGGCCAGGCACAGTGGCTCACACCTGTAATCCCAACACTTTAGGAGGCCAATATGTAAGAATTGTTTGAGGCCAGGAGTTCGAGCCCAACCTGGGCAACATAGCAAGACCCCTCATCTCTACAAAAAAAGTTTCATTTAAATAAATGACTTGGTTAAATTGATAGAGAATGGTTGAGAAGACAAACTAGGGCAGGAAGCCGAAGAAATAATTTTCTGAAAAGGTGAAATTTAAGCTGATAATTAATTGAAGGATAACAAGAGAGTTAGCAAAGATCAAAGGGAAGATCAAGATAAATCCAGGCAGAAAGAACATATATATATATAGTATGTATATACAGTATATATATCTAGTATGTATATATAGTGTGTATATATTTTCTCATATATACATACATGTACGTATATGTAAATTGCAGATGTATATATACACATATATGTGTATAATATACAAGCACATATGTGTGTATAATACATATACATATATATGCACATATGTGTGTATAATATATATACACACACATATATATGAAGGCCCAGAGTGAATTAACTAGATTTCCTGGTGGCCTTTACCACAAGAAATAGCATTATAAATGGGCTGAGCAGAATGCAACACCCTGTTGTCTTTTCTTGTCTGTCTCCACAGTTGAGGCTGCGCAAGTTAAATATTGAACTTCTTGGTCTTTCAGCTGTGTTCCAGTCAAGACATGTACAGAGAAGTTTATCCGTGCTTTGCCTTCCTACATCCTGTTTCTCTTTCCAGGAATGTATAAGGAAAGTCAGGAGCTATTGCTGCTCCTATGATGACAGTATAAAAACAGTCAAACGGGCCGGGCGCGGTGGCTCACGCCTGTAATCCCAGCACTTTGGGAGGCAGAGGCGGGCGGATCACAAGGTCAGGAGATCGAGACCATCCTGGCTAATACGGTGAAACCCCGTCTCTACTAAAAATACAAAAAATTAGC
>NW_012117831.1:1983-2754 GCF_000951035.1 Colobus angolensis palliatus | reverse complement strand
TAGTGAGCTGAGATTGTGCCATTGCACTCCAGCCTGGGCGACAGAGCGAGAATCTGTCTCAAAAAAACAAAGAAGTAAAATTATTCTGATACTTCTTTCTGCTTTATCAGAGTGAGATTTAAGTAAAAAGTTCATGTTCCTCACTATATCAGTTAGGAGTTATGATTCTTTTGTAGTAATAGGAAGTTCTTTCCAAACTAGCTTCAGCTAAAAAGAGAATTTGCCTCATATAACTGTAAAAACAAGGTTTAGCACAGGCTTCAGGCTTAGATAGGTATTGATACTCAGCGTCTTAGCAGGACTGATTTCTCTTACCATCTGCTTCTGGGCTGGCTTCCTTCACAGTATTCACGTTGTGGCAAGGTGGCCAAAGTAGCTTTTGTTCCTGTTCCTCCATCTGTCCCAGCATTATTGCAAATGTTGTCTTGTTATTGTCTGAGTCCCTGAACCAGTTAGGAGTGTTACGTGCATAGTCTTGGATTATTTGGACTCATTTGCTCTATCCCTGTCAGGAATGAGGCCCGACCTGGAGCACTCAGACTGAGATTGACAGAGTTGGGTGCATCCCCAAAAGAAAGCCAGGAGGCTAGAGAAGCAGACAATGAAAGTGCACCATATATAGTAAGGTTTCAGCACAGGAACAGTGATTTTTGTCTTTGGGAATTTTACTTCTGATGTGACCCAAATGAAGAACAGTCCTGTGTCCTAGGAAACCCCAATGTTTTGTATTTGCTTCTATCATTAGAATAAAGAGATACCTGTCAATTTCTT
>NW_012117831.1:0-1766 GCF_000951035.1 Colobus angolensis palliatus | reverse complement strand
GCCCGGCTAATTTTTTTTGTATTTTTTGGTAGAGACGGGGTTTCACTGTGTTAGGCAGGATGGTCTCGATCTCGTGACCTCGTGATCCTCCCGTCTCTGCCTCCCAAAGCGCTGGGTCACAGGCTTGAGCCACCGCGCCCGGCCTCTTATTTCAACTTCTAAAGAGCTGGCATTACAAATTTCAGTGAAACTACTGTGAGTCAGGCCAGAGCTGAGAGACATGTTACAACATTGGTAATTGAACTTACTCTTTTCCTCCCACCAGCAAAACAAAGGAAACAGCTAACTCCTTTCTCTCTCTGTCTGTCTCTCTCTCCCCCTCCACACACACACCCCACACCACATACACACACAATTACATGTAATCATGTAATTTTATTCAAGATTTTCTCCTATAGAAAATTCAAAAATACCAGATTTTAGGAGACCATTAAGCGGCCTGAAAGATTTCCTTAGATTCTTTTTCTGGGCAAAGATAATTTTCTTCTTCTTAGCTTCCTATAGTTTTGCAACATCTTAAACATTTTTCTCCTCTGATACCTATATTATTTGCATGACTATATATACTTTTCATTCACATCTTGCCAATATGTGTTAGGTTTAAAGTAATTAATGTTTAATATTTCTGTTGTTTATTTGAAGTTTCCTGCAGGTATTATTTTCCTGGTATGGAGAATAAATTGTAGTAGAAAAAAATTTGTTGTATCTTCTACCTCACATCAAATATTTATTATGCACTCCATTCTGAGTTCTAGGGTTGGGAATGGTCTTGTCTCTGTAATGCTACTAAAATTAAAATTTTGAAAGTAGAATAATAATAATCTAGTAGTATGACTATAGGATATGAAAGGCAAATTACAACAGAATAGGCATGGAGGCGGAAAAAAAGAGACCTGCTCAGAGGTTAGCTTGTTTAGAGAATGACGATGGTGGTCTGGATTAAAATCGTGACAGAAGGAAAAGATTGACTAAATCTAAACAGCACTGAAGAAAGATGACAGTGGAGATCTCTTTAAAGGATTAAAATATGGGACATACAGGAGAAAAAGATAAACCAAAAGTTTTACTGGGTATGTGGGGGTTACTCCCTGTGGGAACGATGAAGCCATGGTAGAAAGAGAACTGGCTTGGGGACAAAAATAAATTCTGTTAAATAAATAAATAAATAGAAAGAAGAGGCAAATGTCCTGTAGAGAAGAATCAAAAATAATTTATGTAGATACTTCCCCTGTCCAGGAGGTGGGCCTCTGCATTTCTTTCTTGATCATGGGCTGAGCTTGGTGAATTGCTTCCGAAGAGTAGCCTATGGAAAGGTGGAGAGGGAATAATTTTACAGGGGAGAAAGCTTGGCCAAGTGATCAAAGTTGACGTTATCAGTGAGGTAATGCTTGTAGCCTTTGATATAGTGTGTTGGTAATGGCACTTTGCCTCTGTGGTCTTCCTCCAAAAAGCCTATGTAACCCATGAGGAAAACGTCACACAAACCCAAATTGAGGGACATTCTACAAAATACCTGATGAGGTTTCCTCAAAACAGTCAAGATCATCAGAACAAGGAGCCTAAGGAGGCACGGTGACTAAATCCTGGATGGGATCCTGAAACAAAGAAGGGACATTAGAAAATACTGCTTTAGCCGGGCGCGGTGGCTCAAGCCTGTAATCCCAGCACTTTGGGAGGCCGAGACGGGCGGATCGCAAGGTCAGGAGATCGAGACCATCCTGGCTAACACGGTGAAACCCCGTCTCTACTAAAAATACAAAAAAAAC
>NW_012117830.1:5382-6221 GCF_000951035.1 Colobus angolensis palliatus | reverse complement strand
CACTGCACACTTCCAGCCTGAGCGAAGAGTAAGACTGCATCTCAAAACGAAACAAAATAAATCAAAACGAATACTGGGGAAGGGAAGTTAGGATTTTTGGAAATAATGATTTGAAATAAGGGACATCTCCTGATCATTTGAGCTGGATCCAGATGCGTTTTCGACCTAATTCACAACTTAAAGGGATAACTAGTCATTGGCATGATTTTGCTCATTTATTAGTGCAGCAAATATTACATTGAATGTTTATGTATCAGACACTGCTTAAGCCGCATAGGATACGTTAGTGAATGAAACCTTTTGTTCCCAAGGAAAAAAAAAATTTTTTTTTTTTTTTTTTTGAGACGTAGCCTTGCTCTGTTGCTCAGGCTGGAGTGCAATGGTGCAATCTCAGCTCACTGCAACCTCCGCCTCCCGAGTTGAAGCAATTCTCCTGCCTCAGCCTCCCAAGTTGCTAGGATTACAGGCACCCGCCACCACGCCCAGCTGACTTTTGTATTTTTAGTAGAGACCAGGTTTCGCCATGTTGGCCAACCTGGTCTCAAACTCCCGACCTCGAATGATCCACCCGCCTCGACCTTCCAAAGTGCTGGCATTACAGGCGTGAGCCACTGTGCCTGGCCGGGGTTTTACTTTCTACACTGAGATGATGGGGGGCATGGGAGGATTTTGTTTTGTTTTGTTTTGTTTGTTTGAGATGGACTCTCACTCTGCCACCCAGATTGGAGTGTAGTAGCATGATTTCTGTCTCCTGGGTTCAAGCGATCTTCCTGCCTCAGCCTCCCAAGTGGCTAGGATTACAAGCATGCTCCACCATGCCCAGCTAATTTTTTTTTTTT
>NW_012117830.1:0-312 GCF_000951035.1 Colobus angolensis palliatus | reverse complement strand
CTACTAAAAATACAAAAAATTAGCCGGGCGAGGTGGCGGGCGCCTGTGGTCCCAGCTACTCAGGAGGGTGAGGCGGGAGAATGGCGAGAACCTGGGAGGCGGAGGTTGCAGTGAGCTGAGATCCGGCCACTGCACTCCAGCCTGGGCGACAGAGCAAGACTCCATCTCAAAAAAATAAAAAATAAAAAAAATAAAAGCCGGGCGTGGTGGTGCACATCTGTATTCACAGCTACTCAGGAGGCCGAGGCACGAGAATTGCCTGAACCCAGGAGGCAGAGGTTGCGGCGAGCTGAAATCGCACCACTGCACTCC
>NW_012117829.1:3909-6617 GCF_000951035.1 Colobus angolensis palliatus | reverse complement strand
CTCGGCCTCCCAAAGTGCTGGGATTACAGGCTTGAGCCACCGCGCCCGGTCTATTTTCTTCACCCATTCATCAACTGACGGACACTTAAGCTGAATCTGTATCTTAGCTATTGTAAGTAGTGCTTCAATAAACACAGGAGCATAGACAGCTCTTTGTTTTACCGATTTCCTTTCTTCTGAATGTATACTCAGCAGTGGGATCACTGGATAATATGGTGGATCTCTTTTCAGTTTATTGGGGCACCTCCATACTGTTTTCCTTATTGACTTTACTAATTTACATTCCCATCAATAGTGTACTAGCACTTCCCTTTCTCCACATCCTCATCAGAATCTGTTATTGTCTTTTTTATAATAGCCATTTTAACTGGGAGATAATATTTCATTGTGGTTTTGATATTTCGATTATGATTAGTGATGTTGAGCATTTTTTCATATGTCTGCTGGCAATTTGTATGTCTTTTTTTTTTTTTTGAGCAAGGTCTATTCAGATCACTTGCCCATTTTTAAATTGGATTATTTGGTTTTTTGTCATTGAGTTGAGGCCCTTATATATTCTGGTTATTAAAACCTTGATGGATGGATAGTTTGCAAGTATTTTCTCCTATTCTGCTGGTTGTCTCTTCACTCTGTTGTTTCCTTTGCTGTGAAGCTTCTTAACTTGATGAAATTCCGTTCGTCCATTTTTGCTTTGGCTGCCTGTGCTTTTAAGGTATTATACAATGTCATACCACTCAAATGAATGTCCTACAGCATTTCCCCAATTTCGTCTAGTAGTTTAGGCCTTAGATTTAAGTCTCTGAATCCATTTTCTTTTCTATTTTTTTGAGATGCAGTCTCCCTCTATCACCTTGGCTGGAGAGCAGTGGGGAAATCTCGGCTCATTGCAACCTCCGCCTCCTGGGTTCAAGCAATTTTCCCACCTCAGCCTCCTGAGTAGCTCGGATTACAGGCGCCTGTCACCATGCCCAGCTAGTTTTTGTACTTTTAGTAGAGATGGGGTTTCACCATGTTGGTCAGGCTGGTTTCGAACTCCTGGCCTCAGGTGATCCGGCCACCTTGGCCTCCCAAAGTGCTGGGATTACAGGCTTGAGCCACCGCGCCCAGCCTCATTTTATTAATTCTAACAGTTTTTCTGTGAATTCTTTTGGGTTTTCTACACATAGGATCATGTTATCTGCAATTACAGACAGTTTTATTTTTCTTTACAATCTGGATGCCTTTATTTCCTTTCCTTGCCTGATTTAACTAGCTTGAAGCTCTAATACAATGTTGGTAAGTGTGGCAAGAGCAAGTATCCTTTCCTGATCTTACGGGAAAAGGCTTCAGTGTTCTACCATTAAGTATGATCTCAGTTGTATATTTTTCAAGATACTTTTTAGACTGAGGAATTTCCCTTCCCCAAGGTTTTGAATGAGCATGACTGTGCTCTAGTAAAATGTTATTTATGCTCATTGAAATGTGAATTTTATGTAATTGTAAGGTGTCACAAAATATCCCCTTTTGGTTTTCTCAAAGCCACTTAAAAAGGTAAAAACATTTTTAGCTTGCAGATTGTACAGAATCAGGCAGTGGGCCAAAGTTGGCCAATATGCCATAGTCTGCTGACTAACTGCTGACCTAGTATATGGTCTATCCTAGACAATACTCTGTGTACATTTGAATATGTATTCTGTTGCTGTTGGCTGAAGGGTTCTTTGGTGGGTGCATATATCATCGTTTATCATAATAAAATGTCTCTCTGGCTCCAGTAACTTGTCTTTTGTAACCTAAAAGCCATTTTTTTTCTTAACAGTAAAGTGATTTTAGTTCACCCATGGTTATATTTGTATGGTTTTATCTTTTATTCTTTTACTTTCAACCTATTTGTACCTTTGAATCTCAAGTAGCTGGACTGTGTTTTTTTGTTTTTTGAGATGGAGTCTTGCTCTGCCACCAAGCTGGAGTGCAGTGGCGCAATCTCGGCTCACTGCAAGCTCCACCTCCCAGGTTCATGCCATTCTCCTGCCTCAGCCTCCCGAGTAGCTCCTGGGACTACAGGCATCCACCACCACGCCCAGCTAATTTTTTTGTATTTTTTTAGTAGAGACAGGGTTTCACTGCGTTAGCCAGGATGGTCTCGATCTCCTGACCTTGCAATCCACCAGCCTCAGCCTCCCAAAGTGCTAGGATTACAGGCGTGAGCCACCGCACCCGGCCAAGTAGCTAGATTTTTAAAAAACAATTCAGTCTAAATCTTTGGCTTTTGATCATCTGTTCAATCTGTTTATATTTAAGGTAATTACAGATGTGGGTTTATGTCTGCTATTTAGTTATT
This sequence comes from Colobus angolensis palliatus, assembly GCF_000951035.1. Taxonomy (NCBI): domain Eukaryota; kingdom Metazoa; phylum Chordata; class Mammalia; order Primates; family Cercopithecidae; genus Colobus; species Colobus angolensis. The sequence continues at coordinate 4,300 of NW_012117829.1, read as the reverse complement.
TGTTTTCTATGTATCTTTCTTCCTCTATTCCTCTATTTCTTTCTTTTGTGGTAAATAGGTATTTTCTAGGAATTTAAATAGGTAACATTTTAATGCCTTTTTAAATAAAACTATTTTGGGGGATCATTTTCTTAGAGATTGTTGTAGGGTTTACAATATGAATCTTAACATAGTCTACTTTATTTTTTATTTTATGTTTTTGAGATGGAGTCTTGCTCTGTCACCCACGCTGGAGTGCAGTGATGCCACTCAGCTTACTGCAACTTCTGCCTCCTGGGTTCAAGTGATTCTCCCACTTCAGCTTCCCAAGTAGATAGGGTTACAGGCATACACCACCATGCCTGGCTAATTTTTGTATTTTTAGTAGAGATGAGGCTTTGCCATGTTGGCC
>NW_012117829.1:0-339 GCF_000951035.1 Colobus angolensis palliatus | reverse complement strand
TGACGAAATAGGAAAGGCAAAACTAAAAGTCAAAATGCTATACTCTGTGAGAGCTACAACTTGACTCAGACACAAACTTAAGTGACCAAAATGTTCATACAGTGAATATGAGATAAAGAGTACACTAAATATGTTCGTGTACAAACAGTATATGAACTGTCAACTGTACATGAGCAATACATTGAATATGTTCATGTACTGTTCATACAATAACTTCGTATACTGAATATGAGATTGTTACTTTAAAAAATAACAATAGTTCAATTAAAAAAAAAAGCCTACAGAACCCACTACTGAGGATATTATTTTAAATGAGATAAAAATAGTTGACCAGGCCAG
>NW_012117828.1:441-1914 GCF_000951035.1 Colobus angolensis palliatus | reverse complement strand
AAAAAAAAAAAAAGAAAAAAGAAAAAAAATGAAAACCCATAAGCATCCCCTATTACATACAAGACTTAAGTTATTGAAAAGTTTTAATTCTTAATGGCAAAAGTTTAAATTATCCACTAAATCATCATAGGACAATTGCTTAATTACTTACAAAAAAAGATATTTCCTATTTCATGCTCTATACTAAGATAAACTTCAGCTAGATTGAAGAATTAGCATGTATTTCAAAAATCACAAAATAATAACAAGTAAATGTAGTGAATATTTATCTGACATCAGAGTCCAAAAGCCTTTTTAGCATAAAAATAAAAGGAGAAAATATGAATGAAAAGATTGATTACCCCAAAATTTAATCCTTTGGTACTAAGCAAAAACGAGGAAACAAATATTTGCAATATAGCATTAAAGTATTTATCAAGCTTATCTCATTCAGTTCTCAGAACCATCCTATAAAATACACATGATTATCTCTATCTCTACTGGTATACAAGAATAAACAGAGGTTTTACAAAATTAATGTCACACAGATAGAGCCTATGGCACTAAGATTGAAAACTAGGTCTGCCTAACTCCAATATACATCTGTTCACTACTTCACCATACTGCCCCTTGTATATGACAGGTTAATAGATTCTTAATATATAAACAGCTCTTAAAATGCAAAAATAAAAGAACTCCCCAATAAAAATGAGCAAAATACAAAAACAGGCAATTCACAGAAAAAGGATACAGTCAGTATGCGAATATGAAGAAATGCTCACCATCACGGGTATTAAGAGGGAGGCAAATGAAAATGAAATACTGTTTTCCATTAGCAAATATTTTATTCACTAATTTTTTTAATATCCTGTAGGTAGTAAGTACATCCACTAAGGATCTTTGGCTGTGAGCAACAGCATCTGAGCTTTGGACTGTTCTGTTTAGAGCACTGGCTTCTCTGTTCAAGACTCTAATGAAGGAGTGGGCAAGTTAGGGGTGGGAGAAGAGTGCAGTGGGTGTAACCTGGATAGAGTGCCCTCAGCTTTGATAGGAGACGTACCTGCTGATCGGCAACCAACCAGAATTACAGGAGTCAGGGAGCAATGGTTCCACCAAAGGAAGAGACGCTGGGCAGACAAAACAATAGACGTCTATTGCAGGGCAGTTGGAGGCTCTTGTACACTCACTCACTTCCTTTCTGAAATTTAATTTGACCAGATATATCCAAAGCCTGGAAACATGACCATGCCTTTTGACCTAGCATTTCTAACTTCGACAAATTTACTTTAAGAAAACCGTCAGAGATGTGACTCCAAAATGTACACAAAAAGATTGCTATCACAGCTTTATTTACAAAAGCGGGAAATTGGAAACCTCATAATAGGATACTGATTATGTGTATTTTGGCATATCTTTTTTCTCTAAAAACTTTACTGAAGTGATGTTTTGACATATAGATCTAACAAAATAGCATGTAGCCATCAGAAAACATGA
>NW_012117828.1:0-337 GCF_000951035.1 Colobus angolensis palliatus | reverse complement strand
GTGAAACCCCGTCTCTACTAAAAATACAAAAAATTAGCCAGGTGTGGTGGCAGGCGCCTGTGGTCCCAGTTACTCAGGAAGCTGAGGCATAGAATTGCTAGAACTTGGGAGGTGGAGGTTGCAATGAGCAGAGATCACTCCATTGCACTCCAACCTGGACAACAGAGCAAGATTCCATCTCAAAAAAAAAAAAAAGATAAAAAGAAAAAAGAGCATTTCATGGCTGGGCACAGTGGCTCACCCCTATAATCCCAGCACTTTGGGAGGCTAAGGTGGTAGAATCACTTGAGTCCAAGAGTTAGAGACCAGCGTGGACAACATAGGAAGACACCCCCAT
>NW_012117827.1:7149-8398 GCF_000951035.1 Colobus angolensis palliatus | reverse complement strand
TAGGGAAAAATGTTATAATTGTGGTCAAATTGGTCATCTAAAAAAGAATTGCCTAGTCACAAATAAACAAAATGTAACTACACAAGTTACTACAACAACAGATAAAGGGCCACCTGGCCTATGTCCAAGATGTAAAAAGGGAAAACATTGGGGTAATCTATGTCGTTCTAAATATAATAAAAATGGGCAACCGCTGTTGGGAAACGAGAGGAGGGGCCAGCCTCAGGCCCCGCAACAAACTGGGGCATTCCAAATTCAACCCTTTGTTCCTCAGGGTTTTCAGGAACAACAACCCCCACTGTCGCAAGTGTCTCAGGAAATAAGCCAGTTATCACAATACAGCAATTATCCCCCTCCACAAGTGGCAGTACAGCAGTAGATCTGTGTACTTTACAAGCAGTCTCTCTGCTTCCAGGGGAGCCTCCACAAAAAATCCCCACAGGGGTATACGGCCCATTGCCTGAGGGGACTGTAGGACTAATCTTAGGAAGATCAAATTTAAATCTAAAAGGAGTTCAAATTCATACTGGTGTGGTTGATTCAGACTATGAAGGCGAAATTCAATTGGTTATTAGTTCCTCAATTCCTTAGAGTGCCAGTCCAGGAGACAGGATCGCTCAATTATTACTTCTACCTTATATTAAAATTAAAAACGGTAAAATAAAAAAAACAGGAGGGTTTGAAAACACTGATCAGGCAGGAAAGTCTACATATTGGACAAGTCTGTTCTCTGAGAGCAGACCTGTGTGTAAGGCCATTATTCAAGGAAAACAGTTTGAAGGGTTGGTAGACACAGAAACAGATATATCTGTCATTGCTTTAAATCAGTGGCCAAAAAATTGGCCTAAACAAAAGGCTGCTACAAAACTTGTCGGTGTAGGCACGGCTTCAAAAGTGTATAAAAATACAATAATTTTACATTGTTTAGGGCCAAATAGTCAAAAAAGTACTGTTCAGCCAATGATTACTTCAATTCCTGTTAATCTATGGGGTCGAGATTTGTTACAACAATGGGGTACAGAAATTATCATGCCTGCTCCATTATACAGCCCCATGAGTCAAAAAATCATAACTAAAATGGGATATATACCAGGAAAGGGATTAGAAAAAAATAAAAATGACATTAAAGTCCTAATTGAGACTAAAAAAAATCAAAAAAAAAAGAAATAGGGTATCCTTTTTAGGGGCGGCCACTGTAGAGCCTCCTAAACCCATTCCATTAACTTGGAAAACAAAAAAACCAGTATGG
>NW_012117827.1:0-719 GCF_000951035.1 Colobus angolensis palliatus | reverse complement strand
AGTTGGTTACAGTCATTACAGTGTTAAAAAATTTTAATCAACCTGTTAATATTATATCAAATTCTACATATGTAGTACAGCCTACAAGGGATGTTAAGACAACTCTAATTAAATATAACATGGATGATCAGTTAAACCAACTATTCACTTTGTTACAACAAACTGTAAAAAAAAAAAATTTCCCATTTTATATTACTCATATTCAAGCACACACTAATTTACCAGGACCTTTAACTAAAGCTAATAAAAAAACTAATTTACTGGTATCCTCTACATTCATAAAAGCACAAGAACTTCATGCTTTGACTCATGTAAATACAACAGGGTTAAAAAACAAATTTGATGTCACATGAAAACAGGCAAAAAATATTGTACAACATTGTACCCAGTGTCAAGTACTACACCTGCCCACTCAATAGGCAGGAGTTAATCCCAGAGGTCTGTGTCCTAATACATTATGACAAATGGATGTTACCCATGTACCTTCATTTAAAAAATTATCATATGTTCATGTAACAGTTAATACTTATTCACATTTCATATGGGCAACATGCCAAACAAAAAAAAGTACTTCCCATGTTAAAAAGCATTTATTATCTTGTTTTACTGTAATAGGAGTCCCCAAAAAAATTAAAACTGACAATGGACCAGGTTATTGTAGTAAAACTTTCCAAAAATTCTTAAATCAGTAAAATATTACACATACAACAGAAATTCCT
>NW_012117826.1:5804-7467 GCF_000951035.1 Colobus angolensis palliatus | reverse complement strand
CCCGAGTAGCTGGGACTACAGGCGCCCGCCACCTCGCCCGGCTAGTTTTTTGTATTTTTTAGTAGCGACGGGGTTTCACGGTGTTAGCCAGGATGGTCTCGATCTCCTGATCTCGTGATCCACCCGTCTTGGCCTCCCAAAGTGCTGGGATTACAGGCTTGAGCCACCGTGCCCGGCCGCCAAATTTTTAAATGTTCACAAACTTTATCCCTTTTAACAAAAGAATATTCAGTGTTCTTAAATGAAGTTATTCAATAACTGCATCCAGTGGAATAAAATTGGCTTCATTTAAAATTTACCAGTTCCTTAAACACTGACTTTGGGGTCCTACTTACAATGTTATATGATTAGTTTTAATTTCATAAGATTTTTCATTTGATTCTAGCTCTGTAAACCGTTTTCTTTTCGTGAGGTTTTTAGGTATATGTGATTAATTATCAGCCAATATTTGATAATGTCATACTCTTATTTTTATAAAAAGATTTCAGCTATATTAAATGTGTGAACTTAGAAGTTTGGATGGCATCAACTACATGATCAGTGGTCATTTTGCAGTAAAATTGTGGAAAATTCTTTTTTAAAAACGATTAACTTACATCTTCTATGGTCAATAAATTATAATAATAAAATTGTGACTTTATCCTTAGATTATACAAGTTTCTTTGAATATAAAATAGTACAAATTAAGACTATTCAATTTCATATTACATACTATATTAGGATCTGATCCAGGTTTTAATTAATTTTAAATAACATGTGCACAAAAATTCCCTTAACTTTTATGAAATCTAGTTATATTGTCATTGATTTACATAAGATATCATGTAGCAAGCACTCCATGCTTTATGAAATGTCTGTTTCCCAGGTTCCACTGATAATTCTGGCAGAAGCTCTCAACCATCATTTCAAAGCCAGTATTTATATTGAAAGCTGAGTAATTTAGCATAACTTCTACATAAAATGTCATCCTATAACATATTCTACCTTTGAAATTGCAAAGACATTTACAAATTGCAGTATAAATTGCAATTTCCTCAATTTGGATTCCATTAGAATTACCAAAGGGGAATCAAAGGCAGTGAAAAAATTTCCTTGAAATATAATTGGTTTCAACACACTCTCAAGACCCAGAATGATTATATTAACTTCTTGCAACTATTTTTTAATAGTCTATAACTTAAACGTTTTAGCATCTCAGCAGAAAAAAAAACATATTATCACCCACTACACATTGTATACCTCAAACAGGCTAGTTTTCAGAGTACCTACATCATTTATTTATTTAAAATTTATATGTTAGATTTATAGTTCTTGTTGCTGGCTACATAACGGTTAACTGTTATTATTATTGCTATTAGTAGAACTTGTGAGAACCATTAAAAATTAATCATTCTAACCCAATGTAACTATAGAAACTTACAAGAGATAATAGTACTGACAAACATTTGTTAAGCCCTTATTTAAGGAAAGTACACGGTGATTTACAAATATAATTTAATTTATAATTTCATTTATTCTTCATTTAACCATGTGAGATGACTCTTCTGTTTTCCATTTTTGAAGATGAAGCCATCTAATTAGGTCAAGACCACACAGACATCATCTGAGCTCATGTTATCTGACATGTTACCATTGTCTGTACCTATACCCAAATTTTGAAATC
>NW_012117826.1:0-354 GCF_000951035.1 Colobus angolensis palliatus | reverse complement strand
AAATATTCTTTTAATCATCTGATATGAAATTTGAGGATTTAGCTATTTTCTACCAATGAAAAAAATAGTTCTAATAATGTAGCATTTAATATAATATATGCTCATGGGTAATGTGGAAAACATTTTTTTAGCACATTACCTATGTTTATGTGATGCAAATATGAACAAGTCTTATGGACATTGGTTTGTGAAATCAAAAGGATTTTGCACTTCAAAATATCACATCATATCCCAGAATATCCGAGGTATCATTTCCAGGAAAAGCTCTGTTACTTGCTTTTATATATTCTACTGCTAACCATGATCATTACCTAATGCTGATAAACTTTGTACAAATAAGAAAATGCATTTATA
>NW_012117825.1:6733-7319 GCF_000951035.1 Colobus angolensis palliatus | reverse complement strand
ACGCCTGGCTAATTTTTTGTATTTTTTGGTAGAAAGAGGGTTTTGTCATTTTGCTTAGGCTGGTCTTAAACTACTGAGCTCAGGCGATCCACCCACCTTAGACTCCGAAAGTGCTGGGATTGCAGGTGTGATCCGCCATGCCCAGCCTAGTTCTTGTTTTAGAAGCCACCCTCCCAACCCTGTCTGTTATTGTTTTAAAAAATCTTTTCACAGCCTAAGCAACATAGTGAGATCCCATCACTACAAAAAATAAAAAATTAGCTGGGCGTGATGGCTCATGCCTGTAGTCCCAGCTACTCGGGAGGCTGACATGGGAGAATTGCTTGAGCCTGGGAGATTGATGCTACAGTGAGCCGTGATGGTGCCACTGCACTCCCAGCCTGGGAGACAGAGTGAGGCCCTGTCTCAAATAAATACATAAATAAATAAAAATATTTTCAGTTAATGCCTTTTTTGTTTTGAGACAGAGTCTGTTGTCCAGGCTGGAGTGCAGTGGTGCACTCTCAGCTCACTGCAACCTCTGCCTCCCGGGTTCAAGTGATTCTCCTGCCTCAGCCTCCTGAGTAGCTGGGACTGCAGATGCGTG
>NW_012117825.1:0-663 GCF_000951035.1 Colobus angolensis palliatus | reverse complement strand
TTGGGAGGCTGAGGCAGGGGAATCACTTGAACCTGGGAGACAGAGGTTGCAGTGAGCCGTGATTGTGCCACTGCACTCCAGCTTAAGCGACAGAGCAATCCTCCATCTTAAAAAAAAAAAAAAAGAAAGAAACATAAATATAAATACAAAAAATTAGCCAGGTGTGGTGGTGTGCACCTGTAGTCTCAGCTACTCGGGAGGCTGAGGTACTAGAATCACTTGAACCTGGAGGTTGCAGTGAGTTGAGATTGCATGCCACTGCACTCCATCCTGGGTGACAAAGAGAGACTCCACGTCCCCCCCTCCACAAGAAAAGTAATTCTGACCTTTAAAAAAAATTGTGGCAAGAGCAATAATGCTAATAAGTCTGCTAAACTGCCTCAATTTCCCTGGTGTCACTCAGAGCACACTGGTGCAAAGAAACAATGTGAAGTAAGACAAAATAAGTCACTTTGCATCTCTGCATACAGGTGCAGAGATGACTGGCCCCTAGATCACAATCCTGTGAGTCTAAATTCACAGTGCTGTTAAGTTGAACTTTCTGCAGTGGTGGAAATGTTCTATATCTACACTGTCTAGAAAGTAGCCACTCTTTGGGCTGGGCGTGGTGGCTCACACCTGCAATCTCAGCACTTTGGGAGGCCGAGGTGGGCGGATCACAAA
>NW_012117824.1:8866-10419 GCF_000951035.1 Colobus angolensis palliatus | reverse complement strand
CTGAGTAGTCTGTATCATTTGGATCCACCAGGGGGAGTCCTGAGAACTATTAATAGTTTCTTACTCCTAACAGTAGCTGGCTACCTTTAGGTACAACCAAAGGCCTCCTCCACAAACTAAGGTCTCAGACTGGTTTGTTTTTTTCACAATTGTCAGGCTAAGCATTTTTTTTTTTTTTTCTTTTCAGACAGGGTCTCACTCTATCCCCCAGGCTGGAGTGAGTGGCATAATCTCAGCTCACTGCAACCTCCGCCTCCTGGGCTCAAATGATCCTTCCACCTCAACCTCCCAAGTAACTGAGACTACAGGTGTGCACCATCACACCCCGCTAATTTTTGTATTTTTAGTGGAGATGGGGTTTTGCTGTGTTGCCCAGGCAGGTCTCAAACTCCTGGGCTCAAGCGATCCCTTCGCCTTGGCCTCCCAAAGTGCTGGGATTACAGGCATGAGCCACTGTGTCTGGCCTGGTTTTTACCTTTTTAAAGGCTTGAGAAGAATAAGGATATGGGGAAGAAGAAACCGATGTGACCCTTACCCAAAATGATTCAAGAGTTTGAGCAGGATACCTCACCTCAGCATAAATTCTCTTGAGACTGGATTTAGACTGGGTTAACTGGAATTGCAATCATCTTCTGTTTGGATTTGTTAGCTCCTTTAAGAACTAGCAGGCATACTAACTCATCTTTACCCTATCCACTTCAAGAACATATGAAGTAGATAACATATAACAAAACAATTTAGTGAATAAGAGACAAGGATCAAGTGGAGTGCTGGGAATGTAGCAAGGGTAGGATAGAAGGGATGGTGTCAGAAGTCATGTAGCTGTTTATTCATTTTCCTTGCTCAGTTTATTGGATTTCATTGTATGACCATATTCACCATTTATTGTCCTTTGAGCTCCCCATTTTTGGCTGCTAATGCACAATCCTACCAAGAACATTCATTGTACATGTCTTGTTGCACACATGAATGCATTTCTGTTGGTGTATAACTACAAGTAAAATTACCAGGTCGTGTAGCCAAAATGGTTGTACCAGTTTGATCCCACCGTCGATTTATGAGTTCCAGTTGCTCCATATGCTTGTCAACATTTGGTTTTATCAGTATTTTTAATTGTAGCCATTCAGGAAAGTGCATAGTGATAATCTCGTGGTTTCGGTGTGCACTTCCTGAATACTAACATCGAGCTTCTCTGTGTACTTGCTGGCCTTTGGTCATTGTTTTTTTGTAAAATATCTATTTAGGTCTTTTGTTCATTTTTGTTGTTGGATTTATTGTCTCTAACCTATTGATTTATAGGAATTCTTTATATCTTCTAGCTATGGAGTCCTTACTGGTTGTATGCATTGCATGTATCTTCTTCCACTCTGGCTTTTCACTCTTGGTGTCCTGATGAAAATAAGTTTTTGATATCAATATATTTGAATGTATTCATCTTTTCTTTCATGGTTAGTGTTTATAATGTCCTCTTTAAATTATTACCCAAGGTCATAAAGATATTCTGTTACCTTTGGGAAGTTTCACCTTTTTTTTTTTTTTTTTTTTTTTTTTTT
>NW_012117824.1:0-4256 GCF_000951035.1 Colobus angolensis palliatus | reverse complement strand
ATTTTTAGTAGTGACAGGGTTTCATCATGTTGGCCAGGATGGTCTCGATCTCTTGACCTCGTGATCTGCCTGCCTTGGCCTCCCAAAGTGCTGGGATTACAGGTGTGAGCCACTGCGCCCGGCCCACTATTACTTTCAAAATGATCTTTCCCGTCCTTTCTCCTTGATAGCATCTAAAAGATCTTGAACGTTTATTGTCATGTATGAGTAGGAAAACAGAATGATTTTCATGTATGAAAGAGCCCAGGCTAGTCTCAATCTAAATTCACTCTCATTCGTTTCAGTGCTTCTCCCCTATCCTTAGTTCAGGCCTCAGCTAGTGGTTCCCAGACCAGCAGTAAGGAAGGAGATGTAGGATTTCTTTCACTCTCCCTCCCCCATTCCTTCGGCTAACCCCCAATTTGGTTCCCTCAGAGCCTGGGGGAGGAAAGTTTATAGGAAAAAATGCTCAAAGGGCATTTTTTATTTCTTAAAAAACTGTCGACCGGGCACAGTGATCACACCTCTAATCCCAGCACTTCAGGAGGCTGAGGTGGGCGGATCACGAGGTCAGGAGATCGAGACCATCCTGGCTAACACAGTGAAGCCCCGTCTCTACTAAAAATACAAAAAATTAGCCAGGCGTGGTGGCAGGCGCCTGTAGTCGCAGCTACTCAGTAGGCTGAGGCAGGAGAATGGTGTGAACATAGGAGGCGGAGCTTGCAGTGAGCCGAGATCGCGCCACTGCACTCCAGCCTGGGCGACTGAGCGAGACTCTATCTCAAAAAAACAAAAAACCAAAAATCTGTCATTGTCTAGATGCAGTGGCTCATGCCTATAATTCCAGCACTTTGGGTTGCTGAAGTGGGAAGATCACTTGAGCCCAGGAGTTCAGTTGCCAGCCTGGGCAACATAGTGAGACCCTGCCTCTATTAAAAAATAAAAATAAAATTTAAAAAAATACTGTCATTTATAATACTCTCTTGATTCAATGTCCTTTATTATGACAGGAACCCAATTACTGGGTCTTGCAGGGAGCATTTTATGGGCTCTTCAGAGGGCCCTGTAGAAAACCTTCACACGCCATTCATTCGCTGATACTTTTGGGTTTTCTGATTGACCTCTTACCTCTTTGGTCCTGCCCTGATCATTCACACTTTCCAATGGCACTTTGGAACATCACCCCGATTGTCTTCTCCAGCACCCATTTGGGTATAGGACATTCACCACCTTGTCCTAGTAAAAGGCAGAAGTGCAGGTGCTGCTGCTGTCCCACTCCAACAAGCCTCCTGCCTTCAGGCTGCTTCAGTGGAGGTCACACACCTGCCTCTAGGCCTCTGCCTACGTTTTCCCAAGAGCTTTCTTGGGCTCCATTCTGGTTGCAGCAGGAGCGGGCCCACGGAGTTTCTGTGGCTCAGCAGGTTTGGGATGGGGGTGTCTCAGATGCCAGTCTTCCCTCCTGGGAACAACTTGGACCTGCAAGTGGTTCTCTCAAGGTCCACCTCCATCCCATTCCTTGCTAAGGATAGAGAACATAATAATACTCTAGACTGTTATGAAATCCCTTCCAGGAATCCTCCCTTAATGACTCTGGACTCTTCTCTCCTGTGGGATGTTGGGAGTGAAGGTGGACCAGTTTGGACACCTCTTAGCAGCCCATCTCTTTAGAATATAAGGCACTATCACCTATGGGACAGGGCTTTGAGGCTTTACTCAAAACTCTGGGCAACAGAAAAGTTCATTCCATGTCCTATAAACGTAGATGGGGTCATGAGAAGAACAACTGGGTTAAAAAATAATAGATCCATCGATTGATGGAGTAGAAAGGGAACTACATCTTCTTTTAGTTCCCTATGAGACCAGTGACTACAAACAAACATTTTCCTGAGTTTCTTATTGTCCTGATCTTGGCTGCGAGGACACATCTCCTGGCCAGAAGCCCTTGAAACCATTCTGACTTCTTTCCCATCCCCAAATCACGTTCCCTTAGGACTTTTCCCTAGAGCTAATTCAGAAGTTCAGAAGGGTTACGGATGAGTATTTTAATAGAGACCTTCTGGAATGCCTTCACTCCCATTGGTGAAATTTTCAAACCCAAAGACAGTTTGATGGAGAAGATAGCACCAAGTGACCAAGTGCCTAAACTCTGCGTCAAATTTGGTGAGTCCCTGAGTTATTTTCCTTCACTATAATAAATACTTCTGGCTTGAAATATTGATTGATTAATGTTTCTTCCTCTTTCTGATACATATGACTACACACCTCTCCATTTGTAACCACAATAAAGAAATGTTTTTGATGTGAGAATAATCTGCCACAGATCTATATGAGAAAAAGCTGTGTTGAAGTTATGATTTAATTAGTTCTATTTTTATCTCTCATTATTTAGCAGGTGGCTAAAAACAGTGGCAGTTTTAGGTGAACAGCATCTCCTTCCTCAGACTCTTTCTCTAAATGCGGATTCCCACTAGAATGCAGATCACATTCCCTTTTGGGGAAGGACATGCTGTTGGCCACATGGCCAGTATGTCATCAAGAGTTTCTGCCCACACCCATTTTAAAAATTCCTTTTGTCCTTTATAAAGAGAGTTGGGAAGACAGAATATTTTCTTAACAAATCGTTAGTGTCCATTTCTCTGCAGAGGAAGCCATAATCACTTGCTGATGAAAAAATATCATCAGCACCTGCAAATGTGGGATTCAGGTGAGGGCTGCAAACCACCAGCAGGAGCAGGTGAGCCACCTGGCAACAAAGACCCTGTTTAAACCTCAGCATAAGCACAAAGGGGGGTTTTATTTTGAAGGTCTTTGGTTTTTCCATCGACTTCAGTGAGAAGTTTTTTATTTTTTTTGAGACAGAGTCTCACTCTGTTGCCCAGGCTGGAGTGCAGTGACACGATCTCAGCTCACTGCAGCCTCTGCCTCCTGGGTTCCAGCGATTTTCCTGCCTCAGTCTCCCAGGTAGCTGGGATTATAGGCACGTGCCACTATGCCCAGCAACCTTTTGTATTTTTAGTAGAGACGGGGTTTCACCATGTTGGCTAGGCTGGTCTTGAACTCCTGACCTCAGGTGATCTGCCTGCCTCGGCCTCCCAAAGTGCTAGGATTACAGGTGTGAGCCACCATGCCCAGGCAAGTTTCACCTTTGATAGTTGATTGACCAAGCCCTGTTTATTGAAAATATCATCCATTTTTCAGTGCCTTGCAATGCTACTAGTTTTGTCATATATCAGGTGTGTTCACAGGGGTCTGTTTCTGGGCTCTTTTGCCTGTTCCATTATCCTATTTGCTTGTACAAATATCACACTTTTTTTTTCGAGGCAGAGTCTTGCTCTGTCACCTAGGCTGGAGTGCAGTGGTGTGATCTCAGCTCACTGTGAGCTCTGCCTTAGGGTTCAAGTGATTCTCCTGCCTCAGCCTCCTCAAGTAGTTGGGACTACAGGCACACGCCACCACACCTTGCCAATTTTTGTATTTTTAGTAGAGATGGGGTTTTGCCATTCTGGTCAGGCTGGTCTTGAACTCCTGACCTCAGGTGATCTGCCCACCTTGGCCTCCCAAAGTGCTAAGATTACAGGCGTGAGCCACTGTACCCGGCCTTCACACTTTCTTAATTAGTATAGCTTTGTAACAAGTCTTTATTTCTTGATTTCTGGTAAAACAACTTCCCTCCAGTTTTGTACTTCAAGATTGTGTTGGCTCTGCATTTTTTGTTTGTTTGTTTGAACAGGGTCTCGTCACCCAGGCTGGAGTGCAGTGGTGTGATCATGGTTCACTGCAGCCTCGACCTCCCAGATTCAAGTGATCCACCTAGGCCTCTTGAGTAGCTGGGACAACAGTAGCTTGCCACAACACCTGGTTAATTTTTGTATTTTTTGTAGAGATGGGGGTCTTACTATGTTGCCCAGGCTGGTCTTGAACTCCTGGGCTCAAGTGATCCTCCCAGCTAGGCCTCCTAAAGTGCTAGGATTACAGGCGTGAGCCACTGAGGCTGGCCTCTTGGCTATTCTTGATCCTTTGCATTTTGGCATACATTTTAGGATCATTTTGTTAGTTTCACACGTGCACATACAAATCTCCAGCTATTTTTTATTAAGTTTACAGTGACGAGATAATTTGGGAAAAACTGACATCTGCATGGTGTATCTTATTTTTTTGTTGTTGTTTTTTTGAGACAGCGTATCGCTCTGTCGCCCAGGCTGGAGTGCAGTGGCGCGATCTCGGCTCACTGCAAGCTCTGCCTCCCGGGTTCACGCCATTCTCCTGCCTCAGCCTCC
>NW_012117823.1:3015-3479 GCF_000951035.1 Colobus angolensis palliatus | reverse complement strand
ATCTCAGCTCACTGCAACCTCCGCTTCCTGGGTTCAAGCAATTTTCCTGCGTCAGCCTCCCGGGTAGCTGGGATTACAGGTGCCTGCCACCGTGCCGGGATAATTTTTGTATTTTTAGTACACATGGGGTTTCACCATCTTGGGCAGGCCGGTCTTGAACTCCTGACCTCGTGATCCACCTGCCTTGGCCTCCCAAAGTGTTGGGATTACAGGCGTGAGCCACCACGCCCAGCCTATTATGATTTTAATTTATAAGAAAAGCAGTTTAATGGGCTCATGGCTCTGCAGGCTGTACAGGAAGCATGGTGGCATCTGCTTGTGGCGAGGCCTCAGGGAGCTTTTACTCATGGTGGAAGGCAAAGCAGGAGCAACTTTAACTTTTTTTTTGAGACGGAGTCTCGCTCTGTCGCCCAGGCTGGAGTGCGGTGGCCGGATCTCAGCTCACTGCAAGCTCCGCCTCCCGG
>NW_012117823.1:0-1119 GCF_000951035.1 Colobus angolensis palliatus | reverse complement strand
TCTTTAGTTTAATTAGATCCCATTTGTCAATTTTGGCTTTTGTTGCCATTGCTTTTGGTGTTTTAGTCATGAAGTCCTTGCCCATGCCTATGTCAGGAATGGTATTACCTAGGTTTTCTTCTAGGGTTTTTATGGTTTTAGGTCTTATGTTTAAGTCTTTAATCCATCTGGAGTTAATTTTTATATAAGGTGTAACAAAGGGGTCCAACTTCAGTTTTCTGCATATGGTTGGCCAATTTTCCCAACACCATTTATTAAATAGGGAATCTTTTCCCCATTTCTTGTTTTTGTCAGGTTTGTCAAAGATTAGATGGTTGTAGATGTGTGGTGTTATTTCTGAGATCTCTGTTCTGTTCCATTGGTCTATGTATCTGTTTTGGTACCACTACCATGCTGTTTTGGTTACTGTAGACTTGTATTATAGTTTGAAGTCAGGTAGCGTGATGCCTCCAGTTTTGTTCTTTTTGCTTAAGATTGTCTTGGCAATGCGGGCTCTTTTTTGATTCCAAATGAACTTTAAAGTAGCTTTTTCCAATTCTGTGAAGAAAGTCATTGGTAGCTTGATGGGGATGGCATTGAATCTATAAATTACCTTAGGCAGTATGGCCATTTTCATGACATTGATTCTTCCTATCCATGAGCATGGAATGTTCTTCCATTTGTTTGTGTCCTCTTGTATTTTGTACAGGTTTGTGGTTCTCCTTGAAGGGGTCTTTCACATCCCTTGTAAGTTGGATTCCTATGTATTTTATTCTCTTTGCAGCAATCGTGAATGGTAGTTCACTCATGATTTGGCTCTCTGTTTGTCTGTTATTGGTGTATAGGAATGCTTGTGATTTTTGCACATTGATTTTGTATCCTGAGACTTTGCTGAAGTTGCTTACCAGCTTAAGGAGATTTTGGGCTGAGACAATGGGGTTTTCTAAATGTACAATCATGTCATCTACAAACAAGGACAATTTGACTTCCTCTTTTCCTAATCGAATACCCTTTATTTCTTTCTTTTGCCTGATTGCCCTGGCCAAAACTTCCAACACTATGTTGAATAGGAGTGGTGAGAGAGGGCATCCTTGTCTTGTGCCAGTTTTCAAAGGGAATGCTTCCAGTTTTTGGCCATTC
>NW_012117822.1:1906778-1907132 GCF_000951035.1 Colobus angolensis palliatus | reverse complement strand
TCTAGATCCTTGAGGAATCGCCATACTGTTTTCCACAATGGTTGAACCAGTTTACAATCCCACCAACAGTGTAAAAGTGTTCCTATTTCTCCACAACCTCTCCAGCACCTGTTGTTTCCTGACTTCTTAATGATTGCCATTCTAACTGGTGTGACATGGTATCATTGTGGTTTTGATTTGCATTTCTTTGATGGCCAGTGATGACGAGCATTTTTTCATGTGCCTGTTGGCTGTATGAATGTCTTCTTTTGAGAAATGTCTGTTCATATCCTTTGCCAACTTTTTGATGGAGTTGTTTGTTTTTTTCTTGTAAATTTGTTTGAGTTCTTTGTAGGTTCTGGATATTAGCCCTTT
>NW_012117822.1:1899666-1900973 GCF_000951035.1 Colobus angolensis palliatus | reverse complement strand
CATTTAGTCCATTTACATTTAAGGTTAATATTGTTATGTGTGAACTTGATCCTGTCATTGTGATATTAGCTGGTGATTTTGCTCATTAGTTGATGCAGTTTCTTCCTAGCATCAATGGTCTTTACATTTTGGCATGTTTTTGAATGGCTGGTACCAGTTGTTCCTTTCCATGTTAATGCTTCCTTCAGGATCTCTTGTAGGGGAGGCCTGGTGTTTACAAAATCTCTAAGCATTTGCTTTTCTGTAAAGGATTTTATTTCTCCTTCACTTATGAAACTCAGTATGGCTGGATATGATTCTGGGTTGAAAATTCTTTTCTTTAAGAATGTTGAATATTGGCCCCCACTCTCTTCTGGCTTGGAGAGTTTCTGCTGAGAGATCTGCTGTCAGTCTGATGGGCTTCCCTTTGTGGGTAACCCGACCTTTCTCTCTGGCTGCCCTTAACATTTTTTCCTTCATTTCAACTTCGGTGAATCTGACAATTACATGTCTTGGAGTTGCTGTTCTCGAGGAGTGTCTTTGTGGCATTCTCTGTATTTCCTGAATTTGAATGTTGGCCTGCCTTACTAGGTTGGGGAAGTTCTCCTGGATGATATCTTGAAGAGTGTTTTCCAACTTGGTTCCATTTTCCCCGTCACTTTCAGGCACACCAATCAGATGTAGATTTGGTCTTTTCACATGATCCCACATTTCTTGGAGTCTTTGTTCATTTCTTTTTACTCTTTTTTTTCTACACTTCTTGCTTCATTTCATTCATTTGATCTTCAATACTCTTACTTCCAGTTGATCAAGTTGGTTACTGAAGCTTGTGCATTTGTCACATACTTCTCATGTCATAGTTTTTATCTCTGTCAGTTCGTTTGTGGCCTTCTCTGCATTGATTATTCTAGTTATCCATTCTTCTATTCTTTTTTCAAGTTTTTTAGTTTCTTTGCACTGGGTACGTAGTTCCTCCTTTAGCTCTGAGAATTTTGATCGACTGAAGCCTTCTTCTCTCAACTCGTCAAAGTCATTCTCCGTCCAGCTTTGATCCGTTGCTGGCGATGAGCTGTGTTCCTTTGGAGGGGGAGATGCTCTCTGATTTTTTGAATGTTTTGAATTTCCAGCTTTTCTGCCCTGCTTTTTCCCCATGTTTGTGGTTTTCTCTGCCTTTTGTCTTTGATACTGGTGATGAACTGATGGGGTTTTGGTGTGGGTGTCCTTTCTGTTTGTTAGTTTTCCTTCTAACAGTCAGGACCCTCAGCCGTAGGTCTGTTGGAGATTGCTTGAGGTCCACTCCAGACCCTGTTTGCCTGGGTATCAGCAGC
>NW_012117822.1:1899095-1899616 GCF_000951035.1 Colobus angolensis palliatus | reverse complement strand
ATTCAACTTCTTCCTGGTTTAGTCTTGGGAGAGTGTAAGTGTCCAGGAAATTATCCATTTCTTCTAGATTTTCTAGTTTATTTGCGTAGAGGTGTCTGTAGTATTCTCTGATGGTAGTTTGTATTTCTTTGGGGTCAGTGGTGATATCCCCTTTATCATTTTTTATTGCGTCTATTTGATTCTTCTCTCTTTTATTCTTTATTAGTCTTGCTAACGGTCTATCAATTTTGTTGATCTTTTCAAAAAAACAGCTCCTGGATTCATTGATTTTTTGGCAGGTTTTTGTATCTCTATCTCCTTCAGTTCTGCTCTAATCTTAGTTATTTTTTGCCTTCTGCTAGCTTTTGACTGTGTTTGCTTTTGCTTCTCTAGTTCTTTTAATTGTGATGTTAGGGTGTCAATTTTACATCTTTCCTGCTTTTTGTTTTGAGCATTTAGTGCTATAAATTTCCCTCTACACACTGCTTTAAATGTGTCCGAGAGATTCTGGTATTTTGTATCTTTGTTCTCATTGGTTTCAA
>NW_012117822.1:1881921-1897951 GCF_000951035.1 Colobus angolensis palliatus | reverse complement strand
TGGGCTTCCGTTTCTGGGTAACCCGACCTTTCTCTCTGGCTGCCCTTAACATTTTTTCCTTCATTTCAGCTTTGGTGAATCTGACAATTTTGTGTCTTGGAGTTCCTCTTCTCGAGGAGTGTCTTTGGGGTGTTCTCTGTATTTCCTGAATTTGAATGTTGGCCTGCCTTTCTAGGTTGGGGAAATTCTCCTGGATGATATCCTGAAGAGTGTTTTCCAACTTGGTTCCATTTTCCCCATCACTTTCAGGCACACCAATCAGACGTAGATTTGGTCTTTTCACATAATCCCATATTTCTTGGAGGCTTTGTTCATTTCTTTTTACTCTTTTTTCGCTACACTTCTCTTCTTGCTTCATTTCATTCATTTGATCTTCAGTCGCTGATACTCTTTCTTCCAGTTGATCGAGTCGGTTACTGAAGCTTGTGCATTTGTCATGTAGTTCTCGTGTTATGGTTTTCATCTCTGTAAGTTCTATTAAGGACTTCTCTACATTGCTTATTCTAGTTAGCCATTCTTCAAATCTTTTTTCAAGATTTTTAGTTTCTTTGCGCTGGTTACGTAGTTCCTCCTTTAACTCTGAGAAGTTTGATCAACCGAAGCCTTCTTCTCTCAACTCATGAAAGTCATTCTCCGTCCAGCTTAGTTCTGTTGCTGGCGATGAGCTGCGTTCCTTTGGAGGTGGAGATGCACTCTGATTTTTTGAATTTCCAGCTTTTCTGCACTGCTTTTTTCCCATCTTTGTGGTTTTATCTGCCTTTGGTCTTTGATGATGGTGATGTACTCATGGGGTTTTGGTGTGGGTGTCCTTTCTCTTTGTTAGTTTTCCTTCTAACACTCAGGACCCTCAGCCGCAGGTCTGTTGGAGTTTGCTTGAGGTCCACTCCAGACCCTGTTTGCCTGGGTATCAGCAGCGGAGGCTGCAGAAGATAGAATATTGCTGAACAGCGAGTGTTGCTGTCTGATTCTTGCTCTGGAAGCTTAATCTCATGGGTGTAGCCAGCCGTGTGAGGTGTGAGGTGTCAGTCTGCACCTAGTGGGGGATGTCTCCCTGTTAGGCTACTCAGGGGTCCGGGACCCACTTGAGCAGGCCGTCTGTCTGTTCTTAGATCTCAGCCTCCGTGCTGGGAAATCCACTGCTCTCTTCAAAGCTGTCAGACAGGGACATTTACCTCTGTGGAGGTTTCTGCTGCTTTTTGTTTAGCTATGCCCTGTCCCCAGAGGTGGAGTCTATAGAGGCAGGCAGGTCTCCTTGAGCTGTGATGGGCTCCACCCAATTCGAGCTTCCTGGTGGCTTTGTTTACCTACTTAACCCTCAGCAGTGGCAGGCGCCCCTCCCCCAGCCTTGCTGCCGCCTTGCAGTTAGATCTCAGACTGCTGTGCTAGAAATGAGGGAGTCTCTGTGGGCGTGGTACCCTTTGGGCCAGGTGGGGGATATAATCTCCTGGTGTGCCATTTGCTAAGACCCTTGGTAAAGTGCAGTATTAGTGTGGGAGTTACTCAGTTTTCCAGGTGTTGTATTCTCAATTTCCTTTGGCCAGGAAAAGGAATTCCCTTCCCCCTTGCGCCTCCCAAGTGAGGTGATGCCACGCTCTGCTTCAGCTCTTGCTGGTCGGGCAGCACCCGCGGACCAGTGCCAACTGTCCGACACGCCCTGGTGAGATGAACCCGGTACCTCAGTTGAAAATGCAGAAATCACCTGTCTTCTGTGTCACTCACGCTGAGAGCTGGAGGCTGGAGCTGTTCCTATTCGGCCATCTTGGGCGTGGTCTCTCCTCTTCCTTCTATCTCCTGTTTATTCCTTCTCCTCCTCTTCCTTCACTATTGTTCTTCTCTCTTCTTCCCCCTTCCTTCTCCTTATTCTTCCTCCTCCGTCCTCCTTCATCTTCCCTTGTCCTTTTCCTTGTCTTCTTTATCCTCCTCCTCTTCCTCTTCCTCCTCCTGCTCCTCCTCCTTCCTTATCCTCATCCTCCTTATTCTTATAGGGTTCTCTGAGCATTTTGCATCTGTGATTTGATGTCTTTCAGTTATTTTGACAAGTTCTTAGCTATTATCTTTTAAAATATATTTTATTCCTTGTTTTCTCTCTCTTTTCCTTGGAGTTTCCATTTATACATTCATTAGACCATTGGTATTGTCTTATAGTTCTAGGATTTTTTTGTTTCTTTTTTCCCCACTCTTTTTTCTTTGTTAAACAGTTTGAGTAATTTCTATTTATTTATCTACAAGTTCAACAATATTTCTTCAGCTGTGTGCAGTCTGAATTAATGCATTATTTATAATGACATCAGTGTTTTGATCTCTAATATTTTTCCTTAAGATTTCCTTTTTTTTTGTTCTGTGGTTTCTATTTTTGTGCCGAAATTCCCCATATGTTTATGTATATTGTCTGCTTTTTCCAGTAGGTCTTTCAACCTGTGAATCATAGGTGTTGTAAAATACCTTTCTGAAAGGTCTAGCATCAGGGTCATCCCTGGGCCCTGTTTTGTTGACTTTCTTATGTTTTGGCAGTGGTTTATTTCTTGTTACAGTTTTGGGTATTTCATTAGTTTTGAATGAGTGTTGGGCCTTTTGACAGAAAAATAGTAGAGGCTAAGTCAAATAGTATTTGTTGAGAAGTCAGCATTTGTCTCTCTCTCAGACTTTTTGGATGGAGGGTTGCATAAGTCTAGTTATTTACTGAATTCATTTTGGGTTTTGTTATTGCCATAGTCACTGTTAACTGCAAATTCCTTCAGTAGTCATATTCTGTTTTCTGTGCTTTGTGTAATGTGAGGTTTTGAGAGGGTTTTTTCATAGTTTCTCTGCTCTGCCCTCAGGTTTAGAGGTCTCTTCTTTGCTGTGTCATGGCATGGGGGTTATCTCTCTTTGGGCTCTGTAGTAGACTGCTGTTATTTATTATTTAATCCTGGGATTGTGGTGGGTGTCATAGTTCTTGATTTTTTTGTACAGCTTCATTTTCTGGCAGACTCTGTGAGCCTGGGTCTTAGAGGTGGATCTTTCTGTTTTTGCTCTCTTCTCTGTGGTAACCAAACGTTGTCTTGGATTTGTGGGCACTTTGGGCATGAGAGAGTTTCCTGTACATTTCCCAGCATTTGCAGACCTCTGCTTTATACTGCTGTAGTGTCTTACTCTCAAGTAGATTTTCTATCTTTTTTTTCCCCCAGGAGCGTATAGCTTTTCTTTTAATCCTTCTTCAGAAGCAGTGAAGCTTTACTGAGCTCTTAGGACCAGAGAATTTCCTACCTTTGCCCCAAAGGCATATAGGATTTGTTTCAACCCTTTCTCCAGTGGCTTAAATTTTTTGTTTTGTGTTGGACAATGGCCTAGAGAAGTGGCAAGGTTCTGTGCTTGTCCCTCAGTGCAGCCACTAACTAGCTGCATTCCTGCACCAAGTTGGGCTCTCTCTGGTCTGCAGCTGTACCCCCAGTTGTCCCCCTGAGAATCCAGGGCAGGACAGTGGAAAAGAGCTGCTGTCTGGAGCTCCCAGTTTTTCTAAACTGTCATGCTAGCTCATACTCAGGCTTTAAAAATTTAACATTTCATCTAGTTTCTTCTTACTTGCTTTCATGGCAGTCATCTCTGCTATCCCTGCCCTGCCAAAGCTGTAACATTTTTGTGAGTCCTATCTCTCCCAGAAGGATTTATTACTCTCTAGAATTCATTTTGCTTGTTTACCTTATAATCTCAGGTCTCTAAAGGGTTCAAGAAAAGTTGCAATTGTTTTTTTCAGATTGGTTCTTTGTCACTGTTATGTTTCTAGATTCTAAGGAAAAATGGAATACTCTCTTCACCTCTTTTTTATATGCCGTTCTTGCATCTTGATTTTCTTCATTCAGATATCTTAAGAGTTTTTCTTAATATCTTGGAGTTTGTTGTAAGTCAAGACATGACTATTCTTTTTTGTATTTGATCATTATATTCATCGAAGTAGTACTCATACTCAAAGTAATACATATATGAAAAAAGGCAGAATTTATACAAGATTAATAGTGTAAAAACTCAAGGTTTATAATTTAAAACACCAAAATATCCTGTTCTCCTTCCTTGCCACTGGCCATTTCTGCTTCCCCTTTGCCAGAGGCAACCACTTTACCACCTGTTGTAACTATTTATTTTATTATTTACCACTATCGGTAGTTTGTGCTATCTCTTGGTTTCTCATGTTTAAATATTATGAGAAGTAATATAAAAGTGAAAATATTAAATGTACTTTCTACTGTGGAAAATGAGGATTTAACTCTGGTATATACTCCACACATACACTTTTCTACATCTTTCTATCCCCAAAGTCTTTACCACTGAAACAGATCATGCAGTTTTTTTCGTTCCTTTCCCAACCTCCACCCTACCCAACCCTTAGAGCTCTTCATCCTCTTCTTGTATTGCAGATTGATGGAGAGGCCTGCTTCAGAGCTGGTGTTTAAGTTCTTCTCTTCACCATTATCCTGAAATTTCTTTGGCCTCTGTCCTTTGTTGAGTTGACTGTTTTTTGGACAGTTTCCCTTGTTCTTGGTTTACTTTCTTGTTTTGATAGAGTTCATACTTTAGGACCTTGTGAAGGATACATGGGAAGTAAACGTTTTTTTGAGATCCTGTAGTCTGAAATTTCTTTATATTTCCCACACACTTAATAGTTTTTTTCTAAGATGTAATTCTAAATTGGAAGAAAATTTTCACAGAGTTGGGAAGGCATCACACCCTTGTCTTGTGCATCCCACCATTACTGTTAAAATTTCAACACCCGACTCTTCAGCCTGTATATGAAACTTTTACCCTTCTCCTCCCTCTCAATGCTTTTCTGACTTTTTATTTTCTCAGGGGTTCTGAGATATGTGTATTTTATATGTGTATTTGATAAATTATGTTGAACATTTGAGTTTTAATCTAGAAATTCATATACTTTGGAACTGAGAAATTTCTTACATTATTTCTTTAATAATTTCTCTCCTTTTATTTTTGCTGTTATTTATCTCTGGGATGCTGTTAATCTTATGGATGGTCTTGTGATTTTTCTTTTCTCCCTCCATTTCTGTTTTTGTTGTTGTTCTGTTTTCTAGGAAGAGTTCCTCAAGTTTGTTTTCCAGTCCCTCTCTGAAATTTTCATTTCAGCTATTATATTTTTGATTTCCCAGAGTTCTTCCTCATTCTCAGAATATTCCTTTTTATGGCTTCCTATTCTTGTTTAATGGGTGTAGTGTTTCTGTTATGTGCCTGAGGAATTTTTGTTGTTGTTGTTGTTGCATTTTTTTCCTTCTGTTCTCCTCATTATCTTTTTGTTCCTTGTGGGTTGGAACCCTGGATGTATCTTCTGAGGAGGAAATGAGAAAAGAGGCTCGGAATCTTATTTTTCAGTATGAAACCTTGGAACTCCATCTCCTTATTTGCAGGGTGACACACGGATTTCACCCTCAACTATGCCTGGTATCCAGCGCCTCTCTGTTTTAGCCTTTTCCAACAGGAAACCCTTATTAGGAAGGAGTGGGCACCTGGCTGCTTGAGGTCAAAGAGGTGATAGGGAGATTTCATAATACCTTGAAAAGACTTCCAGACAGTCTTTCTGTTTCAGCCCCTTCCAGGATTCATCTACCAGGTGTACTCCTAATTCTCGAGGCTTTCTAGGATTCTGGGTGACACATCACCTTACTGTTAGCTCTTTGTTGGCTTTTTCCTCTGCAGGTTAGGTTTCAGTTACTCACATCTGCTAAGCTAACTACAACTTGTTCATCTGCTTTCCAATTTTCAGACTTTGACTTACCTCCTGCTGTTGTCTCCTATATTAGTTTGCTATAAAGAACTGCTAGAGATTGGGTAATTTATAAACGAAGAGGTTTAATTGACTCACAGTTCTGCGGGGCTGGCTGGGGAGGCCTCAGGAAACTTACAATTGTGCCAAAAGGCACCTCTTCACAGGGCAGCAGGAGAGAGAAATGAGTGCCAGGTAAAAGGGGAAGCCCCTTATAAAGCCATCAGAACTTGTCAGACTCATTCACCACCAAGAGAGTAACATGAGGGAACCACCCACTTGATTCAGTTATCTCTACCTGGTCCCACCCTTGACATGTGGGGATTATTACAATTCAAGGTGAGATTTGGGTGGGGTCACAGAGCCAAACCATATCATCTCCTTTTCTATCTCTCGTTTGTGTCTGAGGGGTACAATAGAAGAAATACAGAAAGTAAGGATCAGGAGATGAACTGTACTTTGTGCCTGCTGGGTTTCTCCTTTCCAAGAGAGAAATTCTTGTAGTAATTACTTTGACCTCATCTCTCCTGACCTCTTTCCCTTACTCTTCAAACAATGATCTTTAACAGAAAGAAATTTTGAAATTAAGCATAGCTCTCAGGTGAAAATCAAATGTTACCTACTGGATAAATTGTATAATATATATATTTTTTGAGATGGAGTTTCACTGTTGTTGCCCAGGCTGGTGTACAGTGGCATGATCTCAGCTCATTGCAACCTCCGCCTCCCGGGTTCAAGCGATTCTCCTGCCTCAGCCTCCCGGGTAGCTGGGATTAAAGGCATGTGCCAACATGCCTGGCTAATTTTGTACTTTTAGTAGAGACAGGGTTTCTTCATGTTGGTCAGGCTGGTCTCGAACTCCCGACCTCAGGTGAGCCGCTTGCCTCGGCTTCCCAAAGTGCTGGGATTACAGGCTTGAGTTACCATGTCCAGCCAGTTGTACAGTATTAAGGTAACATAAACAATGTAAGGATAGAAGAAATTAGTTTAGTCGAATAAAACAGATTTTATTAATTCCACTAATTAAAAATGAAAAACTTGTTTGGAAGACTAGAATCCTGTGTCTAATTGTAGAACTGCTCCAGGATTCTTGAAACATAATTACTTCTCTGAGAACCTAAATAGTTGCCAGCACTTTGATAAATACAGGCTATGTTTTGGAGGTATGAATAAAATTAAAAGTAAGGTAGGAATGTAAAAGAAAAATTGAACATGCTTTGTTTCTTTCTGTTCACCAGGTTTTCATGTGAATAATGACTTTAGCTGCTTTTCAAAATCTTTTAAATTTCTTTCATCCCTTGGAACTGTCTAGTTCTGTTTTCTCTCATTTGTTTTTGCCGTAGTCCTTTCCATCCGGGCCATACCTTTAGAGCATTCTTCTTAATAGTTCCAAACTCTGTTCTTCATCTCACTGTTTTTCTTTTCATTCTTAGATGGCACAGTTTTACTTAATCTGTAACTTTTTTGTTCATTCCTTCCTTTAGCTCTTTTTTCTCTCCTGATAATGATAGTACAAAGGTAGCATGATTACTCTCCTCTAGTTAAAAGACATAGTTTGACATCCTGGCACTTGCGCATATTATCTGTGTGACCTCACAGTAATTACAGGAACTCTAACCCTAGTTTGCTTGTCTGTAAAATTGAATGTTAATATCACTTATCTTACCAAATTTTTGTGAGAATAGAAAATGAGATAATCCATATTTATGCAAAACACTTAGCACGTTAGCAACCACACTTTTAAATCTTAAGTGTTAGCTTTTAGCTATTACTACTATCAGTCTATTTTATTACATAGTAATTTCTCTCTTGTGAAGGATGCCTGTGTTAACATTTTGCAGTCAAAGGTTATAGCAGCAATCTCTCAGGATGGTAAATGTGGTTGAAGACAGGAATTTGTGTTTTAAAGAGATAAACGAGCTAATTAGAGAAAGAGATGCTCCCTAGTTCATATGAAGCTGCTGGTTGTTTCTAACATACTGTCAACTTACTCTTCAGGATTCTTTATTTTCGGTTTTGCTTCTGCTGTCTGCCACTATATCTTTCCTTGTCACCCTAAAACATATAATTAAAAAGGAATGAGTTCAATAAGAACAACTTTTTTAAAAAAATGAACATGGGTAAACTATTTGCAGCAATTGTATTTTGTGTTTGTATCTAGGCTTAATTATCTATTTTACCTTTGACCATTAACATAAATATAAAATGCTGATCATCATAAGAGATAAGTTACCAGCTGTACAGAAATATAATATAACTAAAGTCACTTATTAATTTGATTTGAATACTTACTACTACAAAGCATATATATTTCAGAATGCATTTTATGCCAAACACTAAGCATTTGGCAAAAGTCAGAATATTACATGTTTTGCTTAAAGTTAGGACTTAGTTTTCAATTTTTTTGTATATGTCATTGGCAGTATTTGGTGACCCTTACCGTAGGACTTTTCTAGGTGGACATAGTAACATTTTTGTTCATAGAAATGTTTGATTGTTAGATTGTTAATTTGACCTCAGGAATCATACAAAAGCTCTTTTGGTCACTTAAGCATTTGTGGCGATGATTATTTACTATTTTAATAAGATTTACTTTTTGGCCAGGTGTGGTGGCTCACGCTTGTAATCCCAGCACTTTGGGAGGCCAAGGCGGGCAAATCATTTGAGGTCAGGAGTTTGAGACCAGCCTGGCCAACATGGTGAAACCCCATCTCTACTAAAAATACAAAAATTAGCCGGGCATTGTGGCAGGCACTTCTAATCCCAGCTACTCAGGAGGCTGAGGCAGGAGAATCCTTGAACCTGGGAGGCAGAGGTTGCAATGAGCCGAGACCAAGCCATTGCACTCCAGCCTGGATGACAGAATGAGATTCTGTCTCAAAAAAAAGATTTGTTTTTTCATCACCTAGCTAGAGCTTATATTCTATATAATACATATATTGAATATTGGCTTTATTTATGCCTTGCATTATAAATTTACATGATCAGACAAAAACAGAAGGACATAAGAAGTAGATTTAGGTGCAGAAGAGGAATTATATCTTTCATGTTAGTTTCTTTTGTAGCCGTCATCCCAGGGTCAGAGATAGAATATGCAGAATAACCATGTGAGAGGACTTTGCCTTTGCTTAATTGATTAGTCACCTTTTTTTTCTCCTTTTTTAATAAGCCTGTTCCTCTGATTTGATTTAATCTTTCAGACAGGGGAAAACAAAGGATGGAGTGGTCCAAAGCCTGGGTTTCCTGAACCAACAAATAATAGTAAGTTCTCATTTTTATGTTATCTGCACTTGGTGTTCATCAGTGGCTCAGTGACTAGCTGTCACTGGGATTGGTTGGGTCTATCTAGATCTGAGAGACTGTGTTAAGTATTGTGGAGGGTACAAAAGAGTCCTGGCGTTTGCTTTCCTGGAACTGACAGAATAGCTGGAAAACTGAGACATAGATACACTTAACACAGTTATACCATTGCAAACAGAGTGCCATTTAATGATCACATGCCTTTTTAAAGTTGCCATTTTTACTGAAACAACATTATAAAAAATATAGAAATATAAAAAATAATACAAAAATAATTTTCATAAGAAAAATAAGTAATTCTCTGTAAGCTGATTATGCTATCAAATCAACTTTCAAAGTTCCCAATTATTTTTGTATGCACCCAAATTTATATATAATTATGATACGCATAAAATTTTATTGTGTTTTCACTTAACATTGCCTAAGCATTTTTTTGCGTTTTGCCGAGTCATTAAAAGTTTAATATTTTATTAAGGTCACTAAGTGAAATGTCAGAAATGTAAGAATAAAATTGGTTAATTTTGTTCCACTTACAGTATTGTCAAACACTTAAAAAACAGTTTCAGTTTACAGATTTTTTTCAAATGTATGTGATCAAGATATTTTGCATTGGACATTTAGACATTTTTCCTTAATACTCTCCCTCACTTCTTGAAAAGCATCTATTTCACTGAAGTGACCATTTTACTGTAAATCAGTGAATCAAAACATTTGGCTAATGAAAACACCCAGTCTATCCCATTTCCACCCTATCTGTCTTCTTTATAACCTCTGGACACTGAAAAAGCTTAAATCTGTGAATTATCGTAATCCATGGTTTTAATCTTTGATATTAGAGGCTCATCTGTTGATGTATAATGAAATTAGTAACAAATTCTTATCAAAATATGCTCATAAGAATTGAATTCTTGGATTATCAAAACTAGCCTCTTGAAAAGAATATTTCAGTGAGGTAATGGCATTTTGGGGTTGTTTTCTGGGAATAATTTAAATTAATGTGCTTTGGAGCCCTTGGCCTATATAAATAGTGGTGATAAATATGATGGCCTTAGCACATAGCCGAAGGAAAAAATGGAATCAGTTCAGGGTTCCTAGAGTTTGTGTTCAGTTCATTTGATGTTTGAATATATTGGTTTATAATGATTTGGTGACGGAATGTAATCAACATGAAATTGATTGCAGTTTTATGTAAAGTACTTAGCACAGTACCTGTTTCCTAGTAAGCACTTAATGAATGTTGATTTCCTTCCATGCCTCCTCCCTCTTTTCTTTTATAAAAATGATACTATTCTTTGTAGGCTTGCCAGAAATTCCATTCTTATACTTTTGTCTGTCAGATGTTTTGTGCATACATATGGTGAGCAAGAATATATAGCTTATTATTGAATAATTACATTTTGGCACTGAATATTTTTTCAAAGAATATAAACATTATGTATTTCAATTAGTTATTAACTTGACAATTTTAACATGAAATCTCTTTATAGATAACCTGCAAGCTCCATCATTAAACAGTGATGTTTTGGCCCCTAGTTTTATGTTTTGTTTTTTTTTTTAACTTGCTAAGGGATACATCTCATGGGATGACAAGTGGGGGATACTTCTTTCCTGTGCATATATGGGAAGGAATATCACAAAGAGGCCAGTTTAAGTGATCAGAAATATGTAAGAATGCATAACAGGTTTGCTTGAGACATTAAAGTTAGAAGTGAGAAAACTATTTGAAGCCAGCTTAAAACTTAACCGGACGGTTAATGCTTTAGGAATTCCTGGTCTACAATGGTTCAGATTAAGCCTTTGAAATAAAAATGTTCTGTTATCCCTTCCCAGCTGTAAGGAGATGAGAAAGCTGCTCTAAGAGTTCTTCGAATGAACACTGGATTGTCTCTTCCTCAGGTTACCATAGAGGATAAGGGCAGCCCAGCTCTGAAAAGTAGCTATTTCATTCCCCAAGGGTTAGTTCTCACAAGTGAAACCTGAGTCCCCTTAAATGGCACTTAAATACAACATTAGGAAGAAGTTGGGCTGTGCTTATGAATTGATCATTCAGATGATGGACCAATTAGCTGAAAATTAATTTAAATTCATATATTATGGTAATATTTAGGTTAACTTCTTAATCAGTTTCTTAAGTTTGAAATTGTATTCTAAATGATTTCTGTCCTGTGAAGAATACCAGAGTTAGCATTTTGCAGGCAAAGGTTAGAGCATGGCACATGTGGGGGAAGACAGGAATTTGAGATTGCCAGTGCTGGCAGCCTCACTGACATACTGTCTGACCTTGAACAACTCAATTTACATCTTATTATTCAATTTTCTCTGTTAAGAGTTATGCATACTAATTTATAATGTTGAGAATCTTTAATTATGTAACATTTATAAAATGATTAACCATCCTTGAATAACATCTGAAAAGGTAACATATTACTTTGTGAAAAACACTATCATCGTGAAATGGCAAGCTCACTGTGGTTTTTTGTTTGTTTGTTTTGTTAAACTCTACATTGCTTCAAAATTGTAGTTTTAAAGATCAAATTTTTAGCCACCCATTATTTGGATAAATAATACGAAATTAGCTTGGAACCATAATGTACAAAAATGAAAAGAAGGGAATGCAGAATTGGAAAGGGGAAAGAAGGAATTTTAATCTGGCATAGCTAGCACCTAACTATAAGTAGACAAAATACATTAATGTACATGTGCATTTAATTTTTGAAGCGGAAGATATTTTTTAAAAGACTGCAGTCATAGGAAACTGCTAACAATTACAACTAGAAAATAGTTTAAATGGTTTTGCAAGTGATTGTGATTACATAGCCTGGTTTCTCAATTTATTTTCCTTGCTTGATTGCCTACAGATTTAAAATATGGACCTAATTTTTGGGTGCTGCTCAGGCTTTCTTCATTGCACTGAAATGCAGCAGAAGGTAGACTATTCTAAGTGTGTTTTTGTCCTTTGAATCACTGTAATAGTTATGTTGAAGTATAGGAACACATAACTCTGTAATGTGAGGTTTATGTTAAGTTTAGCATGGGGCAATTTTGTGCTTGGTATACACATAAAAAACTAGGTTTTTACAGATGAATGACTAACTTTTTTAAAAAAAGATCATGAATTTTAAAGATCTACTGACGACTCTTGGAAAACTTTGTAAAATATTTAGATACAGTTCAGCTGATAATATCTCTTTTTGTATTCACATTCCATGTTTCTTATTAATACAGGCTTTTACTTAAAAACAGGTTCATAGTTTCTTAAAGGTGAACTGTAGCTAAATTCAAGATTGGACTAAGCTCAAAGGTATTCACTGGAATGTGCCGAATCCACCCACTAAAAGATTATCCGGAGCATTTTTCACATAAATATTTTTCCGTTAACCTTTTAAAAAGTTTTATTTAGCCCCTGTGAAATATGCTGGCACTTCTAAGTTCATTAGAGATGACCAAAGACTTGTGGGATGGGATAGCATTCTTATTGACCTCTTTAGGATCTTAGTTGACTCACCAAGATTTTTGTCACTTTTGTTTCGTATGCCTGTATTATTAAACACTGAACGTCCTGAAACCAGGAGGCTACCCTGTTCCAGTGATATGACATTGGGTAGATTGCCTACTGGTTTCCGAAATGCTGTGTGCTATATTTAGAACCTCTAGTGTTTATTATTTTTTTGTTGGGGCTGGGGAGTGGGGGATAGAAGGGTGGTGTATAAGTGTTGGACTTTTAAGGTAATAGATTGATATGTACTTTCTTTAATAGTGTTTTGAGAGCATTCCCTGAACAAATTCCCTTTGGGGTTCCCATAGTAGAAACCACTTTGTAGTGAGACAAAACAGTTGAAGCCAATTGGATGTAAATATAAAGCTGAGTGATCCAACTTAATTATTTATTTCGACATAAATAATGTGTTAGAAATGTAAGAATGTAGCCAGCTTTTAGTGGTCTTATTTAGAAGGATTGGTGGGTTACTTGTACTGGGCATCCCAGTCCCTGAATACCTGATTGCTTTCAAACAAAGGTCCCATAAATAGAGGCCTATCTGAAGCAATTGGGAGCAATGGGAACATACACATTCTCATTGCTGTCCATTTGAGACTGCAGATAGAATTGCTCCTTCTCCCCTGAACACAGGAGGAAAGATCCAAGTATTTCAGAATGATATCATCCTTCTTTTACATTGATGGCTGTATATTAGACCCACCTGAGTGGTGAGAAGCTGTAGTCTTTAAAAAATTACATTGACAAGAATTCTCCTTTCTTGCCTACTGAATCTAGGAAGGAAGATTCGAGGTAGTGTTAAGCTTGCCTCTGTTTTAGTCATACCAGTTGAGTCTGTCTGTAAAGGTCCATTGATTTAAAGGAAAAATAATCTGAAATTAGAAAGTAAGTTTTTAATCAGATTAGCACAGATAACATGCCTTTCTGAAATATTCTCAGGAAAGATTTAATGAATTTAAATTGTTATGATTTTTTAAACTTGCTTAACTCATTTTTACACAGAAAAATATATCAGATACTTTTTTTTTAAATGAGCATTTTTAGGATGCATTTTTTCATTGCAGTATGGTAGTGTTTGTAAGCATAAGAACAAAGAATGAAACCATAAAGTAAAAAAGATAGATTTATATACATAAATGCTAGAAACAAGTTCAAGGAGCAGCATAAGAAAATAAAAAGGCAAATGACAGCATAAATTGCAGCATAGCAACAAATAGAATATATGCAAAGGACACATAAAAGTCAATTTTTTTAAAAAAGGCAAACACCCCAATAGCCAGAGGTCTTAAGAAGACAATTAAAAAGAGCAGATAAGAAATCATGAAAAAGTGTTTAGCAATCAGGAAAATGCAGATTAAAGATAAATGTTATGAAATTTCTGATCCACGCAAATTGTCAGGGATTTAAAAATGATACTTCCAACTGTTGGGGAAACAGACTGTCACATGCCGCTGACAGGAGTCTGACTTATTGCCATTCTGAAGGGAATTAGCCATGAGTATACAGAGTGTAGGCCCATTTCTTTTTTTTTTGAGATGGAGTCTCGCTCTGTCACCCAGGCTGGAGTGCAGTGGCACCATCTCAGCTCACTGCAAGCTCCGCCTCCCGGGTTCATGCCATTCTCCTGCCTCAACCTCCCGAGTAGCTGGGACTACAGGCGTCCTCCACCACACCAGGCTAATTTTTTGTGTTTTTAGTAGAGATAGGATTTCATTGTGTTAGCCAGGATGGTCACAATCTCCTGACCTCGTGATCCACCCACCTTGGCCTCCCAAAGTGTTGGAATTACAGGCATCAGTCACCACACCTGGCGATAAATTTTATGTTTTAACAGCTAGGGAAGCAGAATTATCCGTATACTGAAGTCTTCAGGAAACTTTTCTGAACATAAAGAAGAAGAAACATAGTTTTCCAGAGTCTGAATGAAATTTCAGTTTCCGAAATGCATGCTGGAATTTAGAATATGTACTGTGTATTCTAAGAGGTATATGGGGATCAAAATGTGTTTAAAATTAGTATTTTCAAAATTAGGAGCAGACCGTAATGATAACACAGATAAATATCTTGCAGAAATTCAAAGTCGAAGTATTAAGAACTAGTTAATTGCTTTTCTCTGTTAGCAAAGAAACTGTACAATAAACATAAGGAGAAAACAAAGGTAATGCTCCTAATTACTCATTCAGTTTGTCTAGAAAGATGGAGTTTTATAAAATCTTGAAGTGTATTACAATTTGTGAAGAAACATTAACTGCTATTATTTTTAAAGAAAAATAGGCAATGTTTGATGCATAACGTATTTAACACTTATATAAGTTATGAAGCAAGATAATAAACACCCGTGAACCCACTGCCCAATTTAAGAACTAGACATTACTATACCTTCATCTTTGTTTTCCTCATTCATATCCCCCATTGGCTATGCTTCCCCTAGCAGAAGTAACCACTATCTCTGGATTTTATGTGTAGTCGCCCCACCCTTTATTCCTCATAATTTCATCAAATAAATTTGAGTCCTTATCAGTATTTATTTAATTTTGCTTTTTTTTTAAACTTTAGAAAAATAGCATCATATGGTGTATTGTCCTCTGGAATTCTGTGCCCCCCTCACCCCCGTCCCCTCTATTTAAGATTGCAATTTATTATTATTTTATTTTGTTACATAAAGTATTTCATCCACTATGTGAATATCCTGTAATGATTTATCTGTTCATCTCTTGGTCCACAGTTGGAATATTTTCAGGATTTTGTGATTATAAACAATATTATGAACATTTTTGAACATTTCTACCGGTGCACATGTATAAGAGTTTCTGGGAATGGAATATGATATGTGTTAGTTCAAATTTACAAGAAATACCAGTTGTTTCATAGTGGGAGAGCCCTTCAAAGTATCTAATTTCCCATGCTGTAACAAGTAGAAATCTTTTATCTTTTTTACTTTCAATTTCTTTTTTGATAATGAATTTAGTTGAAGTTTAGTTCAAATTCCACTATTTCATTAATTTTATTGTTCGTTTTCTATTTTTACTTGAGTTTTTGAATGGGGAAAAACTAAAAATGCAAAAAGCTTTCCGTATTTTTTGTCCTCATTAGTGCAGTGGCCACGCTGACCCTGAAGTAAGTAACTTACGATTTTTTTTGTGTGTGTATATTGTCTCAGAATTTAGATATATAATTTATATACTTGTATATAAATGTATATACATTTTATACACACATATATATACACACACACACACACAAATTCGAATATATATTATTCAGTCCCCTAGCCTTTTGGACATGCTGTTCTACCCTTTTTTTTTTTTTTTTTTTGAGACAGGGTCTCACTCTTAGCTAGGCTGAGCGCAGTGGTACAATCATGGCTCATTGTAGCCTGCATCTCCTGGGCTTAAGTCATCCTCCCACCTCAGCCTCCCCAGCAGCTGGACTACAGGCATGCATCACCACACCTGGCTAATTTTTGTATGTTTTTAAGAGACAGGATT
>NW_012117822.1:1879591-1881871 GCF_000951035.1 Colobus angolensis palliatus | reverse complement strand
TATGACCTGAAGATCCTTTCCTATTGATATGGATAGGGATTTATTATTATTTTTTTGCACTGATGGATATTTAGATTCTTTATAGTATTTTCCTATTATTTGCCATGTAAAAACCTCATACATAAGTAATTTTACATATGTAGTAACATATTTGTTGGAGATATTCCTACAAATGGAATTACTGCATTACAGAGTATGTATCCTTTTAATTTTGATAGATGTTACCATAGTACTGTCAATAGACACCAGTTTACGTCTCTACCATCAGTGTGGGAGATTTCCTGTTTCCCTATAGCTTCATTAACACAGTATGCCATTGGAGTTCTTAATCTTTGCCAATTTGATAGTTGAAATATGGTATTCAATATAGTTTTACTTTGCATTTCTCGTATTAAGAATGAGACTAAATATGCATTTGGTAGATCTATGAGCCATTTCTATACTGTTTCTGTGAATGACATAACCACATCTATTGTCCATTCAGAAATTAGATTGATTCTTTTTTTTTTTTTTTTTTTTACTTAGTAGAACTGTGTATGTGCATCTGTGTGCCTTTATTTGTTTTCTATGTTTATGATGGAATTTTCTTTTAAGGTTTGGTTTTTCTTTTTAATATATTTGAATGACATTTTAAAATAGTCTTTTCTTTTATAGCATGTGTAATTTAGGTATAATTAATAATACCTTTCTGATTCTGAAATTAAAAACATTTATTTTTATTTTTATTGTATTTATTTATTGTTTAATTATGTTTTAAGTTCTAGGGTACATGTGCATAACGTGCAGTTTTGTTACATATGTATACATGTGCCATGTTCATGTGCTGCACGTGTTAACTCATCATTTGCCTTAGGTATATCTCCTAATGCTATCCCTCCCCCAGCCCCCCACCCCATGACAGGCCCTGGTGTGTGATGTTTCCCACCCTGTGTCCAAGTGTTCTCATTGTTCAGTTCCCACCTATGAGTGAGAACATGTGGTGTTTGGTTTTCTGTCCTTGTGATAGTTTGCTGAGAATGATGGTTTCCAGCTTCATCCATGTCCCTACAAAGGACATGAACTCATCCTTTTTTATGGCTGCATAGTATTCCATGATGTATGTGTGCCACATTTTCTTAATCCAGTCTATCATTGATGGACATGTAGGTTGGTTCCAAGTCTTTGCTGTTGTGAATAGTGCCGCAATAAATATATGTGTGCATGTGTCTTTATAGCAGCATGATTTATAATCCTTTGGGTATATACCCAGTAATGAGATGGCTGGATCAAATGGTATTTCTGGTTCTAGATCCTTGAGGAACTGCCACACTGTCTTCAATGGCTGAACTAGTTTACAGTCCCACCAACAGTGTAAACGTGTTCCTATTTCTCCACATCCTCTCCAGCACCTGTTGTTTCCTGACTTTTTAATGATCGCCATTCTAACTGGTGTGAAATGGTATCTCATTGTGATTTTGATTTGCATTTCTCTGATGGCCAGTGATGATGAGCATTTTTCCCATGTGTCTGTTGTGTAAATGTCTTCTTTTGAGAAGTGTCTATTGTCCATATCCTTTGCCCACTTTTTGATGGGGTTGTTTGATTTTTTCTTGTAAATGTGTTTAAGTTCTTTGTAGATTCTGGATATTAGCCCTTTGTCATGCGAGTAGACTGTAAATATTTTCTCCCATTCTCCCAAACAGGCAACAGGTTGCCTGTTCACTCTGATGGTAGTTTCTTTTGCTGTGCAGAAGCTCTTTAGTTTAATTAGATCCCATTTGTCAATTTTGGGCTTTGTTGCCATTGCTTTTGGTGTTTTAGTCATGAAGTCCTTGCCCATGCCTATGTTCTGAATGGTATTGTAGATTTTCTTCTAGGGTTTTTATGGGTTTAGGTCAAACATTTAAGTCTTTAATCCTTCTTAAATTAATTTTTGTATAAGGTTTAAGGAAGGGATCCAGTTTCAGCTTTCTACATATGGCTAGCCAGTTTTCCCAGCACCATTTATTAGATAGGGAATCCTTTCCCCACTTCTTGTTTTTGTCAGGTTTGTCAAAGATCAGATGGTTGTAGATGTGTGGTATTATTTCTGAGGACTCTTTTCTCGTCCATTGGTCTATATATCTGTTTTGGTAGCAGTACCATGCTGTTTTGGTTACTGTAGCCTTATAGTATAGTTTGAAGTCAGGTAGCGTGATGCATCCAGCTTTGTTCTTTCTGCTTAGGATTGTCTTGACAATGCGGGGTCTTGTTTGGTTCCTTATAAACTTTAAAGTAGTTTTTTCCGGTTCTGTGAAGAAA
>NW_012117822.1:1877917-1878431 GCF_000951035.1 Colobus angolensis palliatus | reverse complement strand
GGTTTGCCAATATTTTATTGAGGATTTTTGCATCGATGTTCATCAGGGATATTGGTCTAAAATTCTCTTTTTTTGTTGTATCTCTGTCAGGCTTTAATATCAGGATGATGTTGACCTCATAAAATGAGTTCGGGAGGATTCCCTCTTCTTCTATTGATTGGAATAGTTTCAGAAGGAATGGTACCAGCTCCTCTTTGTACCTCTGGTAGAATTCATCTGTAAATCGTCTGGTCCTGGACTTTTTTTGGTTGGTAGGCTATTATTGCCTCAATTTCAGAGCCTGTTATTGATCTATTCAGGGATTCAACTTCTTCCTGGTTTAGTCTTGGAAGGATGTATGTGTCCAGGAATTTGTGCATTTCTTCGAGATTTTCAGTGTATTTGCATGGAGGTGTTTATGGTATTCTCTGATGGTAGTTTGCATCTCTGTGGGGTCGGTGGTGATATCCCCTTTATCATTTTTTATTGCATCTATTTGATTCGTCTCTCATTTCTTCTTTATTAGTCTTGCTAG
>NW_012117822.1:1767714-1876593 GCF_000951035.1 Colobus angolensis palliatus | reverse complement strand
TTGTCTGTAAAGGATTTTATTTCTCCTTCACTTATGAAGCCTAGTTTGGCTGAATATGAAATTCTGGGTTGAAAATTATTTTCTTTAAGAATGTTGAATATTGGCCTCCACTCTCTTCTGGGTTGGAGAATTTCTGCCGATAGATCTACTGTCAGTCTGGTGGGCTTCCATTTCTGGGTAACCCGACCTTTCTCTCTGGCTGCCCTTAACATTTTTTCCTTCATTTCAGCTTTGGTGAATCTGACAATTTTGTGTCTTGGAATTCCTCTTCTCAAGGAGTATCTTTGGGGTGTTCTCTGTATTTCCTGAATTTGAATGTTGGCCTGCCTTGCTAGGTTAGGGAAGTTCTCCTGGATAATATCCTGCAGAGTGTTTTCCAACTTGGTTCCATTCTCCCTGTTACTTTCAGGTACACCAATCAGATGTAGATTTTGTCTTTTCTCATAGTCCCATATTTCTTAGAGGCTTTGTTCATTTCTTTTTACTCTTTTTTCTCTAAACTTCTCTTCTCACTTCATTTCATTCATTTGATCTTCAATCACTGATACCCTTTCTTCCACTTGATCAAATCAGCTACTGAAGCTCATGCATGTATCACATAGTTCTTGTGCCATGGTTTCCAGCTCCATCAAGTCATTTAAGGTGTTCTTTACAGTGTTCATTCTAGTTAGCCATTCGTCTAATGTTTTTTCAAGGTTTTTAGCTTCTTTGCAATGAGTTCGAACATCCTCCTTTACCTCAGAGAAGTTCGTTGTTACTGATCGTCTGAAGCCGCCTTCTGTCAGCTCGTCAAAGTCATTCTCTGTCCAGCTTTGTTCCATTGCTGGCCAGGAGCTGCATTCCTTTGGAGGAGAAGAGATGTTCTGATTTTTAGAATTTTCAGCTTTTCTGCTCTGGTTTCTCCCCATCTTTGGTTTTATCTACCTTTGGTCTTTGATCATGGTGACGTACAGGTGGAGTTTTGGTGTGGATGTCCTTTCTGTTTGTTAGTTTTCCTTCCAACAATCAGGACCCTCAGCTGCAGGTTTTTGGAGTTTGCTGGAGGTCTACTCCAGACCCTGTTTGCCTGGATATCACCAGCAGAGTCAGCAGAATAGCAAATATTGCAGAAGTGTTGCTGCCTGATCCTTCCTCTGGAACCTTCGTCTCAGGGGGCACCCGGATGTATGAGGTGTCAGTCGACCCTTACTGGGAGGTATTTCCCAGTTAGGCTCCTCGGGGTCAGGGACCCACTTGAGGAGGCAGTCTGTCCATTCTCAGATCTCAAACTCTGTGCTGGGAGAACCAGTACTCTCTTTAAAGCTATCAGACAGGGACGTTTAAGTCTACAGAAGTTTCTGCTGCCTTTTGTTTAGCTGTGCCCTGCCCCAAGAGGTGGAGTCTACAGAGGCAGGCTGGCCTCCTTGAGCTGCAGTGGGCTCCACCCAGGTCAAACTTCCTGGCTGCTTTGTTTTTTTTCAAGCCTCAGCAGTGGTGGACGCTCCTCCCCCAGCCTCACTGCCACCTTGCAGTTTGATCTCAGACTGCTGTGCTAGCAGTGAGCGAGGCTCTGTGGGCATGGGACCCTCCGAGCCAGGCATAGGATATAATCTCCTGGTGAGCCGTTTGCTAAGACTTGGAAAAGCGCAGTATTAGGGTGGGAGTGTCCTGATTTTCCAGGTACCGTCTGTCACAGCTTCCCTTTGCTAGGAAAGGGAATTCCCTGACCCTTTGTGCTGCCTGGGTGAGATGATGCCCTGCCCTCCTCCGTGGGCTGCACCCACTGTCTGACAAGCCCCAGTGAGATGAATCCGGTACCTCAGTTGGAAATGCAGAAATCACCTGTCTTCCGCATCACTTACGCTGGGAGCTGCAGACTGGAGCTGTTCCTATTTGGCCATCTTGGAACCTCCAATCAAAACATTTCTTTTAAATTATCTTCTGGAACTTTTTATAGTTTCATTTTTTGAAATGTTGAAGTCTTGATCTGTCTGTTATTTATACTGAAGGTATGGACCCAACTTTATTCCCCACTGCATCGAGACTTCACTCTTAACCATATACTAAGATTATGAACTTGGCATTATTCCAGACTTTCTATTCTCCTCTGTTCATCTAACTATTTATGTGCCAGTTTTAATCGTTGTCTTTTTTTTTTTTTTTTTGAGACAGGGTCTCACGCTGTTTGCAAATTTCTGTCAGTTGTACAGTGGCATGATCATAGCTCATTGCAGACTTGAACTCCTGGGCTCAAGGGATCCTCTTGCCTCAACCTTTCAAGTAGCTAATTCTACAGGCACATGCCACCACACCCAGCTTTTTTTCTCCCCCACCCCAGCTAGAGACAAAGTCTTGCGGAGTTGCTCAGGCTTGTCTCAAACTCCTGGCCTCAAGTCATCCTGCCTTGGCTTCCCGAAGTGTTAAGAATTATAGGCATGAGCCACTGCACCCAGCTTAATCATTGAGTGTTTCTTGTGTTTTAACATGAGTCAGTTTAAAGCAATGTGTGTTTAAACAAATGTGAATAAAAATGTACTTGGTCTATAATCTTCTTACACATACTACATGGAGTACAAGTAATTGAAAAGACAAAAATCTCCTTGCTTGGCAACAGAAATAAGAGGTGTCAGAGTAGTCAGAGCATCAATTATGAAGCACTAAAAGAAGCAACAGGGAACTAACTATATGGTTGAAAACTATTAAGGTTCAGGAAGGCAGTGTGGATAGTTTCCCTGAAACTTATTTGTGTAATGTTAATGCATCATTCATTCTTCCATTTGTTTAGAAAGTATTTATTCACTATGTTGTACCCTTTTCGATATTATTGATGATTTCAGTAGTTTTTAAAGATGAAATTGCTTCTTGAAAGACGAGTCCATATATAAACACCACCATCCCACCCAACTCCCCACTCCCCCCAACCCAGCAAATAAGAAAAGATGGGATGCCTGTAATCCCAGCACTTCGGGGGCTGAAATGGGCAGATTACTTGAGGTCAGGAGTTTGAGATCAGCCTGGCCAACACGGTGAAACTCCATCTCTACTAAAAATACGAAAATTTACCAGGCATGGTGTGGCACATGCCTGTAATTCCAACTACTCAGGAGGCCAAGGCAGGAGAATTGCTTGAACCTGGGAGGTGGAGGTTGCAGTGAGCACAGATTGTACCACTGCAGCCTGGACCACAGAGTGAGTGAGACATCATTTAAAAAAAATACAAAATAAGAGACAAGTGTTATTTGAAAAAAAAATATCAATTTTTTAAATCTTTGTTTTTTGTGGTTTTCTTTTGAGATGGAATTTTGCTCTTATTGCCCAGGCTGGAGTGCAATGGTGCAATCTTGGCTCACCACAACCTCCGCCTCACGGGTTCAAGTGATTCTCCTGCCTCAGCCTCCCAAGTAGCTGAGATTACAGGCATGTGCCACCACGCCTGGCTAATTTTGTGTTTTTAGTAGTGATGGGGTTTCTCCATGTTGGTCAGGCTAGTCTCGAACTCCTGACCTGAGGTGATCTGCCCACCTCGGCCTCTCAAAGTGCTGGGATTACAGGCCTTTTTTTTAAATCTTAAAAAGCAAAGCATATAGCACAGTATCTGGCATTGTTGGTGCTCAGTATTTGAGCAAATGAAAGAATTACATTTTCACTTCTTTCCCCCACTGTATTAATGATCTTTTGAGTAGTTTATAACATATAACAATTAGAATTCTAGGAATTTATGTATCATCCAGACCTGAGACACTCAGCGTGGTATTGTTGGACTCAATATAATAATGGTGAATAATTAGTATTTCAGCAACCTAATGTAAATAATACAGTTACTCTTAGTAGATTGCTTTGCTTTGGGTTAGAATTTTATTTGAATTCAGACCTCAAGATATTCTGAATCTCAGGTTGGCAGTCTTGGAAAAATGATTTATTATTACTTAATAAATGCAGTCTGTCTGAAAGACAGATCCTTTAAGCATGGTATGCATAGAAGAAAAACAACATAAGGAGTCCTAAGTGTGAAAAGGTTGGAGAATGTCCAGCCTCATGTTTTATATACAGGAAAATTGAGACTCAGTTGTTTTTATAATAGGTCTAAAGACACTCTTAGTTAAAGGTAGTGAAGACTTGAACTCATGTCTTCTGACTCCAGGGTCTCTGCAGTTGCCACTAGACAGCACCTTTATTTCTAGATATATCATTTGCTAGTAGTTAAAGGAAAAAAAGAGAATAGTGTTTTTAAGAAATTCCACTAAAATTAAGTATGCATTATTTTGAAAGAATGTTTTATATGTCATGTACCAGGATTTTTTATAAAACATTTAAGATGTTTTATTACATGGAAAATGTTCAAATTATTGTTTCAGATACCAGATTGATATTTGGGTGGATCATGTAAAAGCACTAAATGGCTGAGAAGCTGTGAAATGTTTGTTTTAACTATTATTACATCAGTGACACAGCCATCTACATTACTTGATTTTGCTTAAGATTTAAAAACTTTAGTAATAGTCAAATTTAAAAAACACTCAACAGGCTTTTTGGGTGATGTTATTCAAGTGTGTTCTTTTATTCCAAGCTTTCTGGTTCGTGTTAAGATGATTCATAGATTATTAGAGCCGAAAGAGATTTTCAAGTTCCTTAAGACTAATTCATTTTACAGATGAAGAAAACATGATAAGGAGAATATCTGCTGCCTCAACTCAAACCCAGTTAGCTGGGCTCTAGTCTGCTGCATTTACCAATGTCCTATTGTTGTTTTTACTTTATTACATTTTGTGTTAATACAGAACATTAGACTTCTTTTTTTGCTTTACCGTTAACAAAAATTAATTACAATCATTCATAGGTTCTTGGAAACCACTACTTTAAGTGAAATGACATATAACAAATCAGTTTTACCATAGGTTGATTGATATAAACAAGAGTTAAGTTCTTATAACATATTTGTGATTAGAGAAATATCACCAGACT
This sequence comes from Colobus angolensis palliatus, assembly GCF_000951035.1. Classification (NCBI taxonomy): domain Eukaryota; kingdom Metazoa; phylum Chordata; class Mammalia; order Primates; family Cercopithecidae; genus Colobus; species Colobus angolensis. The sequence continues at coordinate 1,871,652 of NW_012117822.1, read as the reverse complement.
TCTCAATAAAGACCCAAATTGCAGTATTAAACATTGAAATAAATAATGAGCTTACATATACAATTAAGAAAGTTTAATAAAAACAAGATAATTGTTTACTCAATGTGAGTGATGGCAGTCATAGTGGTGGTGGGTTAAATCGAAGAATAAATGTTTGCAAAGTGAAAATTATAAGGAGTACTTCCTACCACCACACAATTCAAAAACAAACAATAACAAATATGGTGGGCTCACTGAACACTTGCGTACTGTGTTGTTTATTGTTGTGCATTTGTGTGATGTATTCGTCTGTTCTTGCAGTGCTATAAAGACATATCTGAGACTGAGTAATTTATAAAGAAAAGAGGTTTAATTGGCTAATGGTTCTGGAGGCTGTTCAGGATTTTGCTTCTGGGAAGGCCTCAGGAAGCTTACAATTGTGGGAGATGGCAAAAGGGAAGCAAGCACATATTCACATGGCCAGCAGGAGAGAGAGAGAGCAAGAGGCACTACACACTTTCAAACAGGCAGATCTTGTGAAAACTGTATCAGGAGAACAGCAAGGGGGAAGTCTGCCCCCATGATTCAATCACCTCCCACCAGGCCCCTCCTCCAACACTGGGAATTCCAATTCCACATGAGATTTGGGTACAGACACAGAGCCAAACCCTATTATATGATTATCATGCATTTTACAGATTTTGATTTTACATTAATTTATATTCATTCAGTCATTCATTTTCTAACCCACTTGTTACAATTCAGGATTGAGGTTGGTCAGAGCCTATTCTAGCAGCTTAGGGAGCAGAGGCAAGAACCAACTCTGGACAGGTGCCATTCCATACCAGGACATGTGTGCGTACGTGCATGCATGCATGCGCACGTGCACACACACACACATACACACACACATACACGACACTCATACTGGGACAACTTAGACCTGCCAGTGAACCTAATGTGCATATCTTTTAAGTGTGGGATGAAACTGGAGGATCTGGAGAAAACTTACGCAGATATGGGCAGAACATGAGAACTCCACATAAGACGGTGGCCCCAGGTGGGATTTGATTTTTTTCTCATCAATATTATAACAAAATGATGTTGAACAAAACAACATTATTTGAGGACCCACTGAGTATATTTTCTTTTTTTTAACTTTCTTTTTTTAAGTTCAGGGGTACACGTGCAGGTTTGTTATATAGGTAAACTGTGTCGTGGGGGCTTGTTATACAGATTATTTCATCAGCCAGGTATGAAGCCTAGTACCTGTTAGTTATTTTTCCTGATCCTCTACCTCTTTCCACCCTCCACCTTCTACCCTTCGATAGGCTCCAGTGTGTGTTGTTCCCCTCTCTGTGTTCATGTGTTCTCATAATTTAGCTCCTATTTATAAGTGAGAACAGGCAGTATTTGATTTTCTGTTCCTGTGTTAGTTTGCTAAGGGTAATGGCCTCCAGCTCCATCCATGTCCCTGCAAAGGATATGATCTCATTCTTTTTTATGGCTGCATAGTATTCCATGCTGTATGGTACCACATTTTCAACAAATGGTGCTGGGAAAACTAAATATCCAAGCTATTCAAAATACACTGGCTCTGTCAGCACTCCAAGTGAAGCAAGACAAAAATTAGTCCTTTGGGAAGCCCTTCGAAACCTAAAATGTTGGATGCACATTCTACTGATCTTTACCCCAAGGGAGAAGTTGTGATCTGGAATGCTGTCTCCTGGCACTAAGCTATGCTGACTTAGGGGGCTGGTGTGGGTAAAGTGAAATTGTTCTTAACATGTTTCAGTGTGGCCGTTCTTGGCTTTGTGCTCCTCTGGGGTACTGCAACTTCTTAACTGGATTCTGGAATTCTCAAAAAGGTATTTTGGTCTGTATGTCATTGTTAAATCAATGTATGAGTGAGGAATAAGGGCTGGGACTTCCTGTTCTACCCTCTTGTTGGTGTCACCCAAGACTTCTTTTTTATTAAACTTTTTATTTTGATGGCCAGGCATGGTAGCTCACACCTGTAATCCCAATGCTTTGGGAGGTTGAAGTGAGAGGCCAGGAGCTTAAGACCAGCCTGGGCAACATAGCAAGATCCTGTCTCTACGATAAATTAAAACATAATTAATAAAAATTTTAATTTGAGAAAATTGTAGATGCACATGCAGTTGTAAAAATACAAAGAGATGCTGTGGACACTTTGCCTTGTTTATCTCTGGTAACATCTTGCAGAACTATAGTACAATATCACAACTAAGGTATTAATATAAATATGATACAGAACAGTCCTGTCACCATAACAGTCCCTCATGTTGCGCTGTTATAGCCATACCATCTCCCCCACCCCCAACCCTGGATTGAGTGGAAATTATGGTCCCCATATGGTCTCCACTGACACCATAGTGAGGTGACATTGTTCCCACTAGTTCTGATTCTCCTTTATTCTCTCCTGACACCACTCCAGCACGGAGGGGAGGGAGGATCCTATTACTGCTAGGTAGGGGTAGAAGTTTAGTGTCCCTACATGATCTCCACTGACACTACTCAGTTTTTTCTGACACTACCACATCAGGGAAGTTGGGGAGACTTGTTACAGCTTTGCAAGGGTGAAAGTCCCTCTCTGCCTTTGATACATAGATAAAAGTGGGAGAACAGGGTTTTTTTGTGTGTATTTGGCTGGACTAAGGTGTGTTTTGTCTAAATTTTCTTCCTTGCTAGGCTGCTTATTTCCTGGTTCTAAAAAGTGAATTTGTTATTTTTACAAGAAAATTTAAAAATTTTCATTTTCCTGTTTTAAAGAAAAAATAGCAGCCAGTCCTGAATTTGAAAACTCACTCACACTTTTATTTGACTCAGGTACAAGCTTTCCAAAGGCATTTCCCAGTTCATCATAAATTGATCTTTAAAACATTTTTGAAGAACCTTTATTGCTGTTGTTTCTGTTCATTTTTGGATAAGTACTTAATATATATTTTTTTTATTTAAAAAATATAGTTTTTGAAATGAGGTTTTGCTGTATTGCCCAGGCTGGTCTTAAACTCCTGAGCTCAAGCAGCCCTTGCTGCCTTAGCTTTCCAAAGTGCTGATTGTAGGTGTGAGCCACTGCACCCCGCCCAGTACAGTTTATACAATTCCAGTTAGTTGTGTTTATTAACAGTATTGTGGAATCTTCCATAAGTTTCTGAATAATATATAGACTAATTTGTAGTAAATTGTTAAATCATAATTAGATCATATAAGGAGAATCGTAAGAAAGTGTTTTGTGGGTTAAGTTGTTTCATCCTAAGGCTGTACTTAAGTTTTTCTTTATGTGAACCTAATATTTGAAGTTACTCTCTTCCCACAAACAGAATTGTGAAAATGGCCAAGTGCATTATTTTTATATTTTTCCCAATGGGTGGTTTTACAATGAGAAAATCTCAATCAGTCTGTCTCTCTCTTTCTGTCATTTTTAAAGAGACAGTGTGTCCAACCTGGAGTGCAGAGATGCCATTACAGTTCACTGCAGACTTGAACTCCTCTGCTCAAGGGATCCTCCTGCCTCAGCCTCCTGAGTAGTTGGGACTACAGGTGCATGCCACCATGCCCAGCTAAAGTTTTAATTTTTTGTGGAGACAGCTGCTTACTGTATAGCTCAGGCTGGTTTTAAACTTGTGGCCTCAAGTGATCCTCCTGCCTTGGCCTCCCAAAGTGTTGGGATCACAGGTGTGAGCCACTGCACTGGCCTCCATCTTTACTTTTACTATGAGAGGAGAGAGTGAGGTTCATCGAGCCTAGAAAATAGGTCTGAAATGAAGAAATGAAGTTCAATATCTTGACAGTTTCTTGTCTCTATCATGGTGTTAGAATGTTTCAAGAATCCAAATGCCCAGAACTTCTTAAATGTATAGATATAAGAACAGTAGTTCTTGGTTTGTTATTTGTTTTACTACTGAAAGGTAGTATATGTGCTGACTGTAGCCAGATGCCTGGATACTGGCCCCAACACCTGCCACTTGGTGGCTGTGACTTTAAGCCAGTCATATTACCTGTGTTTCAGGGCCTTTAAGTGTAAAATGGGGATATTCATAGTCCCTACTTCTTGGGGGTCATTGTGAGGATTACTAAACTAATATATGCAAAGCATTTGGAACAAGCAATAGGAATCCTGGCAGAGGAGTTGTGGTGCAGTGTTTGGAAGCTGTTGCGGTAGACATTTCAGTATGTGTTTCTTCCTGCTGAGAGATCAGGTCACTTGTGTCATATGTCAGACTTGTTTAATCCAATTTTTGGTGTTTTTCTGTCTTAGGGAAATCATAACTAATGGAGTTTTTCTGAGAAGAAACAACCAAGAGTGATCTTTATTTTACGAGCAGCATTTTAACCCCACTTAAATAAACTAAAAATTGAAGATGACTCATTATCCTCACAAGCTGCTCTCAAACATCATTTTCACAGCAACTTTTTTGTCTTACTTGGTAGAAGTAGTCACAGTGTATCTTTATTGAAAAGCTGAGCCTTGAAAAGAATTTCTACTAAATAAGCCAACTAAGTGTAATCTTCCTTGTTATTAAGATGAGTGGTAAATGTGCTTCTGGGGAGTTCCTGAACTCCCCAATCACTTCCATGCACCATATTGACTCTGAGTCATATACAATGTGCACTGCCCTTGTTGTGAAGTCAACCTATTTCAAACTATTTAGGGACCCTTGTATCACTATTAATAACGCCTGTGCCAGACTGTTCTTTGATTTGCATGACTCATTTTGGGCTCCAGAATCTTCTTGTTAAATAAAATTTCTGGCAAAAGTGTAAATTACTACATTTGTGTAAGGTTTAAAAAAAAAAAGATGAATGATGAATTTATTCACCATAACCAGGTTCATATTCTTTGATATCACATGCTTTTCATTTTCCTGTTTTAAAGAAAAAATAGCAGCCAGTCCTGAATTTGAAAACTCACTCACACTTTTATTTGACTAAGGTACAAGCTTTCCAAAGGCATTTCCCAGTTCATCATAAATTGATCTTTAAAACATTTTTGAAGAACCTTTATTGCTGTTGTTTCTGTTCATTTTTAGTGTTTTGAGGAATATGTATTATTTACTATTTTGTATTCCTCCACCTTCCTCTCGGAGGTGTGCTGGATGCTGTGTCATGACCTGGGATTCTGCCTTTTTGGGGGCAAGACTGGACTAAGTGCGTTTTCCCTTTGGTACTGTGTTCACCAAAAGGCAAACATCTTCCTGAAAAGTTCTTTGTCAGTAATTTTATTTTATTTTATTTATTTATTTTTTTGAGACGGAGTCTCGCTCTGTCGCCCGGGCTGGAGTGCAGTGGCCAGATCTCAGCTCACGGCAAGCTCCGCCTCCCGGGTTTCCTCCATTCTCCTGCCTCAGCCTCCCGAGTAGCTGGGACTACAGGCGCCCGCCACCTCTCCCGGCTAGTTTTTTGTATTTTTTAGTAGAGACGGGGTTTCACCGTGTTAGCCAGGATGGTCTCGATCTCCTGACCTCGTGATCCGCCCGTCTCAGCCTCCCAAAGTGCTGGGATTACAGGCTTGAGCCACCGCACCGGCCAGTAATTTTATTAATAAACATTCACCAAATTAAGAACCCTTCACGGCCGGGCGTGGTGGCTCAAGCCTGTAATCCCAGCACTTTGGGAGGCCGAGACGGGCGGATCACGAGGTCAGGAGATCAAGACCATCCTGGTCTACACGGTGAAACCCCGTCTCTACTAAAAAATACAAAAAACTAGCCGGGTGAGGTGGCGGGCGCCTGTAGTCCCAGCTACTCTGGAGGCTGAGGCAGGAGAATGGCGTAAACCCGGGAGGCGGAGCTTGTAGCAAATGTAGCAAAAAATAAAATAAAATAAAATAAAATGCACAAATTAACAAAATCAGTGCTTCTGTTCAACTTTAAGGGTAAGAGCAAGGTTAATTTCACCACTCTTCAGGTTATTCTTTTTGAGCACATTAAAATGCATCATTTTGGCCGGGTGTGGTGACTCACGTCTGTAATCCCAACACTTTGGGAGGCCGAGGTGGGTGGATCATGAGGTCAGGAGATTGAGAACATCCTGGCTAACACGGTGAAACCTCGTCTCTACTAAAAATGTATAAAACTCGCTGGGCGTGGTGGCGGGCGCCTGTAGTCCCAGCTACTCGGGAGGCTGAGGCAGGAGAATAGCGTGAACCTGGGAGGCGGAGCTTGCAGTGAGACGAGATCGCGCCACTGCACTCCAGCCTGGGCAACAGAGCGAGACTCTGTCTCAAAAAAAAAAAAAAAAAATTCTGTTTCGTAATGACTGTTTTTTTAGTGTCTCTTTTTTGTTTCCAAGATGATTCTGAAACTGATCTTAAGAAGAAACCTCTAACAAATTATTTAACTATTTTTTTAATTGTTTTCATTGTTTTGCTCTTAGCCAACATTTTCTCTTTTTAGTTGTCCACAAGAGTTTATTTGAAATTTTGCATTGTTGATTTTTGACTTCATAAGTACTGTATATTTGGCTTAAAAATTAGGCAGAACTAAGGGTCTGAGGGTCTCAGCTGGAAGACCAGATTGGCAGTGAGCTGTATGTAAAGAAGAGGTGGAGTCACATACAAATACTACGTGTTCCATTTGATCCCAACAACAGGGCAGCAGGAAGGGGGACTTCTGTAGCTCACATCAGTCTAGTAGCTAAAGATCATGCCAAGCATGCATTCCACCTGTCCCTGACCTTCAGGTACATGACCATGGTGGTCCAGTAGGCTCCCTTGGGTCACATGTACTCTTACCTAATACGTGGCCTCAGGCTACCCTGGGAGAGAACAAGGTCCCGGCTATGAGGCCCACGCTGCCATCAGGATCGTCCTTGCTTTCATGTAGCTAAAAGTCAAGCACCTAGAGCCTGGGGAGCCAGGGCCTGTGCATTAGGCAAAGGCTGTGAGCAAAGTTGTCAAGGAGCAGGCATTGCCAGTGCCAGCCCTGCTTATCCTCAGGGCTATATGTAGGACTGGTGCTACCGCCAGTCCTTCCCACTTTGGTGTCCCCAGCACTACCCTGTTCCGGGATCTCTATATTGAGGGAGAGGCCCAGAGCAGCGTAAAACGGTGCTTTCAAAAAAAACTTTTAAAAGTGTAATAATGATAGGCTTACAAGAAGTTGTAAGAATGGTACAAAGAGGTTGCATGTACCCGTCACTCAACTTCGTCCAGTGGTGATGTCATATATAACTATGGTACGTTTTCAAAACCAGGAAATTGTCATAATACAATGAACTAGACTGCAGACCTTACTTGGAGCCTACCAGTTCTCATATAAATGATTTTTAAAAATCACTGAAGATGGATAATCATGCTATTGTCCATACTTTTCTCACATTAGCAGTTTTGAACCAGAAGCCCCTGCTTCTAGTTCTTAAGAATTTTTTTTTTTTTTTGGAGTTTGAATGATCTCCTTTAATGGCCATAAATTATCCTTGGTGTAATTTCTGTCCATTGATTTAAAATGTATACCAGGCTGGACCATAAGTCTTGAATTTATAGCTGTTTGAGGTCCTAGAGGTTTGGCATGATTTAGAATTTCAGGGATCCCATTCCATTCCTTTTTGTTCTGTTTGCTTTATTTTATTTTATTTTTTTATTTCCATAGGTTATTGGTGGAACAGGTGGTGGTTGGTTACATGAGTAAGTTCTTTAGTGGTGATTTGTGAGATTTTGCTGCACCCATCACCCAAGCAGTATACACTGCACCCTTTGTGTAGTCTTTTATCCCTCACCCACTTCCCACCCTTTCCCTCTGAGTCCCCAAAGCCCATTGTGTCATTCTTATGCCTTTGCATCCTCATAGCTTAACTCCCACTTATGAGTGAGAACATACAATGTTTGGTTTTCCATTCCTGAGTTACTTCACTTAGAACTATAGTCTCCACTCTCATCCAGGTCACTGCGAATGCCATTAATTTATTCCTTTTTATGATATATCACATATATATGTGAGATTATATATATAGAATCTCACAGTTTCTTTACCCACTCATAGATTGATGGGCATTTGGGTTGATTCCACAGTTTTGCAATTGTGAGTTGTGCAGCTATAAACATGCATGTGCAAGTATATTTTGTGTATAATGACTTCTTTTTCTCTGGGTAGATAGCCAATAATGGGATTGCTGGATCAAATGGCAGCTCTACTTTTAGTTCTTTAAGGAGTCTCCACACTATTTTCCATAGTGGTTTTACCAGTTTACATTCCCACCAGCAGTGGTGAAGTGTTCCTTGTTCACTGTACCCATGCCAACATGTACTATTTTTTTATTTTTCGATTATGGCCATTCTTGCAGGTGTAAGGTGGTATTGCATTGTGGTTTTGATTTGCATTTCCCTGATCATTAGTGATGCTGAGCATTTTTTCATGTTTGTTGGCCATTTGTATATCTTCTTTTGAGAATTGTCTATTCATTAGTTCTTAAGAATTTTTAATTATAATTTTTTATTGTGAAAAATTCACTGTAGCAAAGTGAGCTTGAGTATTATTGGATAGTTGGGTATTTATAAACAAATTTATAGTCCAACATTATTGAGGCATAAATTCAAGCTGACAATGGAAACAAAGATTTTTTTTTCAAAGCTTTGCTGTGAAAAATGAAAAGAAATTATTTTATTGTGAAATAGCTATGCCTATTCCAAGGACGTTGAGAGAAACTGGGAGTTCCAGTGGAGTGGCATTAACCATTTGGATCAGTGGCATTATCTTTCTTGCTGCATTGGCTTACTGTGTTTTAATACCTCTGATACCACTTGCTACTCATAAACATTTATCTTCTTCAGCATCTCTGAAAGAGTTATGACATCAGTGATCATTGAAAGGCAAGGTTCTGGAGTTCGCTTATAAAACCTTTTAAGAGTTCTCTAATTCGGAACTCCCTCTTCAACTCTTCCGTAATAACTGGAGCTCCATAAAGATGCTCCAGGAAGATTTGTATGCCAGAGGATTCACATACCCATCTGAAAGAAGCACAGATCTACTGAGCAAAAACATGTCAAGTGGGCATTTCTTATAAGATATCACAGTCCCTGGCAACTTTAGACCTTTAAAATCATGTATAAACTCCATATACTTCAGTGAGATTTTGGTGAGCTTATCTCTGGAACATCTAGGGACATCATGATGACCCATCATGACATGGGTCATCCTTGGAGCCAATCTGGGCAAACCCCAGGCATTTACTTACTGGATTAAGCTAGGGGTTTGGAGCTGGTGGGATGTTGCATTTAGTTTCCTACCTGTTCTTTTAGGAGGCTATTTAATGTAATGGTTAAGTATTCAAACTCTAGAGTCAGACTGCCTGGAGTCAAATTCTAGCATTGCTGCTTATTATCCGTATGACCTTGGTAGAGTTTCATATCTTCTCCATGCTTCAGTATTTTTCATCTGTAAGGAAAATAATCATGCCCATTTCATATGGTTGTTATGGGAATTAAATGAGAAGTAAGGTACTACTGGAACAGTGCCCATAATGTATCTGCATTGTAGCTGTGTACTGTGGTTATAGGCTGTACCAAGATGGGAACATCAAAGGGAAAATCAGGGTCAAAAGATAGATCATGGCAGAATGGGTTCAGGACCTCTCCAGATAAAGGGTGAATGAATATAATGGACGTTACAAGCCTGAGCGAGGGAGGTGTAGTAGTTGAAGTCCATGAGCAAAATTGAGGTCAGAGAAGGCACAGACCTAAAGTAGTTACATGAGAAAAAGTTTATCCTGAGCAGTAACCGAACAAAAATAAATTAACAATGAATTATTGTAGAGTGGCCGTGATTATTTAGAGTAACTAAAACCCGTCATGGGAGAAGTGTGGGAAAACAGTCACATCCTACTAATAGAAGTATGAATTGGGGTAGGTTTTTGGGAGACACTTAATTGGCAAAATAAATTTAAGGTCCTTAAATACGCATACCCTAAATTAGTCTTTGATTCTACTTGTAGATCTTTATACTATTGTAAAGCAACTTAAATTTACAACAGGAAGATCCTAAGTGAATTATGACCCATCCAAATACTGTTACTGATGTTCAAGTTAAAAGTCATTCAGTTCTTGACCACATAAATCTATGTCTTTATGCTATTTCTATGACCAGTCTGTTAGTTGAACTCTGTAGAAAGTAATCTTCTTTATATGTGAAGAAAAGTCGACTCAGGCTTTACTGTAGAATAAGAGAGCCTGAACTCCACATTCTTATGCTGTGAGGTAATGCCTCTCTAGACTGTGGAGAGCATTTTTGTTGCTTTATAATATTGCTATTGGCAAACCCATTAGTCCTGTATAATAACAATACTGAAGTAATGCTGTTAAGTTTCTTGATTTTTTAAAATTGAGTATAGAAGTTAGAGTTGTAACATTTAAGTTATTCTTTAAAATATATATAATGTTTATGCAGATAGTAAAAAACAAAAATCAGTAATATGACACTCCATTTATCAAATTGGCAATTTTTTTTTTACAACTTTATTGAGGTATAATTGAAGTATGATAAACTGCCCATAATGTCTGCAGTTTAATCAGTCTTGACATTTTCATCTCCCCAAAAGATTTCTCATGCCCTTTTGCAATCTATCACTCCCGTCAACTCTACTCCCCAGGCAATCACTGACCTGCTTTCTGTTACTGTTGATAACTGGCAAATATATATATATTTTTTGAGGCGAAGTTGCCTGGGCTGGAGTGCAGTGGTGCGATCTTGGCTCACTGCAACCTCCGCCTCCTGGCTTCAAGCGATTCTCCAGCCTCAGCCTCCCAAGTAGCTGGGATTACAGGCACCCGCCACTATGTCCAGCTAATTTTTTGTATTTTTAGTAGAAACAGGTTTTCACCATGTTGGCCAGGCTGGTCTCAAACTCCTGACCTTGTGATTCGCCAGCTTTGGCCTCCCAAAGTGCTGGGATTACAGGCATGAACCACAGTGCCCTGCCTTCAGATTTTTTAATAGTAATTTCCAATACCAAAATAGGAAACAAGGTGCTTTCATGTGTCTCTGTGGGAGTCTGATATTGGTACAACTTCTTTGGAGGGCAATTTGTTAGTGTCAAAAACCCTAAAATATCCTTTCAACTAGCAATTCCACTTCTAACTTGAGGAAATAAATTTTCATGTGAATAAGAATTGAGTTATAAGAATGTTCATCACTATGTCTATAATTGCAAAAGACTGGAGATAAATTAGATGTCCAATGATACGGAATTGTTTAAAGAAACAGTTCCCTGTAATCCCAGCACTTTGGGAGGTAGAGGCAGGCAGATCACGAGGTCAGGAGATCAAGACCATAGTGGCTAATGCAGTGAAACCCTGTCTCTACTAAAAATACAAAAAATTAGCCGGGCGTGGTTGCAGGCGCCTGTAGTCCCAGCTACTCAGGAGGCTGAGGCAGGAGAATGGCCTGAACCTGGGAGGCGGAGCTTACAGTGAGCCAAGATCGCGCCATTGCACTCCAGCCTGGGCGACAGAGGGAGACTCCGTCTCAAAAAAAAAAAAAAACCAAAAAACAGAAACAGTTCATATAATGAAATTTTATACTTTTAGTATTAGCAGTAGAAATATATTGTTTTATAAACAATGACAGGATTATACGGTATTCCTATGTATTTAAGTTGTTTTTTCAAGTAAACGACAGCTAAAAAGTGCATAAATAAAACAGGATTAAAAACATATCTTTAAAGCAAAATGTTGAAAGTAATGTCCTCTGGCTGATGAAATTTATCTTAATTTTTTCCAGTGCATAATGTTTTCTTGTAAAAAAATATTGAAATTTTTTCCTGATTATAAAAAAACTAGCACATGTCAACGTACAGAATTTGAAAGCTAACATAAGGGAATAAAGAAAATACATCAAATAGGATTGATATACAGTCATCCCTTGATATCCATGAAGAGTTGGTTTCAGGACACCTTATAGATACCCAAATCCACAGATGCTCAAGTTCCTGATAGAAAATGACATCATATATGCATATAACCTATGCACATATTCCAGTATACTTTAAATCTTCTCTAGAGTATGCAACATCAAATATGATGTAAATGCTATGTAAATAGTTATTATATTATGTTAGTTTTTGAATTTGTATTGTTTTTTATTGTTGCATTGTTATTTTTTATTGTGTGTGGGGTTTTCTGTTTTTGTTGTTGTTGTTGCTTCTCTTTGCAAATATTTTCTATCCACAGTTGGTTGAATCCAGGGATATGGGACTTATGCATGCAGAGGGCTGTCTGTATTATTTTAAGCTATTTAAAGATTTTTAAAAAATACTTACAAAACTTTTTTATACTTAATGGCATCAGGATAAAGTTCCCTGTACCTTGGCCCCTGTGTGCCCCCACCTGCATTTGCAATTCTGACTCTCTGTATGCTCTTGTGATAAGGCATGGCCCGAGGTTTCCTAGAACAGAAACTCTCCAGCTCCCTGCCCTTGCTCCTGGTGGCCGTCTGTTATCAGTCCTCTTCCTCCTTGGCTGTATTCTCCTCATCCTTTGAAATTCACTGTCATCATCATCTCCAGCAAGCCTTCCCTGAGCTTTTAGCACTTCTCCTTTCCCATTCCCACTGCTCTCTCCACCCATCTCTAGTGAGACCCCTATCACATTGTGTTATCCATTTTCATTCCTCCCCTGATAGACTGAGCATGACTTGAGGTCTAGGCAGTATTGGTTGGTAGGATGCCTGAAGCTTAACTAGCACAGTAGCAGTTGGAGCTTAACTAAGAGGGTATGTGCATGTGTGTAATCGAATAATAGAAATAAAGATGTGTTGGGATCAGACAGCCTGGAGTATTGGATATATCTGTGTGACTGGAGCATGGGATCTTCATGAAATATTTAGTAGACAAAGATAGAGAGATAAGTAGGAGACAGATTATTAAGGGCTTCCTAGGTTATCCTAAGGAGTTTGGGTTCTACAGTGTAACTGATAAACTGGCGAAAGACCTTTAAGTAAGAGAATGTTCTAGCCTTGGCAAAATGGTAGAATAGGAGGCCCTGGAACACAGCAATTCAATAATAATTTATAGACAGATTTTCTTTGTGAGAAATCCAGAAACCAGTTAAGAGGTTCCTGTATGCCAGGTGAGCATGAAACCAGCCAGATCTTAATTAGCAGGGAAATTCAAGATACCCTCATGCCATAATCCCTACCCACAGTGCAGTGCCATACAATCAAGACAACTACCCCCCACCCCCAGCTCCCAGCTTCTTTCTGCCTGGAAGGGGAAAGATGTATACTATACATCCAATGCCTTAGCTTTTCTGGGGCTACCCAAAAGACTGGCTTCTGTCTGGCAAGTCTCAGAGTGCTGACAGGACATGGTGTATTTTAGCAACTCCGGGGCCAATGAAGACAGAGATGGCTGGTGGTGGTGGTCACCATCCTCTGCTCAGCCGAGCACAAAGCTAATAGTTGAAAAACTCCAGCTTTTAACTTTTTCCTGGAGAGTCAAAGAGGTGTGCCATGTATCCAATGACCCAGCTTATCTGGGAGTTGCCTGAAGAATTGGCTTCAGTCTTGCTTGTCTCAGAGCTCTGATGAGACTGAGACAAGCAAGGGACTGATGCTTGGGGACTGCCAAAAACAAAGAAAGTGGATTATATTAGCATAAAAGTTTGAGAGGCCTCCAGAATCTCTGTCCAGGCTGATTGGTTAGGATCTTCTCCAGTATGAGGCCAGTTTATGAATCCTAGGGGAAGTGGTTGTCTTATGTAATGTGCAGACACAAACACAGAGAATCATGGAAAAGTGAAGAAACAGGAAAACGTTTTCTAAATAAAGGAATGAGATAAATCTCAAGAAGCTGACCCTAGTGAAATGGAGATACGTAATTTACCTGACAGAGAGAGAATTCAAAGTAATCCTTATAAACATTCCCACTGAGGTCTGGTGAACAATGCATGAAAAAAAGTGAGAATTTCAACAAAAAGAAAACTTTTAAAAGTACCAAGTAGAAAGCATGGAGCTAAAAAATACAATAAATTGAAAAACTTACCAGAGGGATTCAATAGCAGACAATGTCAAGCAGAAGAAAAGATCATCAATCTCAAAGACAGGTCACTGGAAATGACTCAGTCAGAGGAGAGTTGGGCTAGCCTCCAGCATTTCCCAAAGGGTTAGATGTTTTATTCATGCTATGTTAAAGGCTTAGACATAAAGTAAACTTGGGAATCCTGGGTTAAACCAAGTTGAACAGATTTTTGTTCTTTGAGGTTTCTGATTCTTCACTATGCTAATGTGTATTTTTAATTTCTCAAAAGGCATTTGTATTATGTAATTTGCATTATTTTCAATTTTTATTTATCATGGAACCATTTTCTTTGGGGACTATGTTATAGAACACATTTTGGGAAATGGACACTGAGAATACCAGCAGCAGAGAAACACTGAAAGCTTGAATCAGAAGGTTAGCATCAGGAGAAGAAGGGGCAAGAACAGGGAATTAAGTTGTGTCTCTCAGAGCACATCTCTATGAGTGGTGACTTACCAATAATTTTAAAAGATAATATCATTTGAGAATTATTGATACCTGATCAAAAGACATTAGAATAAGCAGTTTGAAATGTGGTTTGAAACTTCTCTGAGACAAATGATAGTCAAAGGAAAGTGCTTCTCTAGTGTGGTTTGAGCTCCATCAGCTGATGACACAGCCCCCACTCCTCTTGATGGACAGAGGACAGAACCTGTCCATGGCCTGGCTTGAATTAATGCACTGGATAATCCCTGCAGTGGTCAAATTCTTGAGATGTTTGAGCAACATAATAACTACTTGCTTGTGAGTAAATCAGAGATGGTTGCCAGGAGTCTAGGTTGGGTCATGAGCAGTCACATGGTGGTATGAGCAAAGCAAGTTAGAGACAGTGCTAGTTTTGAGATGATACCCATTTGCTTTTTTATGTGTTTGTGAGTTAGAGTTGTCTATGGGACATCCTTGTGGAGGTGAGAGGACCACTGGGCTGTTGAATATATGCATTTGTACCTCCAAAGAAATTTGGTCTGATTAAGCCTTTATTTTACCTGATGTGCCTCAATTGCTCTATATGTTGAGGTTTCATGCCTCTTTTATGAGATATAAAATATTAAAATGCAGGGTGAAGACTCTGCACATTCCCAATTTTCTCCCCCAGTGTACTTTCACACATCAGTTTCCCTTGTCCCTTTATAGCTTCCCTACTACACACAAGTCCCGTTGAAACCACTTTTTTTGGATTTTTTAAACTTCTAATTTTAGGAAAATTGAAACAGACATTATTCACCTTTTGATAGAAACTACAGTTGCCTCTACAGTATGACAAAGATACTTGATTGCCAGGATTTCTCATTTCTTTGTAACTACACCAAGTAAAGCCATTGAGTTAATACTATAACATGTTTTTATTTTAATTATTTTAAGTGTAATAACAGTGTTCTTCATTTTATTTATAGCTCCAAAAGGAATTCTTCATTTGTCTCCTGATGTTTATCAAGAGATGGAAGCCAGCCGCCACAAAGTAATCTCTGGCACTACTCTAGGCTATTTGTCACCCAAAGATATGAACCAACCTTCAAGCTCTTTCTTCAGTATATCTCCCACATCGAATAGTTCAGCTACAATTGCCAGGGAACTCCTTATGAACGGAACATCTTCTACAGCTGAAGCCATAGGTTTAAAAGGAAGTTCTCCTACTCCCCCTTGTTCTCCAGTACAGCCTTCAAAACAACTGGAATATTTAGCAAGGATTCAAGGCTTTCAGGTATGAATTAAAAGCAAAAACAAAAAACAGAACAATTCATTAGCCTCAGATCCTTCATCTCTATCCATCACAAGGCTCATTCTTGCCTGCTAGTATGGCCTACATGCCACTTACATTTTAAGTTATTTAGGAACACAAAGGACAGACAAAAAAAGAGCCGTATGCACATGCCTCATTTTCTCTTATTTTTTATCTGTCTAGTAATTCTTTTGCTGCCTGTCTCTTCTCCATTTTCCTTCTTCTTTTTCTTTTTCTTTTTTAAGCATTTTTCATACTCTTCACTGTCTTCCACTTGGTCTTGATTAGGTGCATCTATCTCTTCACTCTGTCTTCCACAAACAAAAATTCTGCCTTCAGACATTTGGTGTTAGTATTTCACACTCAGTTCTCCCTTTTTTACATAAGGATTGAATTTCTTTTTATGATGATTTTACCTTTATTGTAGTTTTGAATTTTGCATTCTGTTGCTAGTATTGATTCAGGTACACCATTAAGATACAACATTCTAGAAGTCTGTTACCTTAGGAGTTAATTAAACATGATATTTGAAGAATAATGAAATGCTTTATAGTTGTTTGAGGCATAACAATGTGTATTTGTTTTACTGGATCATGTTTTGAACTGACTAGGGAGGGTAGCATCTGCCTCAGATGCTACCAACAATTCTGTTTCACTGGGTAGTCTAAAACTAGCTTATAGTTTAACTTAACTTGTGTATGTGAATTTAGGGATGGAAACTTGTTTTCCCTTATTTATTCTTTGTTTCCTTTTGGAAAAAACCCCACAAAAATCAGCACTCCTTTATGGATACATCGGAACTTTTAAAAGAATTGTTAACTCTAGGAAAGGGAAATACCTGTCTTGATTTCTTAGTTGCCTTGAAAATCATGTACTGAACTGTAACCGCTAACTTGACTGGATGAACTACAGTTTGCTTGTGTGTAGAGAGAGTATTGCTTTCTCAGATTTCACTGTTTTCATCTTCTTTTCCATCTTAGTCTTTATTCCTTAAGACCAAAAACTGTAATATCCTTTAGAAATGCTCTAGAAGATCTGTATTGTGTAGAATGATCATGTATTTATAAAAATTTTACAAGTCTAGATTATAAAATGAAAAAGAAGGTCATGTGTTTTGGGGAGTATTTTGCATGTTTGGATTTTTTTTCCCCCTTCACCGAACACTTCTGATTCTTTCAAACTATTGCCAGGTAGTTGTTAGTGTTTTTAATTGGACTCTTAATATGAACTTAAAGAAGCTGTTACCAGTTATTGGCTCTGTCATCTGAAATTTTAACCACTTAATTTAAAGTTATAATTTTAGAATTTGTTTTTGTTGTTTTACCTTAAGAAACACAATAAATCACTGTTAAAAAAGATCTCGATTTATATAAAGTACTGGAAAAAAGCTAAGTAATTTTTAGTTCTGTCTATAATCTGCATAGGATGAATTAGAAATAAATTGTGATGAAAAGAAATTCACTGCTTATTTATGAATCTAGTCATTTAGAAATGTCTGAGAGTAACACTGCATTCTTATAGAAACAAAGCACAAATTGCATTCAAGCTCTGAATTGATTTTTTGCTTGGAGCTATTGTTACAGTAGATGTAATTTTGCTACCGGAACATCTTAATTTTTTAAATTTGTTTTTGTTTCTAAGCTCTTGGCAACGACAGTAATTATAATTGTAACATATCTTCGCTGTAGTCAACACGTAGAGTCTGCTTCCCTCATTATTGCATTGCTGAAGCGTTTTTAAAAAGCTTATGCTGACAAAATATACTCTTTTTTTTATGGACACGTTATACGTTTCCAAATCTGTGTATTGTGATTTTTACATACTAATGAATATAAACAGGTGATTTTAAAATATTACTGTGCTGCTTTGGTTGAATGAGCTGGTATTGATGTAAAATACTGTGTCACTGATGGACCACTACCGGCAGCTAAGCAGTGAGCAGAATCTCTGGGAAATGGCTTAGTCCGGCCACATGCATAGCCCTTCTTCATAATGTTGCAGCAGAAGGTTCTTTGTGGTTACCCTCTCAGGTATATTTACCTGGTAGAAAAACATGTAGATTGTTTCTGTTACTTGAATGTTTTAATTGGACTGCAGTTTAGAAATTATAGGACCAGCTTGTTACAGATTATGTGCTATTCTGTTACTTTTATTTCGGAAACTTAAACACAATAAATTCTTTTTCTGTGTTTCTAGGTTAGAACTTTTTTATTTTATTGCAAACTGAACAGATACTATTGCTTATTGAATATTGTGTAAACCCTTCTTTGGCTTTCCTTGCCCATTCCAAGTTGATTTAAACCTACTAGAGTCATTGTATGTGACAGCTATATTGTATTACAAAGTAAAAATATGTGAGTGTATTGAAAACAAAGTTGTTTTAACTTTTAATTTTGTTTCATCACCCAGTCTTTAATTTGAATTTACACATTACAGAAAGCTACTTTGATCAACTGTAGGTATCCAAGCTCAAATTCTTTTAAACCTACAAAATAGGTAAAATTATTATACAATTAAAGTTATTAATAAAACTGACTTAAGAGAGCAGAATGTGACTGAACACTTGCACATTCTCAGCAGTTCTTTTATTCTTGTTTGGTCTCACCTAAAGTTTTTATCGTATTTTAGAATCGAACCTTTGGGATCTATGTCAGAAATGAATGTTTATTTCTTTCAAGTATTATCAAGTATTAATACATTTTGTTTATATTCTTTTAAATGTTTTATTCAATAGTTCTGTGAACTTCAGACTTTGTTGTTCAGGCTAATCGTATGCTTCTGTAACTTCTACACATTTTATAAGAACTCATTCAAAATTGTAGTCCTACATAGTGTTTCAGGGTTCCTTGTTGTGTACTCTTTTATTACAATGGCAAAATGTTTCAAAATCATTCAGCTTTTTAAAGAAACTTACTATGCAAAAGACACTCTTGAAATGCTGTGCATTTGAACTGAAGTGAAATAATTTGTTTCATGTTGTACTTTGCATTATTCTACATTTTCACATCTTTAATACGCTTTTCTATGCTAATTATATTAGATGTAAGTGGTTTCTTTGTTTAAACTAGTCATTAAAAATTAGGTTGAAAATGAAAGTGGATTATTTTAGTAAATCATCCCTTCTAGATGGATTTCATTTCAGTTTGCTATTCTGTGCCTCTTCTGTGAGCATCATCCACTGAAACAGAGTGTTGTTTGTGAAACCTTCCGAGTATAGTAAAACAAACTAGGGTTTTCTTTTCCTCACATAAATAATATAAAGAAACACTTAGTTGGTGTTTTAGTTAAACTATAATTAGTTTATTGTCCAAAATCAAGGAGTGTTTTATGGAGGGGCCTCTCATTATTGTATTGTAATCATGCCGTTTCCAGCAAGATGAGACTGTCAGTTAAATTAAAATTTTCCTTTTCAAATATAATTCACGCTTAATACATTTCAACTGATATGCCTCCTTTTGTGGAGTTCAATATGATAATAGCAGGTTTTTGTAGCCACAGGCTTCTTTTAAGTATTTATTTTTTAACAATATGACTTTAGTGTAGATTACATTGAGATGGGGCTGGTGGAAGTCGGGGGTAGTGGCTGGTCTCCCTGAGAATCTGAGAATCAACCTTTCTCCTATTTATTCTTATCTCTCCTATACCTCATGTTTTCCAATCCATATAGTTATCATCAAGGTGGCTATTTGCAGCAGCTTTTTTTTTTTTTTTTTTAGAATAAAGTATTCATTTTTGTTAAGAGATCAATACAAGCACAACTTTGTAAATTTCTCTTAGGATAATATGGAGAAAGAAATAATGCATGTACATACACACCCACACTTAGGAATATAGTTGTCTCTTGGTATCTACAGGAAGGATTGGTTCTAGGACCCCCAAAGATACCAAAGTTCATGGATGGTCAAGTCCCTTATATAAAATGTTGTAGTATTTACATATAACCTACACACATCCTCCCTTATACTTTAAATCATGTCTAGATGCCTTATAATACCTAATATAATGTAAATGCTATATAAATAATTGTTATACTGTGTTGCTTTTTTGTGTTTTTTTAAATTCTTTTTTAATATTTTTGATATTTGGATGCATAGCCCATGGGTATGGAGGGCCCAACTGTGTGTTTTCCCTCATTTTTAATTTGTCATTGAAACATAACTTACTGTGTTGCCTCTAAGACCAAATGTTCATGTAGGCTATTAAACAAATGTATAAAAGCGTAAAAAATTACTTAGACTACAATGAGCAAAACACATTTGTGGATTTGGTCAGCAGATACTGTTCTGATTTGCCATTAAAATCTTAAAAATTCTTAGAAAGCTCTCTTGAATTTGACCTCTACTACCTTCCAAGGACCCTGGAGAGATCTAAGTATGTGTTAGAAGTCTCCTGAAGGCTTGGTCTTCCTTTAGTGACATTAACACTCCGGTTTGTTCTTCCAGTGGGCAGCCCCAGTTTATGCAAACCGACCTGTTTTGTCTGGAATCTTTAGACTTTGATATGCAGGCCAAAGTCCAAGGGATATGCAAACATAACACACACCTGAACTTCCATAAAAACCAGCAGAATTGTAGATCAACTCATTTTACTGAAATTTTAAACCCTGTAAAAAAAAAAAAATACTACGTTTGAAGAAGGAAATCCTGGTGCATATAAAAATCACAATGAGTAACAGTAATACAGGTAAGAATCAAGCAGGCCTTGAGCAAAACAGTCCATTATTACTGCATAAACTATTTGGGTCTAACCACCCACCCTATATCGCTGTGATACTCATTTTGAGCCTTTATGCACCAGTGCATACGTAGTAAGACACACAAGATACTTCAACAAAATATAAGTAATATACAAACACAGTAAGAGCTGTTCCAACCAAAGAAACTTCAATGTAGATCTGAAATGAGCCATCATGATGCAGAAAAAGATGATTATCATTTCGTATCCTTCCCAAGTAGAACTATCTGATAACCTTTTCTGTTTGTATCAGAAGAGATTTCAACTCAACATGAAAATTCTACTACTTGGAATTATTTGAAAAATCAAGTATTTGAAGGAAGAAATTATTTTTCATATAAAGATGTATTACATTTCCTTTTGCTAGAAAAGATTGGCAATGATGTGATTTTTCATTTAATGACATATAATTAATTATAGTACTCTTCAGGTGGATGGCAGCTATGTACCTACACTCATTCCAAGTCATGCTGAAGTGACTCCAGCATTTCCCTTTCTCCAGAATCCAGCTATATCTAAGGAGATTTTTTATTTTCCCACAAATGACAGTGGCTGAAATTTCATATGTATTGTTCTTTTCTCACCCAAGGCAACTCTTAAGAAAGAACAGTATGTGAAATGCTGCATGTAAAAGATTTTGTATACTCAAAAAAATTGCTCTGACATAACAGGGGCCTGCATTTAGGGGATATATGGATAAACTAGGGAGGAAACTGACAGTTATTGATGGACTCACATATCAGATAGTGAAGTAGGCATTACATATATTATTTCAGAATACCTGGTATGTTTTTGCCTACAAATCTTTATTTTATGTTGAAAAAAGCTATTGTGTAATGTTTGAAGACCATTCCCTGTAAGTAGGACTAATGTGTGGTGGTGGCCCATAGTCTTCTGGATATTGGTTTGTTTTTGTCATAGATTTCATTAATAAATTTATTTCTGCCCTCAACTATATATACAACTGAGTAAGTCATTTAAGAATTCTGACTCCTTGACTGGGCATGGTGGCTCATGCCTGTAATCCCAGTACTTTGGGAGGCCAAGGCAGGCAGATCACTTGAGGTCAGGAGTTTGAGACCAACCTGGCCAACGTGGTGAAACTCTGTCTCTACCAAAAAAAAAAAGGCATGGTGGCAGGCACCTGTAATCTGAGCTACTGGGAGACTGAGACAGGAGAAGTGCTTGAACCAGGGAGGTGGAGGTGCAGAGCCAAGACCCCGCCACTGCACTGCAGCCTGGATGACAGAGCAAGACCCTGTTTCAAAAAAATAAATAAATAGGGCTGGGTGTGGTGGCTTACACCTGTAATCCCAGCACTTTGGGAGGCCAAGGCGGGTGGATCACGAGGTCAGGATATCGAAACCATCCTGGCTAACACAGTGAAACCCTGTCTCTACTAAAAATACAAAAAATTAGCCAGGCGTGATGGCGGGCACCTGTAGTCCCAGCTACTCGGGAGGCTGAGGCAGCAGAATGGCGTGAACCCAGGAGGTGGAGCTTGCAGTGAGCCAAGATTGCACCACTGCACTCCAGCCTGGGCGGCAGTGCGAGACTCCATCTCAAAAAATATATATAATAATAATGATAAATAAATAAAAATTAAAAGAATTCTGACTCCTTTGAGATGGAAGGGACTTTAGATTTTATTCCAATATAAAATTTTATATATAAACACATTTGGGAGTACATTACATAAAACATCATATTAGTAATGGAGTTTACTTGTTTTTACTTGATTTTAAACCCTGACAGATTTTAGGTTGTAGAAAGTTCTGCCATCTTAACATAGTCACATCAAAAAGCAGATTTAACTATCAGAGAAAACATATTTGAAAAACTTTCAAATTTTTTTTTATCTGTAGCATTATCTCTCTTTTTTTTAAAGCATAAGAAAAGTACAGGCCGGATGAGATGGCTCATACCTGTAGTACAACCTGGGCAACAGACAGAGCAAGACTGTGTCCCAAAATAAAGTCTAGAATCAAGTCCTAAAATGGAACACTTGAACCATTGCTGGAAAACAGTGCTAGGTTTACAGTTTGAAAAACTGTTACTAAGGGAAAGATAGGTGGTAGATAGTATATTGTGACGAAGTTTTCATAATTTCAGCATGTATAGGAAGAATTAGATGGATATGAAGTTAATCTTCCCGTGGAATGCCATCCCATTGAACGCTGGAATTGATTCAGCTGAAGCACAGGACATGGAACATTTGTTTACTCACACTGGGCAGTAGTCACTAAGGGCCTACAAATGCTGGGTAGCATGCTAAACATTGAACATGGGGAGTTATGGTCAAGTTGGAGACTGACAGGCAAATAAAATCAATATGCAGAAGAAGATAACCCATGGCCACAAATTAATCCTGTCTCCTGGGATCAGTGCTCAAACATTACACAATGGTCTGATAAAAATAATTAAATGTTTGTAGCATAGTGAAAGAAATTATGTATGTAATAATTTCTACCCCACATAATAAATGACATAGTAAGTATAACCTGATAACTGTTAACTCGAAGTGTGGTTAGTGATGTCAAGAATTGTGAGTGGAGATGAACAGTTCTGACTGAAGGAATTGCGGGAATATTTGAAATATGTTTTAAAGAATACTTCAAATTTTAAGGTGGATAAGAAAAGGAATGATAGGCAGAAGCATCAAAGCACTGAAGACATAAAAGGGCATGGTGTTTTAGAAAATAATTTAAAGTGGAAGCGGCTAGTGAGGAGGCTGAAAAAAAATGTGTGTGTATTGTTGGGAGTTCGAATTTTTTTAGCCATTAGACAGATACCACTGACTTATCTTTATTATTATTATTTTTTTTTTTGAGGCAGAGTCTCGCTCTGTCGCCCAGGCTGGAGTGCTGTGGCCGGATCTCAGCTCACTGCAAGCTCCGCCTCCGGGGTTCACGCCATTCTCCTGCCTCAGCCTCCCGAGTAGCTGGGATTATAGGCGCCCGCCACCTCGCCCGGCTAGTTTTTTGTATTTTTTAGTAGAGACGGGATTTCACCGTGTTAGCCAGGATGGTCTCGATCTCCTGACCTCGTGATCCGCCCGTCTCGGCCTCCCAAAGTGCTGGGATTACAGGCTTGAGCCACCGCGCCCGGCCGTCACTGACTTACCTTTAAAAGAGATTTGACATGATTGGTTAACAGAAAGATAATTCTGTCAGCAGTGTAAAAGATGAACTAGACAAGAAAGAGACAGACTTGATAATAGACCAATTAACCTGGTTTTTAATGAGTCCAGGAAAGAAAGAGTAAAGATTGAGTTAAGACAAAGCTGTTGGGCGTGGAGGAGTGGATCTAGGGTATAGTTGTGTAAGGTTCAATTGAGAAAATTAAATGATCTCTTGTGCTGACTTCAGAGAGGATGTTTTCACTAGCCTGATTAGGGTGGAAGCTAGATTTACATAAGTTGAAAAGTAAGTAGAGACCATTTGAGGAGTAAGTGAGATAGTTTGAGTGTGAGATGTTTTAGGCAAAGTTTTATTTTTAGTATGGATGAGATGAGTAAACTTAGAGGAACAACGTGTTCCATTTTAAACGTGGAATTTGAGTTGCTTGTGGGATATTCACATGGATTTGTCCAGTAGGCAGTTGAAATCGGTCTGGTGATCAGTAAGAGAACATAGTACACACAGATTTGAGAGTCGTCAGTGTATAGATATAACTGAAGCCACAGAAACAGATAATATTGCTCAGGAGAATGGATAAAGGCCTACAAGAGATTCCAGATGCATACTAACATGTAAGGGATTAATTTATTCATGAATTCAACCACTATGTATTGAGCACCTGCTGTGGACCAGGTACGCAACTTGGCACTGAGTATGTAACATGAAAGTGATAGCCAGGGTTTCTGCCCTCAATGAACTCATCAGAGTGGTAGTGTGGAAGAGGGAAGGGTTTGGTATAGGTGCAAGGGCAGATAAACACATCTGAACACATAAATTCAAATGGTGTTAAGCTCCTAATGTAACAGTTGCTTGGAAATTAGTTAATTGTGAGGTTAATTATGATTATGCAAAATATGAACCATGACTTAGTGTCTTCAGTTGTGTCAGAGATAACTACAGTTAAGTGTTTTAATCAACCTTATGCGATAAAACACACCCATATTGTACAGTTTGATGAGTTTTGAAAAATGTATACAGTCATCAAAATATATACTACCACCATAATCAAGATGGGACTCTTTATTGCAAAAGATTTGCCTCCACCTCTTTGCCACCAATTTTCCTCACCTCCAGACAACCACATAATCCTTTATGGCACTAAAAATTAGTTTTGCCTTTTCACTAATTTCATATAGGTGGAATTATATAGTATTCACAGTTTTGTGTCTAGTATCTTTCACTCAGTATATTTTGAAATTCATGCGTGTTCCATGTTGCTAAGAATTAGTTTATTATATGTATATATACCACAAATTGTTTCAGTTTACCTGTTGATGGACATTTGGGTTGTTTTCACTTTGGAGCCATTATGAATAAAGCTGTTTATGAACATTCATTTACAAGATTTTGTGCAGACATGTTTCCAGTTCTCTTGGGAAAATACCTTAGAGTGAATTGCTGGATCACATGGTAAGTGTACATACAATGTTATAAGAAACTTTCAGATTCTGTTGTAATGTGTTACATACATTACATTCCTACCAGCAACGTATGAGGGTTGTACACATTAATATGGTCAAGCTTATTTTATTGAGAGTATAATGGTGTCTCATTGATATTTTAGTTTGTATTTCACTGATGACAAATGAGATGAGCTTCATTTCATGTGCTTATTGGTCATTTGTATATCTTTGCCAAGTATCCACATCTTTTACTCAGTTTCTAATTGGGATTTTCCCCCATAATTATTGATTTACAAGAGTTCTTTATATCCTGGCCATAAGTCATTTGCATTACAAATATTATCTTCCTCCCTATGACTTGTCTTTTTGTTATCTTAATGTGATCCTTTGAAAAACAGAGGTTTTTCAATTTCAATGAAGTAAAATTTTCAATTTTCCCCCTTAAGGTTTATGCCTTGTTGGTCTCATCTGAGGAATCTTTTGACTACCCCTAAGATCACAAAGATTTTTTATCTTAACTTTTCTTACAGACATTTAATGCTTTTAGCTTTTATGTTTAATGCTAAGACCCACTTAAAGTTAATTTTTAATGTATGGTATGGGGTAAGAGTTGAAATTTATTTTTTTCTCATAGGACGGCCAGTTGTGACAGGACCATGTATGTCATGTGTTGTGTTTTGTCTAGGCTTAAGCAAGGAATCTCTCCTCTTAATACTTAAAGCATTAAGATATTTTGTATATCTTTGTTTTTCACTACTTTGATTATGGTACATGTAGGAGTGTTTTTAATCTAGTTTGGGATTCATGTAACTTCTTAGAGCTGTAAAATAATGGTGTGTTTTTTATTAACCATTTTTGGAATGTTTTGGACCACTATTTTTTCCAAAAAAGTTTTCTACCTTTTCTCCTTTCCTTTTAAAACTCCAGTTGCACATGTGTTAAATCTCCTGTTATTTTCCCACAGGCCTCAGAGGCTCCATTTATTTTTCTTTAGTCTTTTGGATTATGTAATTTCTATTGATCTACCTTCAAGTTTTGGATTCTTAGATTCTTCCCTCCATCCTCTCCAGTTTGCTCTTGAGCCCCTATAATACATTTTTCATTTTGTTGTGAAAAATTTCACAACAAATCTGACATTTCCATTCAGTTGTTTTTTATAGTTCCTTTTCTCTGTTGAGATTCCGTATTTGTATAGATACTGAGATTATATTTTCCTTTAATTCTTTGAACATCTATATCATACCTGCTTTGAAGTTTTTTGTCAACTAAATCCAACAGCTGGACCCATTAGGAGTCAATTTCTGTTGACTGCCTTATTCACAAGTGTGGTTTACCTTTTTCCTGATTTTTACATGTCTTTAGTTTCTGTTTGAAAAATGGACATTGTGGATAACGTGTTGCAACTCTGGATCATCATTTCTTCCCCAGATTAATACTTTTATTTTGGTTTTGGTTTTTGGTTAAGTTGCTTAAGCTAAAACTGCAAGCCTCATCTTCCCCATGGTGGTATCCCTCAGCCAATATACTCTACTTAGTATTTCTACCTTATAACTGCAGCATTTTCTCTTATGGTCTCCTCTGTGCCTTCATCATATAGTGAAAGCCAATTTTTTGGTCTGAGTTTATGCTCATATTTTGGGGCCCACTTTCTTTGCCTTTTTTATGTTCTGGCATTTCCTCCTCTAAATTTCTAGCTGATCTGCCAGCCACACAGCCACTGATATTACAGGCCTATAAAGCTTTAGCATTCAATCATTTGAGCTGCATTCAAATTAGGGACTGCACTCTATTCAAAAAGTAGCAGACTTTCAAATCTCAACCAGTTCTCACTGGTTTCTGCCTACTTTTACATTGGGCCTTCCAAGATCTCCCTTGTGCATGTGAAGTTTAGCAGTCAGCTGGAATTTGGGTAAAAGATTCAGATTTAAAGTTGTGGCACTTCTGCAGCTTTCTCCTAGGATTTCTTCCCAAAATATCTAGTTCATTTGCCAACCCTAAACTCTTTCTCTGCGTCCTCCAGTGGGTAAGACTGCAGTTTTCCACCAGTAGAACTATAAGAAGCACAGGATGAAAACAAAACCAAAAAGTCATAAACTCATAATTCTTACTGCATACATTTTTATCTTTCAAAGGAAATCTCTGCCCTGGTATCTGCCTGATTTTGGTAACATTCTGGTGTCTTCAAATATTCTTTTATTTTGTCTATGCTTTGATATCTGCAAAATACTTTGTCTTGTGAATTCATTCTCCTGTTGTCAGAAGCTGGAATTCTACCAATTCTTTTAAAATATTCATTGAATTGACTAATTAATTACTAACTGGTAAACTTGACATCTGTTCAAATAAAATAATTCAAAATATGGGAAAATCTCTAAATGTAAGATATTCATTACATAATTGATTATATAAAAACACATTGGATTGAACAAAAGAAATTTATTCTCTCATAGTTGTGGCGGCCAGAAGTCTGAAATCAAAGTATGGGCAGGGTTGGTTCCTTCTAGAGGCTCTGAGAAAGAATCTGTTCTGTGCCTCTTTTCTAGCTTTTTGTGGCTGCTGGCAATTCTTGGTTTTCCTTGGCTTGTAGATTCATTATTCCAGTTTCTGCCTCCATCTTCACATGGCCTTCTCCTTTGTGTATGTGTATTCTTCTTTGCTGTCTCTTATAAGGGTACTTGTTATTAGATTTGGAGTCTACCCGAAATTCAGAATGATCTATTCCCAGATCTTTAATTACATCTGCAAAGACTTTATTTTCAAAAAAGGTCACATTCAAAGGTACTAGGGCTACACACTTGGACATATCTTTTAGGGTACACTGTTCATCTCACTGTATATCTCTTTTTTCCTTTATATATTTATTATTTTAATAAAATTTGGGAAAATTTTGGCCATTTTTTCCCCCCAAATGATTTGTCTCCTTTTTTCTCTCTTTTTCCTTCTGGAACTTCATTTACATGCATTTTAGATATTGTCCCACAGATTCCTTGAGGCGGTATTCATTTTTTTCCTCTTAGTTTCAGATTGTACAATTTTTTTCTTTTTTTTTTTTTCAGTGGAATCTCACTCTGTCGCCCAGGGCTGGAGTGCAGTGGTGCAGTCTCAGCCCACTGCAGCCTCTGCCTCCCAGGTTCAAGCAATTATCCTGCCTCAACCTCCTGAGTAGCTGGGACTACAGACACTCACCACAACGCCTGGCTAATTTTTGTATTTTTAGTAGAGATGGAGTTTCACCGTATTGGTCAGGCTGGTCTCAAACTCCTCACCTCAAGAGATCCACCTGCCTTGGCCTCCCAAAGTGCTGGGATTAGAAGCATGAGCCACCACACCTGGCCCAGATTGTACAATTTCTAATGACCTATACGTTCAGTTGACTCCTGTCTCCTTAATCCAGTAAATTTTTTTTTTTACTTTGTGTAATTATACTTTTCATTTCTAGAATTTCTATATGGTCCTTTTCATTAGTTTCTGTTTCTCTGCAGAGATTTTCTGTCCATTCATTCATTGCAGATATGTTTTCCTTTACATGCTCAAATATAGTTAGCATAGGTGCATTAAACACCGTTTTTATCCCCCCAATTTCAACATCAGAGATGTATTGAGTTTGGTGTCTATTGATTGTCTTTTCTGCTGAGTATAAATCACCCTTTTCTGTTTATTCTATGTCAAGTAATGTTGGATTGCATCCTGACATTTGTGAATGATACATTATAGAGACTTTGGATTCTGTTTCCAGTCCTCTGAATAGTTTTGAGTTTTATTTTCTGAAGCACTTAATCTGGCTGGACTCAAATCCAAACTTCTTTCTTCTTGGACTTTCTTTTCTCTTAGTTTCTGGGGCAGTAGTCTCTCCTGACTGTCCATCAAATTCTGTGTCAAATGCTGCACAGAAAAACCTAATAGAGTTGGTATTTATGTGGTTACTGTTCCCTCTTAGGGTGGCTTTAGAGCAAACTTTTTGCAATGAAGTGAATGATAGGAGAAGGTTGAGGTAGTGGTAGAAATGGTTTCCTAGAGTAAAAATAGGACTATCTAAAAAAGAATCTGTCATAGGTAGTGGTATTTGCTACCAATTTGGATTTGTAGTTGAAGCACCAACTTATTTCTTCTTATCTTTTGCAAATCAAGTAGCATGTATTGATGTTTCTTGGTTTAAGTTTCTTGGTCGCCATTACGGTGTTTCTCATGCATAGGCCTATGTTACTATTTTTTTCCCCTAAAACTCTTAAGGAGAAAGCTTTTACTCCTCTTTTTCATGAAGCTTTCAATATTACAAGTTTCCAGGCCTTTATACTAGAAATGTTTTCTGCACCCTTTTTTCCTCTCCGTATCAGAGGTAGACAGTACTACATTGCCCCACTGACTTCGTTTTTCTAATTAAGAGAAAATTTAGTACCCCCAGATTCCCTTCTTTCATTGTTTGAAGACTCTTTAAATATAAAATTCTGGCATGTAAAGAAAAACTTAAGTTTATTTTCTATTCTTAATAGGCTCTTGGCTACCTAGCACTAATGATTTTATTTCATATTGTAAATGGCCTTTAAAAAGGGATTTTAAACTTTCAGAAAAGTAAAAAAATAGTACTGACTTTATTGTTACGGGTTATATTACCATAGTATAATTATCACTACCCGGAAATTTAAAACGATATAATACTCTTATCTAATGTACAGATTTTATTCAAAATTTGCCAATTTTTCTACTAATGTCCTTTTTCTGGTCCAGAATCCAGTCTAGGATCCACATTGCATTTAGTCGTCACATCTCTCAAGTCTCTTCCAATCAAGTATCAGTTCTTCAGTCGTTCATAATCTTAACCGTTTTGAAGAAAATCGATTACTTGTTTTGTAAATGTTCTTGAATTTGAGTTTTCCTGCTGTTTTCAAATGATTAGATTGAGGTTGTGCATTTTTGGTGAGACTATCTGAGAAGCTATATTGTGCCTATCTCAGTGCTCTTTACGTGACTCTTTATAATGTGTTTCCTCTACATGCTTTTAGAACCACATTAGACAGTGCTATAGTGTTTGCTTCAAATGTCAAATAAATTTAGAAACTTCAAAAAGAGAAGGGAAGCCTGTTGTGTTTACCAATATTCATACTCTTTTTCGTGTTTGTTCTTCCTGCTTTTATAATTTCCTTTCTGTTTTATTAACTTAATTTTAGCCATTGTTTCAGGGTAGGTATGCTGGTGACAGACTGTTTCCTTGTATTTGAGAATGTTTTGGGTTTTCCTTTCTTCCTCAAGGATATTTTTTCTGGATATGAAAGTCTGGGCTGACAGTTCTTTCAGCACTTGGAAAATGTTATGCTGTTCCTTCTGGCATCCATGGTTTCTGTTGAGAAACTACTGTCATTCTTTTACTTCTGTAGGTCAGGAGTTGTTTCTCTCTCACTTCTTTCAAGATTTTTCTTAGCCTTTAATTTTCAGAAGCTTGATTGTGTGTTGATTTGTTTGTTTTTATCCTGTTGGGGCTTACCCAGCTTCTTAAAGGTGTAGGTTTATCTTTTACCAAAACTGGGTAATTTTTAAGCCATTATTTTTTTTGAATTTTTTTCAGTCCCACTTATCTCTTCTCCTTCTGGGACCCTGATGACACAAGTTATTAGATTGTTTTGATCTCACAGACCCTTGAAGCACTATTTGTTTTTTTCTGTCTGTTTTTCTCTGTTTTTCAGATTGGGGAGCTTATATTTTTCTGTCTTCAAGTTCAGTGATACTTTCTTCTGTTCTTTCCGTTTTGCTGTGAAGCCCATCTACTAAGTTACCTTGTATTTCTTTTGTGAGACTATTTTTAAAAATCTGTTTCAAGAGTGTGTGTGTAATTGCTTATTGAAACATTGTTATGATGGCTACTTTAAAATACTTGTCAGATAAGTCTATCATCTGTGACATCTTGTTGGCATCTGATGATTGCCTTTTCTCATTCAAGTTGAGATTATTCTGGTTCTTGGTATAAGGGTGATTTTCTACTGAATTTTGGACATTTTGAGTACTATGTTCCTAAAATTTCTGTTTCAGTAAGTCTCCTCTAACATTGTACCAGTTAGGGAATAGGGGTGCTGCCTTTTTTCTGGAAGTTCACATTTTCCACCTAGCCTCTGTTGACATCTTCTTGGGAGGAGGCATATTGTTATAGCTGGGTGGTGGTAAAAGTCCTGACCATCCACCATGCCTGTACTGACACCGCCCTGGCAAGGAGGAGTAGGATGCCCCATCATCACCAGGTACAGGTGACTGTCCGGGGATCCAACAGGGATGAAAATTCTGACTCCCCATTTGGCCTTCTCTGTCACAACTTTAGCAAGGAAATTGGGTCACCTCATTACAGTCTGATGAGGGGTAAAGTGTAGACTTCCAAATTGACTTTTGCTGTTAGGGATGGAGGTGGATCTGCCATTTTTTCTGTGGTGGTTGCCTGGAGTAGGGCAGTTATTGCCTAAAAGATTTATATCTTGTTATATTAGTCTTGTTATGACTGTCCTTTGGTTAGAAAGAGCAGACTTTCTTAGGGCTATTTTTACCCATTGGCATTCTTAAGTTGCTGGCTTTTCTAGTACCCAGCCCAGGATATGTAAAGCAAAAAGAAAACTCAGGAATTCACCACTGTATTATTCCTTGGGTCCCAAAGACCCTAGTCAGTCTTCCACCTTCTCTCCACATTTCACAATCCCCTTATGCTGATTTTATGTATAACGTCCAGAGCTTTTTGTAGTGAAGCAGGAGAAATAAGGAAAAGTTAATCTATTTCATCTTGTCTGGATGTGGAAATAATAAATGGTCTGTCATAAATGTAACTGTATTTTCAATTCAAATATATATTATACATTTTGAAAATCTGTAATTCTTGAGTAAAAAGCACCATGTTAAAATATTTTTGTAAAAAAAATTAAATGCCATTATGAATTAAGCCAGTATATAATAAGATTTGTAAGGTCTTGTGTTTGATATCTATTTTTTGAAGTGATATTCAATACAATAGAATTCTAATACATTAGAAATAGTAGAGTTTGCCTCATAGAGAGAAGAGTTTGTATTGGTTTGATGGTATACTGACTACCTGTGTAACCATAATTTTCCTTTAATGTTGAAAAGAATTTTTCTTATTAAAAGGTTAATTCTTTACAAAGCCCTCTACCATTTAATGTGGCTTCTTTTACATACGTAAATGAATGTATATGGGTATGTCAAAACATGAGTGCACACTGCAAAAGAGGGAAGTTCCTTTTCTGGTAGACATGAAACTATTAAAAAATCACTTAGTGTTTTCTTTTGATGGAAATGTAAAACTAAAATAATTGTGTATGTGTGTGTAAGTGTAATTTATGTTCTAATTAGCTGTCTCCCTAGACCTTCACTGGCATAGTTAATGGAAGCTATTTTAGCAAAGAGCAGGCCGGGTGCGGTGGCTCACGCCTGTAATCCCAGCACTTTGGGAGGCCGAGGCAGGCAGATCACAAGGTCAGGAGATTGAGACCATCCTGGCTAACACAGTGAAACCCCATCTCTACTAAAAATACAAAAAAATTAGCCAGGCATGCGCCTGTAGTCCCAGCTACTCAGGAGGCTGAGGCAGGAGAGTGGCGTGAACCCAGGAGGCGGAGCTTGCAGTGAGCCGAGATCGCCCCACTGCGCTCCAGCCTGGACAACAGAGCCAGACTCCATCTCAAAACAAACAAACAAACAAACAAAAAAAAGCACAGAGCAAGTGTTTAGGATTTTTGTCATGTACATGCTTGTCACTTATTTAAGAATGTTATTTCCCCCTAAACAATGCTGACATCACATCTGTTGCATTTGTTAGATAATTTTTATCCGTGGCTTACACAAAAAAATAAATTTTTATACTTTACTGCCAGATTTTGATTATCAAATATAAGCATGTAATTTTCAAAGCTTATCTAAAACATAGGATTTTTAAAAGAGAGAAAAGATAATTCCAAGTTGTGTCTCAGTCTGTGTAATACGATTTCATTCATTTATTTATCCTTGTCCTTTTAGAGGCGTTAATGTGACAAGCATATTGCATTTAGAGTGAAACAGATTATGCATCAACTAAAACACTGACACACGACCAAGCATGTTAAATGTATGTTCACATTTTTGTTACAAAGAAGTGGATATGGTGTTTGTTAGTTATGGAAAGGATTGGGAAAAAAACTGAAGAGACAGTAACAGATATTATTCTCATTAGTATTACTCTCAATAATTATATATCATCATTTATGTTATTACATTATAAGTGGATGTGTTATAATAAGACTGATATTTATTAATGCTAATCATGAGCTAGCTACAGTTCTATATACTTTTCGTGGATAAATTAATTTTGTTTACTTATACATTAGTTATAAATAGAACTAACGATGTAGATTTGTACTGTTGACTATAGTTAACTCAAATAAATACAATAATTTACATGTCATCAAGTGATCTAAAAAAGTAGTAAAGAACGTTTTGAAACCAACTTAATCTACTTATTTAGTTCAATATTTATGAAAGAAAGCTGCTTTGCGCCTTGTAAGAACATGCTATTTTGTCTTAGTAAAGATTTAGGTCCTTTGTACAACTCGGGTGCAGATGCTGCAAGAATCAAGCATGTTTTGAGTCTGCTAAGATTTAGTGTTAAACTGTCACTCTTTAGCTCTTTGCTGCCTGTACTCTTCTGTGCAAGGCCTCTGTGCAGTACCTGCGGTGGAATTGCTACCTACTACTGTGAAGTCAACTCCACAATTAATGAATCTGAGGTGTACTCATCAAATATATGTTTTCTTAACACAGTGATTGTGCTATGTATCTCATACCTTAATGATCTAACAAGGAACTTTCTTTAAACATAGGTCTTTTTTATACCCTCCTCATTTTTGTTCCATAGGGGGTGGCCATTAAAAACATCTGACAGACAAGCAGTTAACCCACTTCCCTGCTGAGATTAGTAAAATATTTAGTAGTCATGCAACATCAAGAACCTTTAGCTCTGCAGGAAATAGTTTGACTCAACTTCTTTTCAGAGCTGGGGGTAGGAAATTTAAATTTTTATTTGGATGATCCCTCTTATTTTCAAAACAGCATGAAAAAAATTCACACACCTAGTGTTTTATGTAATTTAAAACCATTCATTCATTCATTCATTCATTCACTCAAATAGAAACAGGGTCTCCTCTCTCTCTGTTGCCCACGCTGGTCTCAAACTCCTGGCCTCAAGCAGTTCTCGTACCTTGACCTTGTAAAGTGCTGGGATTACAGGTGTGAACCACAGTGCCTTGTCTGTTTCTTAAATTCTATGAATATTTGAAGTGATTCTATGAATACTTCCTGATTTTCTCTTCAGAAAAAAGGAAGTCTTTAGACTGGCAAAGTCAATATCAGAATCCTAAAGTATCATATCTCATCTGGGTTTAGAAGATGACATATCAAACTAGGAAATTTAGTATACCATCTCAAGTATAGTAGTGTCTCATCTGGGTTTATGAGATTACAAATCAAACTAGGCAACTTATCTTAAAAATTATAGATTTGCAAATTTCAAAGAAAGCCATCTTATTTAATTGATATATTGCAATTGACAACTCACCTTTCAGTGGAATAGTTTTTGTAAATTCATGAGAAAGAAACAAAGTATCAATTTATAGTAGTTGATGGTGTTATAAATCCAGAAGAAGCTCTACACCATTATAAAAATCAAGATTGGTTGCTCACATTTTAGAGTACCAAAGGCAGGAAAATGATATAATTTATAAATAATAAATCTTAAACTGTTGATAAACTAAACTCTGAAATATTTTTAAAGAGGTCTATTCTAAGCCAATGAGTGACCATAGCCCAAGGAACAGTCTCAAGAGGTCCTGAGAAAGTGTGCCCGAGGCATTGTAGTTACATTTTAGGGAGACAGGAATTGTAGGTAAAATCAAATCAATACATGGAAGGTGCATATTGGTTCAACCTAAGGAGGCAGAATATCGTGAAGCTGTGGAAGGGGCTGGGTGGAGAGTGAAGGAGGTGGATGGCTTACAGGTCATAGGTAGATTCAAAGATTTTCTGATTGGCAATTGGTTGAAAGTGTTAAGCTTTGTCTAAAGACTCAAAGTCAGTTTAGAAATAAATGCTTAAGATAAAGGGAATGGTTGTGGAGGTCAAGGTTCTTGTTATGTAGATGAAGCCTCATAGGTAACAGCTTTCAGAGAGAATAGATGGTAAATGTCTCTTTTCAGACCTTAAAGTTGTCAGACTCTCATTTTTAAAATTTTTTATATTTTTGAGACAGGGTCTCGCTCTGTCACCCAGGCTGGAGTATGGTGGCACAGTTATGGATCACTGCAGCCTCAAACTCCTGGGCACACCACTCCTGGCTGATTTTTTTGTAGAGATAGGGTCTGCCTGTGTTGCCCAGGTTGGTCTGAAACTCCTGAGCTCAAGGCATCCTCCCCTGTTGGCCTTTGAAAGCACTGGGATTACAGGTGTGAGCCACCGTGCTCAGCCCAGACTCTGATTTCATCTCTTAGACCCAGGAAAGACCTAAAAAGGGGGAGGCTTGGCCACATTAATGGAGTTTCTCTACAGGTGCAACTTCCTCCCACCAGAGACTGCTTTGCAGGGCCATTTCAAGGTATGTCATATAAATATATATTGGGGTAAAATATTTTAATTTCCTTCAGGGCCTGCTATCTGTCATATGATGCTATACCAGAGTCAGGTTGGAACTTAGAATCATATTGCCACAAATAACATGTTTCATCAGTCTTATGGTCTCTATTTCAATGTTAATGTTGGTTAGTTATGCCTAAAATTACTGCACATATCCAACCTCCCTTTCTGTCATGGCTGGGAATTCAGTTTTTCAGGTTTCTCTGAGGTCCCCTTGACTCAGAGGGGGTCTATTAAGTTGGTTGCAGAGGCCTTAGGATTTTATTATTGGTTAACAAAACACAGGGTGATGACTCTTTGTAATTTTCTGTAGTTACCTTTATTCACTTTTCTTTCATAAAAATCAAGGTCCTATGACATTGTGCATTGGAATTTTTAGGGCCACGTTTGTAGAAACGCACTGCTTTGTTCTAGCAGAAAGACTTTACCCAGTCAGTTCTGACGATTTGTGTGTTACAGACACAATGAATGGAATTTTGTTGCCCTAATTATTTTAACATAGTGTTCTAAGATTCCTGGTTCCTGCAAATGCTTTGAATCATAAGAGGCATTTTGAGACTTAGAAGAGTGAATTTCAAAATGTCATTCACATATTTTTTTAAATTTACAGTTTCATGAGCACTGATATTTTTATTTCCAGGAAGAAAATATATACCTGAAGAAAGCCATATTTAACTTGTCTTTATGAGTCATTGGTTGAGTATGTAAAATATGACTTTTTCTTAAGGCCTTTTATCAGCATATTATTAGGTTTAATTTGAAATTGGGTCCTCAAGCAAGAGTTTCATGTTTTTTCCTACATATTTTTATCTGGTTTACTGAGCAGTCTCAATGCAGTAGGGATGTAACACAGAATGATTTTCTATTTCTCCAGTCACCCCCTTCCTCTGTGCTCTGCCACATCTCCCATTCATGTTCCTTTGTGATACCTTTGGCAAATTCCATAGTTTTCTGGCTAGCTTTTAGTTTTTAAAAATGTAATGTATCAGTGTCAAACTCCAAGTTCATATCCTTCCATTGCAAACCATTCATTTTGGCTCCAGAGACTTAGAGGAGGGAGAGTGTACATTGATCTCTTTCACTCCTCCTGTCACTCCAGCATCTGTATTTGTGGTTGGTGGGGTGGGAGCTTAACCTGGCTCGGAGACATCTTCCTGCACACTTTACCTCTATTACTGCTCTGGAGGATTGGAGGGTGACTAGGGTAGAGGAAGCTGCTACTCATCCTGGTTTCATCCACTCCTGGTGGCCTCCATTGTGCTTTTCCGTGTACATCATGTCCATGTCTCTTGAGTCAGTGGCCTCCTCTGGCCCTGAGGGAAAGCCACATTTCCTTTGGGCTTTACCAGTGGTCTGTGCTCTGCCCCTATGTTGGTGAGTGTTACTTTGGCTGGCGTGAGTAGCCCCTTGGCTTCTGCTGGGATTCTCTCATGCTGTTCAAGGGCCATGGAGGTAGGAAGTGATCATATCTTCCTTTATCTTGTTGTTTTTTCAGGTACACTACCTACCTAGGACTCCTTCAGTAAGCTCTCAGATACCTCCAAGCCCAATTTCTATATTTTCATATGCTTCTAAACTGCCAGGGACATACAGCAAACTTGGTCAAATTTTCTATTCAAAAGGGGCCTACAGTTTTGGTTCTCAGCAAGCCTCCCACCAGGGAGTGAAATGTCAGCCTCCCTTCATGCAGGTATTCCCACTCTCTATCAGCTATTCTCTTAGAGCTACCCACTCACTGGAAATACTGTATTTCTCATCAGGCTGACAATCCAGATGATTCCCTCCTGATGCACCCCCCCCATCCTTTGTTCCTTTGTGTGTTTTTTGTGATTGGATCAGTTGTACTGACTTCTACAAGGCGGGTTGGGGGAAAGCCTAGCCCTAAATATTGGCAGCTCTCTAGAGCTTCTTTTGTTTTTGGCCATGGGTCTTGGTGTCAATTCTGGGCCAATAGGAAAAAATCTCGCGAGATTAGGTTATTTTGTGAGTGATAAAAAGCCCAGTGGCTTAAACAATACAGCGATTTTTTTTTGTTTGTCACTTAAAGGTCCATAAGCTTGCAGGCTACAGCTGGCATGATGATTCTGTTCCATGAAGTCCTCATGGACCCAGGTCCCTTCCAACTCACTACTCTCATCTAGGTTTTGGCCTTTGTCCTCATGGTCAAGATGATAATACCTATACTCCAAACAGCAGGTTGGCAAAACGGATAAAAAAGAGCAAAAGGCATGCACTTGAAACCTCTTTTAAAAGTTTTCAGGAAGCTGCCGCATAATTCCTTCTTTTACAGTCTACTTAGTTATATCGCCAGTTGCAAGGGAGCCTGGAAAATATGGTCTTTATTCTTTGCTTCCAAGTGCCTGGCTAAGAATTACTGTGGAAGAATTTTGGAAGACAACTAGCAATGTCTGTCACATCATTGGGTGCTGTGACATCTTTGGAGCTGTGTGCTAACTTGCACCTTTACATTTATCTTTCATATATGAGTTATATATGTAAACACACTCATATTGAATGTCTGTAGGACACAGTGTTTTATTAGATACTTGCAGGCTTCACAGTGAATTGTATATATTTAGGAGAAAAGTTATATCTCTCAATAATGGTATCTGAGTCACTGATGGAAACAAAGTTTAAAGTTTATTTTTTTGACTGCAGTTGTCCTATTTTTGTCCTAATTTTCATTTCTCTAGGAGAAAGAATAGAGCTGCAGTAAGTCAGCTGACATGGAAGTGTGTTTACTGTCACTTTATATTTAGGAGATTGTCATGTCTTTCATACAGACTTTCAGTTGGTGTGGAAAGGGTAATTATATTTTATTAAATTTTAAAAGAGTATGTTTTATAATAGCACTATATCAGACATAATAGTTTAACTGTACCATAAATGATTGTGAACTGTTGCTATTATAGTGTCAGCATTTATTGGCTTTTACATAAACCTGTTACGTGATAAGTTTCATTTTTCCCCTTCATACCTAGTTGCTGCATAGTAAACAACACTTCCACATTCTTGAACTCGTATACATTGAGCTTTTAATTTGCTCAGGAAGTGTAGGATGGTGAATTAGAACGGTTGTCAAACCTTTTTCCCCAAGGTTAACTTGGTAAAAATATTTTTTATAACAAAATCTTTATAGTACTTTGGGAATAAGGCTTTTATGTTGACTTGATTTGAGCTCTAAACTACTTTTATAGATTCCCAGGAGGAAGTTTCCCTACCTCCAGGAAAAATGATGGCCGTTCTTTAACAACCCTAGTGGTTTAAAAAACTTGAATTATTAAGCCATTAGACTGGGCTCATATTGTAATTTTCAGTCAGATCCATATTATACATGATAAAATAAACGTAGGCCATATTCTACAATAAAAATGTATGGACATTATGCAGCAATTAGAATAAAACCCAAGACAAGGAAATAACTCAGATATAGAATAAAAACCAAGACAAGGAACTAACTCAGGTATGTGTTTTAATTTTCTTCCTCACAAATTCAAGATTTTCACTTAAGCCTTTATCCTAAATCTATACACATTTAACAAATTGAGCAAGTTATAGCTAATAAAACCAATTTTCTCTCTAATAAGTAGGAAGCCCATTTTATTCTATAGGCATATTTTCATTAATTTTATTACAAAAGCGATACTCTTTTTACTTTATTAGCTTACAATTTTAAAAACCTGGAAGTTTTTGACAGTAGATAAATGGAAGGATGGAAATTTTCTTAATGGGAAGATGGACTCAAACTCTTCCCCCTTCCCCATGTACCCTACTTCTGATGTGGAGTGTCTTACATGTGGCTTTAATAAAGGTTAGTTGTATTTAACTAAATGAAAGATAATATTGTGACCACTTTATTTTGGTCTGCACGTTACAAATCATTTCAGTTTAATTCAATTTGATTGTAATGTCACAATTTCAAACAGAACATGATATAGTGATATATATTCAACAGTGGTTTTGTAGGGACTATACTGTAGAAATAGAAGAGTGTCAATACCAATTATGTGGCAGTCATATACACATGCAGTCAAAGAGGAGAAAAAATTCAGGTTGACAAAGTTACATTAGAATCAGATGAACTTTGACTTCAGCTTATGCTTGAGCCCTTTATGGATCATGTATTATAAAAAGCTGGACTTGAAAGGTAGGTGTAGCATTTAGTTGTGAATTTTTCTACTAGCTCTAATGTAAAAGCACTTTGCATAGCATTTCCTAAACTCCCTTAAATCCTCAAAAAGACTTAAGATGGGATTAATAGATTCAATTCAAATCCTAGATATTAGAGGGGTTCAGTAAGGTTTTAGATATTTAAAGTGTGTTCTGTGTAAATTACTTGAATTTTCCTGAAATCTAGACCCTTTGCAAAAGACCTATTGCATCTTGTCCCCTCTGAAAATGGTGTTCAGTGGATTGCGTGTGTTCTGTTATAGGTTCACTACTGTGATAGACAAAGTGGCAAAGAGTGTGTGACCTGTCTGACATTAACCCCTGTGCAGATGACTTTCCATGCTATTGGAAGCTCCATTGAAGCCAGCCATGATCAGGTATAATATGCCACTGCCATTTTGCTATGTTATGGCCCAGCTTGGAAATGGAAGGCCATCAAAATGGAAGCTGTGTGCATACACGCAGCTTTGCTTTCCTTAATAGGTTATCCGCTAGCATCATCTGCTAGACTTGAAAAATCAAAATTGACTGTGTTGGGAAATTGATATCATAGGAGATTTAAATTATTTTAGACTTCTTGTTTGCAGTTCATTATTATTTTAAATATAGAATTATTTTATAAGAAAGAAATAGTTGTCCCACAGGTTATTTTTATCTTTAATAGTTACATATGAGAGGAAGGGTCAACCAAACAATATAGGTAACAGTGGAGTCTCCCTGTAATACACTCATTTGGTTCTGTTAAAAAGAGTGTTATGTTATAGAATTATAGAATGTAC
The DNA here is from genome assembly GCF_000951035.1 of Colobus angolensis palliatus. Classification (NCBI taxonomy): domain Eukaryota; kingdom Metazoa; phylum Chordata; class Mammalia; order Primates; family Cercopithecidae; genus Colobus; species Colobus angolensis. The sequence goes on along the minus strand of NW_012117822.1, from coordinate 1,831,013 downwards.
AGTGATACGTCACTTAATGACAAGGATATGTTGTGAGAAATGCATCATGGGGTGATTTTGTTGTTGTGCAAGCATGACAGAATGGACTTACACAAACCTAAATACTAGAGCCTACCACACACCTAGGCTATGTGGTAGAGCCTCCTGCTCCCAGGCTGCAAACGTATACAGCTTGTTACTGTGTGGAATACCATAGGCAATTGTAATGCAATGGTATCTGTATGTTTAAACATAGAAAGGGTACAGTAAAAATATGGTATTGTAACCTTCTGAGAGCACAATTATATTTGTGGTCTGTTATTGACCAAAACATCATCATGCAGCACATGACTGTACATAGAACAACTGTGTAAACTTTCAGAGTCATCAACGTAGTCCCGTAACTTGGGATATTATTGAAATGAAGTTCCAGTGTTGTTTTTACTTTTGAAGGTTTATTTCTGAAATAAAGCTAAAAATCTGAAAAGCGTATTGTTTCTTAATAAACAAATTCCTTTTATTGTTTAGATAGCAGCTTGAGAATACATCCTGTTTACAAAAGAATACATATTTTTCGTTAAAATAATCACTTTAGACTAAACTAATGTTCTAAATCATAGGATTTCTGGCTTGGAGTCAGAGTAAATAGACATACATAGTTTGCTGTATGACTAACCAGTTATGCTTTCTAAATTAATCATTCATGTACAGAACAACTATAATCCAGCTTTATATCCATTTTTCAGTAAATTTGAGGACTTCTAATAGTCTTACCTAACTAATCTTCTTTTCTTCTATCTCAGTAGTACCTCTTGCTTGGAAAGAATAAATAGGCTATCTTCTCAGACTCATAATTTATCATTGTCCAACTCAAACAAGATCTTGGAAAACATTCTTAAGGGCACACCTTTCTAGTTCACAATGTCTCTGACATTGTTTGTTTCCAGTCATTATTCATTCATTGGTGGGGAAGTATTGTGATATTTAAGGAAGATCAAATAATTGATGGTCAGAAAATCGGAGTTTTACGAATGAACCATAGTCTAGGTTTGCTGCAGCTACCTGGATGGATTCTGTTACTTCCTTGCAACTCTGTTTCCTGGTTATGTTAAATGAAGGAGTTGGGTTAGATGACTTACAAGATCCATTCCAGTGCTGTTACGATTCTATAGCTGATCTTCCTGGTCCAGGTTGAATGAGCCCAACCAAAAATAAACAATTGTAGCATATTAATATGGAAAGCAGCTTAGAGACCACTCCAGTACCTCTGAGGGTTTTACTTTGACATATGCCCTAGCTGTAGAAGAGAGTGCAGTAGGAACCCGAGGGGCATGACCTAAATTAGCTTACAGAAGAGTATTACATTTCCTTGTATAAACTATAAATTGTATGCTAGGTGCTAAGGATACATGAGGAGAATGTCAGACATGGTTCTTGCTCTCATGGAGCTTACAGTCTAGCAACTTCACCTTTTTGAATACTGGGCAAGTACAGTGTAATTAACTTTATATCTATCTATGCATCCACTCATGGTAGAGGCAAATGTCAAAAGCAGCATGGGACACCTGTCTTGGAAAGGTCTCTTCTAAGACTGAGCAAAGAAATGAAAGAGCGCATCAGCAACCCACACCTCTGAAAAGAGCAACCCACTGTTCACAGAGGTGGCATGTTGCTGTAACACTGGAGTGAGAGTGCAGACTGGGATCAAATGCAGTTTTGCCTTGAACTTTGGGACCTTGTTTCTTCACCTCTTGGGAATTTGGCTTCTTCATATATAAGATAATGAGGCTAGTTCAGGCTTGTGCCAAGTTCCTATGCCAAGGTACTCAAAGTTCAGGGCTAATGTTCACCCATATGACACCTTTACAAATTAGAAAAATAGTACCTCTTCCTCAAGGCATTTTACTGCCATCTGACAGAAAATATTTGTAATAAATCCACAATAACTGCAACGTGAATGCACCCCATTGAGGTGTGCAGTGTACACCTGCACGACTGTACATAGACTCACTACATCTAACTGAATGTCAGTTGCACTCAGTGATAAATTAAGATATTTTTATATTAAAGCAAATACAACTATTTTATAGATGACAAATTTGCATGAAATTTTAAGATAGAAACTTTCAGGAAATGTATTGATGATGGTCAAATTGGTAGATGAATAAATGACTGAAATAAATGATGGACAGGAATAATCATCCTGTACATCAAACACTATTGTAGTGGCCTAGGAGGTGGAAAGTAGGTGGTGTGATCACTGCTCCTCTCTTGTTCTTGGATAATTGGGCTCCCTGGAGAAAGGAGACACAAAGTAAACCCCCACTTCATGCCCTCTGGCTTTTCTGCATTATGTTGCCATTACCCTCTCCCCAACCTGAGGGTCTGTCTAAGGAAAACGTACTCCTTCACCATAACAGCATCAACTTGATCTCATAAGGTGGAAAACTTGGACCACTAAATGCTTTTTCACCCATTAATTTGTAAATGCTAGTAAACAGGGAAACATTTTAAAGCAAGAAAAATCGTAATCATTTTTTTAAAAGTTTCTAATCATAATCCATTTGGCCCAATGCAGTTGACCAAACAGAATTGGTATTCTGAGAAAAAAAGTATATGTGAAATTTGGAAGTGGTCCTTCTTAGGAAACTCAGGTTGTTCTTACCTGTGTGGAAAACGAAGGCAAGAAATGGAAGAACTCTCTAGACTTGAACCTTTATAGCTTATCTTCTTATTGTTTCGAAATGTAACTGTAGGAGCTTTGTGAAGTGGAAATTGAATATATTACCTTGTGCATTCATTTGCTGTATTAAAGGGTAACAGGACAGAGACTGTTAAGTGAAATTTCTCTATCAGAAGTTGATATGGATATGCAAAATGATCAGGGGAAAGATTCAATACCATCTATATGCTGATGATGTCCAAATTTATGGAACACTTTGTTCCCTGCCTCCCCCTACCATGCGTGCTCCTACCTCTTCTGTCCTTTCCTCTGTCCCAGTGAATGTTACCATCATTACCTTGTTGCTCAGACCATCCTTGGAGCTTTCCTTGAACCCCTAGTCCCCCTCACATGCTACATATTGTCCCAGTATCTTTTCCTCTAAATTATGTCTCTGACCTGACTGCTTCTCACCACCTCCAATTTTACCATTCTAGCTTAAGTCACTATCATTTTTAACCCCGATGACTGCAGTAGCCTCTAAACGAGCCTTTCTACCTTTGTTCCACTGTGGTCTCTCTTTCACATATTATTTTGAGACAGAGTCTTGCTCTGTCACCCAGGCTGGAGTGCAGTGGCACAATCACAACTTATTGTAGCCTCCGTCTCCTGGGCTCAGGCAATCCTCCCACCTCAGCCTCCCAAAGTGCTCAGATTATAGGCGTGAAAAATTAATCTGATTACATTACTCAGCTACACAAAACCTTCCAGTGGTTTCCCATCACACCTCCTATTAAATGCAAAAAATTTTTCTATGACACGCAAACTCCTGTATGATTTGGCTCCCTCCACTTCTCTAACTTCAATTCCTACCACTTTCCTGTTCATCAGCTGTGTCCCAGTCTCCCTGACCTTGTTGTCAGTTACATGATGGTTGGTGAAAGAAACCACTCGAAAGGCTACATACTATAGATTCCATTTATATGACCTTCTGAAAAAATCAGAACTATAGAGATAGAAAACAGATGAGTGGTTGCAGGGGCTGGGGGTATGGAGGGGAATTAACTACAAAGTATCATGAGGGAATTTTTGGAGGTGATGGAAATGTGTTACATCTCGATTGTGGTGGTAGAAACATGACAGTATGCATTTGTCAAACTCACAGAACTACACTCTAAAAAGGGTAAATTTTACTGTATATAGATAATACTTGATTAAACCTAATGTTTAAAAAAAAAACAGCCAGATTCATTGCTTTATCACCTACTCATGCAGTCTTGAGTCCAAGGAAATGTGAAGGATGCCATCCTTTTGCCTCTCCTGTGCTCTCTTGGTGTGTTGGCTCCACCTTGGAATGAACTAAATTTAACCCATAGCCTGGTTTAGAGCTTCTCCAACTGCCAGTGATTAGTTAAGGCCTGCTTCAGACACTTTTTTTTGAGATGAAGTCTCGCTTTGTCGCCCCGGCTAGAGTGCAGTGACGTGGTCTCGGCTCACTGCAAACTCCGCTTCCTGGATTCAAGTGATTCTCCTGCCTCAGCCTGCTGAGTAGCTGGGATTACAGGCGCATGCCACCACGCCCGGCTAATTTTTGTATTTTTAGTAGAGAAGGGGTTTCACCATGTTGGGCAGGCTGGTCTCGGACTCCTGACCTCATGATCCACCCGCCTCAGCCCCTCAAAGTGCTGGGATTACAGGCGTGAGCCACCACACCCGGCCCAGACTTCTTAAAGTAATTATCAGTCTTCAAAAAGTGGTCTAAGCCCACTCCTGTCTGACTTTAGGGAAGACGTCTGTAGGCCAGAGTTTCCTGTTCTGGAACCCTGAATTCTCATCTAGACAGTGGGCAGTCATTCAGGCTGGGTTTGCCTGGAGGTCCCCGTGGTGTCTTGGAGAGAATGTTTTGACATTTGTTTACCTTATTCACAACAAATATGATATTAGAAATTCACACTCAAATTAGTTTAATTGTCCAGAATAAAAACATAGCTTAAATTTTCAGATACAGATTTCTCAGCAAACATGAGCTAACTGTGAACAACTGTGTATAGGAATACTCCTTTAGACACTAGCGCATACAAAGGTCACTGATTTACAGTCTTAGTCCTTGCTAAGCCAATTGTCTTATGAAATTTCGAACTTGTCATTTATTTTTTAAGATTGAGCTGGTGAGGGTTTTGCTCAATATTTTTAGGTATATCCTATTTGGAGGTTGGTTGTATTGGTTAGTGTATGTTATTAAAAGCGACATTCTTAGTAATAGTTCAAGAGGGTTTTGTAATCTCCTAGCTTGATGTAACTCACCAAGTATTATTCTTGACTCTGTCGTGACACCCTTTCTACATGTTTCCTCATCACTTTTGGATATTACTATCTTTTCCTGTCTCCTTTAATTACATTAGTCATCTTCTAGTTACAGCCCCAAAGTCATAAACTTCCTTCCCTGTCGTCGTTTTCTTTTTATTCATCTTCATTCTGATTGCATTGTCAATATCACCAAATCTCACAAAGATTGGGTAAGTAGATGTAGCTTAGTAAAAACACTGTAGCTTCTAATTTCTAGTTTTATTGCTGCCTACCTTATTGTGTTGAGGTTAGATCTTGAACTTACTTGCTTTATATAAATGATAGAATGAATTAGTAAATCAACCACCTAACCAACCATTAACTAGTCAATGAAGTTTAACATATGTATATTAGTATTTACTGTAATCTGACTTCTAGTTAGTAAAAGCAAGATTACCACATAGAGTAAATGACTGCATATTTCATACATTACAAATGCTCTTCAACCCATCTAAATTGAAAATACTATAAGTAGAAAATGCATTTAGTGCACCTAACCTACTGAACATCATAGTTTAGCCTAGCCTACCTCATTAGTTGTTTTTCCGCATTATCAAGTGGCTGACTGGAAGCTGCAGTTTGCTGCTGCCACCCAGAATCTCAAGAGAGTACAGTGTGCATATTACTAGCCCAGGAAAAGTTCAAAATTGGAAATACAGTTCCTTCTGAATGTGTATCACCATTTTAAAGTCAAAAAATCATAAGTTGAATCATTGTAAGTTGGGAACCATTTGTATTTGGAATAAAAATCCAATTCTACAAGGGAAAATAAGCAAGAACCATATGCTAGATATTGTGCTAGGCTCTCCATACATTGTTTTGCTTAATTCTCAGAATAATGAGGTATAGCAGTTGTATATTTGCTAAATCACCTTTAAGGGTTTATGTCCACATTAGTAAAATTAATCTGAATTGTTTCAAATGTATATGCTTTGACTAGGATTGTAGTCAGGCCTCTTGATGAAAGGACATTTATGAAGTGTAACAATTTACAAATCTGATGGGTATTCTATTTTTGATTAAGTTCTGCTTGTAGTTTATTCTCTGATTAATTAAAAATCTCCTCGCCTGAGTAATTAGGCTGTAATGTCTTACGCCTAATGGTATTTTAGAACTAAGAAAACGAAAGCTTTCCCACGTATTACCCCAACATATATTATCATGACAATAATATATTGATTGTAGACTATGTACAGAACTTTTGCAGTACGAGATGGTCTTAAGTGATAGTATCTGTACTCCCTTGCCCTTGAGGTAATTATGGTCTAATGGAGTGTATCAGCCAGGATGCTTTTGGCTACAAGTAACAGAAAACCTGACTCATACTGGCTTAAATAATGACGAACCTCATTATCTCACATAACAGGAAGTTCAAAGGAAGGGTGAGCTCCAGGGTTTGTTGATAAAGCAGCTCAATGATGTCAGCAAGTTCTCAGGTTATTCCCATTTCTTAGCTCTGCCATCCTCCACTTCATCCTCTGACTCAGAAAGATGACCACAGGAGTTCTCTGTGTTGTGTGCAGTATAACCACATCCAGAAGGAGAGAGCTGATCTTCTTGTGTCCTGGGCAAAGACATCTGTACTAGGAACCCCTCCAGCTATCTTTCCCTCAATTTATAAGCCTGGGTTGGGTTGGTCATGTGCCCATTTCTACACCAGTTGCTGGCAGGAGAAGTAACCGCTTCTGGTTTAAATGCTTGGGGTGAAGTAGTTGTTGAGGAATCAACCACAAGGACTACTACGAAAGGGATCAAGTGTCACATACGTAATTTTAAATTTTCTAGTAGCTGCATTTTAAAAAGTCCAAAGAAACAGTTTAAATTAATTGTGATGATACGTTTTATTTAACCCAATATATCTAAAATATCATCTCAACATATAATCAACTTTTAAGATTATTGAGATACTATTCTTTCATACTTGAAATCTGGTATGTATTTTATACTTCTAATACATCTGATTTAAAACTATTACATTTCAGGTGCTCGGTAGCCACATGGGTGTTGGATGCACAAGTCTATAGGATGAAATCTCAAGAGACTGTGATTTGGTTCTTTGCCTGTGTCTTCAATCTCATCTTTTACCATTCACCCTGTACTTAACTTATACCCACGCTTTACGCTCTAGCAGTCCTGAGTTACCACATTTCATGCTCTTGTTATCTGTACCTCTGCCTGGCCCATTCTCTCCTTGCTCACAGGGGAATTTTGATTGTTCTGTCAGATTCAACCAAGATGTCACTCCAGTCAATAGGCCTTCCTAAAACCAAGAGAGAGTTAAACCTATGCTTCCTTTGTGCTCTGTCTATACATTGTACATTATCCATTGTTACGCTTATCAGACTGTCTCCCAAGATCTCTTCATGTTGATCTACCCCACTGGGCAGTGATCTCCTTCAGATCCAGTGCAGAGTCTTACTTACCTCAGTATTCTCAGTGTTTCTGCTCTTGCACTTAAGAGGTACTTGATATATGCTTATAGGATGGGAGTAATTGAATTTCTAAGAAAATTAGAATGACTTAGATTTGGTAGAATTAGTTTAAAATTAGTGAGAGAAATAGAATGTATGGCCTAGTAAGTTTTTTCCAGTGGTGGCTCTATAAGGACATTTTTTTGTGAAAGAATCCCAGAGCTTGATTTTGGTGTATTCATGTACTCTAAATACATGTAATTGGCCTTAGGAATCCATCATATATCTCCATTAGTTCTTTTCTCTGTTTATAACTTTTCATTGTTCTAACCTATTATGCATATGAGTACATTTTTCATGGTGTCCTAAATTGCTTTCTTCAAGTACCAGGGTCAGCCTCCTTATTCTAGCAATGTAGTGTACAAGTCACTATTCACCGAATAATGTCATTCATGACTGCATTCCTCAGAATCTAAAGAGACATCATAGGTTTGAGCAAGAATTTACCAAGACAAAGTTTTTTATTAATATGAAAGACATACTTAAGTGACATTGCATAATAAGAGATTCCATGTCATCATCCTAGGGGTCACTGCAGTGGGTCCTGGCGTTCTTTGTTGGAGGTAGATTCAGTGCAGGTTTTGAACTTCAGCGGCTTTGCTTGCTCTGTACGTCAGCAGCGCTGAGTGCTGTGGGGTGTGGAAAGATTGGGTCTAATCACTGCCGCTGGCAACTTCCAGGAGGTCCTGGAGCTGCCAAAATTCAAAATATAACTTGATTTTTGTTTACTTTTTATGAATTAGAGTGCTAAGACAGATATATGACAAAGGAACATCAACTTTAATGTTTGCTTTGGTAAAGTGCTTTCATATTTGTTGATTTTTTTTTTTTATTTCAAAATGTGTCCTCCTTCCGAAACTTGTCCCTTGATTTTAGAACTAAAATGTCTTCTGCCAACATTTAACTTTATTATATACAATTTTCCTTTTACACAAATTGTATTTTATAGTTAAGGAATTTAATCATATCTTCAAAAAAAATTACAGCAGGAAAAGTCACCAGGAGCTTCTCACCACAGGATAGATATTATTCTAGCTAAATAATAGACTAAAAATAGATAGACTCTGGATGAAAACAAGAGTCAGTAAACTATGGCCTGTGAGTCAGATTTAGCCCACGACCTGAACTAAGAATGGCTTTTACATTTTGAAATGACTGAAAAATATCACAAGAAAAATAATATTTCGTGACATGTGAAAATTATATGGAATTTGAATTTTAGTGCCTCTAAATACAGCTTTACTGGGACACAACCACAACCATTATTTTGGTATTGCCTATGGCCACTTTCACACTGTGACGACAGATATGAGTAGTTACGACAGAGACCTTATTGCCTGCAAGTCCTAAAATATTTACTATCTCTTTTTGCAGGAAAAGTTTGCCAGTTCAATCCTAGGATTAGAAGGAAGAAGCCTTAAGCATTCACCTTCTGAATTTTGTATCAAATATTGCCTTAAACGTGGTTTTTCAGAGTCTATTCTCTTTTGGAAAGAAGCCAGTTTTCTGGAAATAATGCCCATTTTATAGCACAATTAGATTTGACTGTGAATTTTGAATTTATTTACTCAACAGTGGAAACCAATTTTATTTTCTGAAGGAATAATAAATAAGTCTGTCTTCATCAGTATTTATCAGAGCGTTAAAAGAATGTTTGCCTATGGCAAAGGTTACTTTTCTCTCCTTGCTGAAATTCCATTTAGAAACACTTCTGAGCTGAACTTTTTTTTTAAGTAATAAAGAATATTCTGCTATTTCCATAGTGATCTTTCACTTTTTTCATTTCAGATGTATAAGCAGTTTCCAGAATCAACAGTGAGTTATAGGAGAAGCTAGTGGGAAGATTGAATATTGTGTATTTTATAACTGACTTATAATTTCATATATGCTTAGAACAGCATGACCACATTTCTGAGAGGTTGCATATATCCAGTGATATTGTGCACACAAGTGACTTATTAATTTGAGCTATAAAATAATTTTGGACTAGAGTCAAAACCCACGAACTTACTGCTTTCCGTCTTCTACTTTTTTTTTTTCCTGAAATGATGAATAATAGCTATTTTAATCGGCAAAAAGTGTGAAATTTTAGAATTAAAAAACCTAACTTTTCACACTAAAAAAGACTTAAAATGTGGTTATTTAATCTGTGCCTCAGTTTATCTGTAGCTTGGTGTTTCATAACAGGTTATCTCTGGAGATAATTTTATGTTAATGATCTCATAGGAGACAAAGTATAAATAGAACCCAAAGTGTTTTCTAGATTTTCTAGTAAGTTTTGTTCAGTTTTGGACCTGTGTGTATGCTCCTTATCAGTAGTTCCTTCATTTTAATTTTATTTATTTATTTATTTATTTATTTATTTATTTATTTATTTATTTATTTATTTATTTATTTATTGAGACAACTCATTCTGTTGCCCAGGGTGGAGTGCAAGTGGCACAATCATAGCTCACTATAACCTCAAACTCCTGAGCACAAGCAATCCTGCCACTTCAGCCTCCTGAGTTGCTGGGACTACAGGCACACGCCAGCACACTTAGTAAGCTCATTTCTTTTCTTTTCTTTTTTCCTTCTCTTTTCTTTTCTTAGTTACCCAGTCTGGTCTTGAACTCCTGCGCTCAATTGATCCTTCCACCTCAAGCGCCCAAAGTGATGAGATTACAGGCATGAGCCATCGTGCCTGCCCAGTTTCTTCATTTTAAATTCAGTATTCTAATTCTTAGTGTCCCCTCTAAATTAAAAATATTGAGGCAGGAATTTACTATTCCTATTATTCTGTATGCCTCTATGTTTGATGTTGATTTGAAGATCTTTGGGGAAATATTCTAAAAACCTTTCTGTTAACAGTTCACTACTAATGAATCAAACCAGATACATTATTAAACCAATAAATACCATATGTATATAATTGGCTAAATAGATGTGAAAGTTATAGTGGAAAACTGTTGCCTATATAGACTTTTTTAAAGTGAGGATCAATGGAATATAGTTCCCTAGGCCACAGATTTGAGAGCATTATTAGCCACTGGAGGTCACTTTTACAACCTAAAGAGTATTACCTTCCTCATAAACTTAAATTATGGTGTTGTGTATGATTTATTACACTATTTAAAACTGAAAAGCGGTAACCTTCTCTCCCTTAGCAATACACCTTCAATTAAGTCATGCCTCTCCCCATGTCCAAAATTCCTTTTTAGACAAATCAGTTGCTGGTTATTTTTCAAAATTTTCAGTATTATTCTTTCATTGCTAATAGTTATTTGGCCTGTTCTCTTTGTTTCTACGTTGGCACTGAATGCCTTTTTAGATTACATATTTTTTTAAATACCCTTTAGTTAATTGGCTTCTCTTTTGCATCCTCTGATGGAAGAAGTTGGAAGGTATTTTTAAACCCCCAAATATTTAACATATGTGAAATTAAATTTTAAGGGCAAAGTAGTGATAAAAAAAAAGTCTTCTGTTACCCTTCACAGATGAAACAGTGATAATGCTACCAGCAAACCTAGGTCAGGGTTTCTACTGTTTGGTAAGAAGAGTCATTGCTCTGGGTCAGGCGTGGTGGCTTGTGCCTGTAACCCCAGCACTTTGGGAGGCCAAGGCGGGCAGATTGCTTGAGCCCAGTAATTCGCAGCTAACCTGGGCAACATGGCAAAACCCCATCTCTACAGAAAATACCAAAAAAATTAGTTGGGCATGGTGGTGTGTGTGTACAGTCCCAGCTACTCAGGAGGCTGAGGTGGGAGGATCCCTTGAGCCTGGGAGTTTGAGGCTTCAATGAGTCATGATCACATCACTGCACTCCAACCTGGGTGACAGAGCGAGACCCTGTTTCCAAAAAAAAAAGAAGTCAGTGCCCTATCAAGACCCACACTTAAATGTCTTACTCTAAAAGACAGATATGCTGAAGACCTGGAAGGTAGAGGTTGCAGTGAGCCACCACTGCATTCCAGCCTGGGCGACAGGGTAAGACCCTGTCTCAAAAAAAAAAAAAAAAAAAAAGAGAAATTTTTTCAGCACAGGGAGAAGGTTGCCTTGAGGTCAGAGTCTCTTTATCCATGCATTTCTGCTTCCTAGACAACTGTTTGCTGGGATTCTCACCTATAATTTCCTTACTATCCGTTTGACTTGTTTCACCTACTTAATTTGAACTCTGACTTCTGGTTACTTACGTAGGCTCTCCACTGTTGGTTTGTCTTGCCTATGGTACTTTTGTACTCTATGATCTTGTACTGTTTAACTGATCCTTGACTCTGGCTTCTGACTATTCTTGTCTGCACTTTACATTTCAGGGACTTAGTCTCATATTTCTCTCCAAATCCAAAACTGCTGAAGGTTGACAGAATTCCACTTTATACATATTCTATAGCCATTATGAAATCCAGAGCGTATCAGTCTACTTGCTGGTAGAACTGACATTCAGGCTGTCCTGTGATACTGCTGTGCCAATTGTTAAAATGTTTAAATACTTCCATTCCGCATGGCAAATAGCTGCTATCTCATTCTTCACCGCCTGCCATCATGGCCTCATGTCCGGGACCTCTGGGACTTCCCCATGGTCTAGGAACTAATAGGTTGTTATTTGGCCCAGCAGTTTTCAGAACTCTGTTTTCTTGTCCAGTTTTGTTTTCAGTTTTCATGGCACACTATTAAATATTTTTAATACTACTGCTGCTTTCAGAAGTATATGTAAGAGTTAAGGTCTTCAGGAAAAAAAAAATCCAAAATTGTTCATTTTCAAAGATTTTTTAGAATTTTCATGGAGGATCAAGAAACATTTTATTCACTCAACAGTCATGTTTTAACCACCAGCTGCATGTCCACCACTGTACTAGATGCTAAGAAGTATCTTCTATTTTGTAAATAAAGAAAGTCCTAAATTGAATATAATTAAAAGCTGGAGACAAGGGTTATATAAGAAGTCTCTGTAACTTGTACTCAATTTTGCTGTGAGTCTAAAACTGTTCTAAAAAATAAATCCTTAAAAAGGAAAAAAAAAAGTTAGAGAAGAAATAAAACATATACAGAAAACAATTGAGGACCAATTGCAAACCAATATGATTTTGTGCCAGAAATGTTTTAAAAATCTACATATTGAATCTACATATACACACTGAAGAGCTATGGAGTATAGGAATGATCAAAAACAGAAGAATTAATCTGATTAAGCTTCTTTTAGGAGTTAATGGACCAAAAATTGAAAGGCAGATTATAAGGACATTCCACATAGGGGAAACAGCATGAGAAAAGGTAGAAAAATGGAAGTTGACAAAGAATATGTGGGGATAGAAAAATTCAACTTGGTGGGAGCTCCAGACATAAATGAGTGTACGTGAGATCAAGGCAGGTGAATACATTCTTGAAAGGTAGGCTGAGCAGTATGAAATTTATGTTCTTTGCAACAAAGAACCATTCTTCATTCAGGAACAAGGGATGTGATTATGCTGGTGTCTGTAAGATCAATCTAGCAGCCAGATGCAGAACTGAGTGTGATGAGGAGGAAGGCTTCTATCATAGGAATTTAGGAATGGATACTGATCACCTTGATGGGTGTGACTCTGAAAATGGCAAGGAAAGCAGCATCTCTCCCAAAGAGATATTGCAGAGAAAAAATCAGCAGGCCTTGATGACCAGCTGAGTATGAAAGAGTGAAAAAAAGCTCTCGATAGTTCTAAAGGTAGACTTCCCAAAGAACAGAGTGAGAGCTGAACAAATTCCCTTTCCAAAAAACAACAATAGAGCTAGACAAAATTGTCAAAAACAGCAACTTTAGGACTCTGGAAATTGATAAAAGACACTCAACAAATTGAGACGCATTTATTCATAGACAAACTATAGTGCTCCAAGTAAGTTAATTACGATTTTGTGGTGTTTCTGCCTGGGGGTGCTCCCATCCCCCATCTGCAGACTCAGCACAATAGTTCTACAAGGGTAAAGAAGGCCATGAAAACCATCACCTTCACTGATGGAGTGCCCTTCCTTGATATGAAATGGAACGTGAAAGCCCTGTGCCCACCAACGTTATGAGTAACAGTAGACATCTTGGTAAGAAACAAAGGCTAGCTAGCTACTCAGTGAGCCTGAGGTTACATTCTTAGTTGGGGCCAACAGTATATCAGCAGACTAGCCAGAAATTTATCAGGGAGATTTGGGAAAATGGCACAGTGATAGGGAGCCTTGATAAACTTACTGAAACACTTCAAACACAAGCAGGAGATATCAGAGAGGACTCAAGCTACCTATACACCCTGGATGACTGTGAAATCTGCACATATGCAGAGAAAATGCAAAAAGGCCTGGCAGAAAGTAAATGCCAGGGCAGACTTGAAAACTGCCTGAGTTTGTAATGGGTTCCCCCAACCCAACCACAGACCCACGGGCACAGGATAAAAGCTTTACTCGCTTAGGGTATTTGAGCATAACCACTGACTAATTACTGGCTGACCACTAAGCTATGTAGACATGGGAGTGACCCCTAAGAAATCAGGCTTAAAAATAAAAACAAAAATAAATTTTAAAAAATTAAGTAGAGAGACAAACAGCTATACACTCTGAAGGAGATGGATTCCACAGATTTAGTTTAGGCAAGTTAATAAAGAAAACCACGGCAAGAACAACAATCCTGAGGGAAGAACATAAAAATCCAGAGTTAGTACAATATTGTACCTAAAATTCAAGCTTAAAAAATTACAAGGTATTTAAATAAAGAAAAGGGTGACCAATACTTAGGGGGAAAAAGCAGTGAGGGGAAGTGGAAACTGAGTGTTTCTGAGTGGGCTCAGATGTACTATGCAGACAGATACTTCAAAGCAGCTAAAATATATTCGAGGAATTACAGAAAACCAGGATTAAAGGAAAGTATAACAACAATGGCTCAACAAATAAAAGAATCTCAGGATAAATTATTTAAAAAGTCAAATGGAAATTCTGGAGTTGAAAAGTACAATAACCAAAATGAAAAATTATCACTAGAGAACTCAATAACAGATTCAAGATGGCAGAAGAACCCACACCCATGGACTTCAGGATAGATCAGCAGGTAGTTTTGGAAGGAAGAAGCAAAATGTTCTTTATTTCCAGATGATGTGATCCTGTATGTAGAAAATCCTGAGAAATACCCACCCCCCACACACATACACACACACACTCTATTAGAACTAATAAACAAGTTCAGTTACAGGATATAATTTACAGATGAATATACAGAAATTTGTTGTATTTGTATATATACTGGGAAAAAAATCCAAAAATGAAATTAAGACCATTTCATTCACAATAGCATCAAAAAAAAATAAAATACTTAGGAATCAGTTTAAACACAGAGGTGCAGGACTTGCACATGGAAAACTATAAAACATTGCTAAAAGAAAGATCTAAAACAAATGAGAAGTATTCAATGTTCATGGATTAGATGAACCTTTAGTGTTAAGTTGGCACTTTCTCTTAAATTGACCTATAGATTTAATATAATCCCTATCAAAATCCCAGCAGGCTTTTGGGGATAGAAATTGACAAGCTGATCCTAAAGTGTATATGGAAATGTAAAGAGACCAGAATCGCTAAAACAGTTTTGAAAAGGAAGAACACAATTGAAACATTTATACTACTGAATTTTAAGTTTTACTGTGAAACTACAGTACTCTACTTAGCGGCATTAAGGATAGACATGTAGATCAATGAAATAGAATTGAGAGTCCAGAAATGAACTTTTATTTTTTTGATCAATTTTCAGTAAAAGTGCCAAGGAAATTTAATCAGGAAAGAATAATATTTTCAACAGAGGGTACTGGGAAAATAAAATATTCATATGAAAAAGATGAATTTGGAGCCTTACCTCATACCATGTGCAAAAATTAACTCAAAATAGGTAATAGACTTAAATGTAAAACCAAAAACTGTAAAACTTCTCAAAGAACCATAGGAGAAATGTTCATGATCTTTGGTTAGGCGAAGAGTTCTTAGATACGGCACCAAAATCATGGTCCATAAAAGAAGAAATTGCTAAATCGGACTTTGCCAAAATTTAAAACTTTTGTACATTAACAACATTATTAAGAAAATGAAAATTGAGAGCCACCTCATGGTGGGGCACCAGCTGCCACCCACACGGGAGGGTTGGAAAAGTGGGGGACGTGGTTGTGGGCAAAGACAAGTGCAGGGAGCAGCAGTTCCTCTTGCTGTCTCTGTCCCACACCCGGTCATCATGAAGAGCTCCCCCACGGTGTTGTGCATCAACCTGGAGGTGCTCCTGGTCAAGGCCACACAATTCTTTGTTAAGTCTCTAACCACCTATTCCTACAGTCATGGCAGTGGAAAAAAGAAAGCACTAACAGTAAATTAGCAAATACAGCAGAGAAATCAGAAATTTTTCGGTTTCTTGAAGGTATATTATTGCCAAAGAAGGTTTTCACTAGTAAATACCTGAAAGTTCTTAAAGAGGAAAGGAGGGAAGATGAAGATGAGGAGGAGGGGTAGAATGACTATGACGGTGAAAGTGATGATGATGAGGGTGAACACTAAACCAAAAGAGAAGTGCTTTATCACCCTGGTGTGGACACTTCTGGATTAGCTCCATTGCTTAGAAGTAAGCACAACACTGCATATTTAGTTTCCTCACTTTTTCAGATGTCCAGTAGGTTGTTTCCCTTCAAGGATGAGATAGAGTATCTCATGCACCGACACCATAAGTAGCCAAAGAGGAAGGAACCCAGAGAGCAGCCTCTCTTTGATGAGCCCACACTGCATTTAGTGGTCACCAAGAACGTTGCCCACCCAGGCAGGCACTGCCAGTTGACCTGCTGCAGCTCCAAACTGCAAGGCAGGGATGATTCTAATTAACTATTAAATTTACAAATAGATTTGAAGAGCTTCTAAATATCAGTTGTGTAAATCCACTGATATGGCTCGGCACCAAAACCTCATCTTTAATTGTAGTTCCTATAATCCCCACATGTTGTGGGAGGGACCAAGTGGAGATAATTGAATCATGGGGACAGTTTCCCCCATCCTGTTCTCATGATGTGAGTGAGTTCTCAGGAGATCTAATGGATTTATTAGGGGCTTCTCCCTTCACTGGGCACTCATTCTTCTCCTTGGTGCTGCTATGTGAAGAAGCATGTGTTTGCTTCCCCTTCTGCCATGGTTGTAAGTTTCCTGAGGCCTCCCCGATCATGCTGAACTGTGAGCCAGTTAAACCTGTTTCCTTTATAAATTACCCAGTCTCCGATGTGTCTTTATTAGCAGCGTGAGAACGGACTAATACAGCCATACATCCATATATGTATATTTTGAAATTAGTTCTTGTAAACAACTATATTTAGTTTTAGCTAAATATATAGTTTATAGGTAGTGTGTTACATTTAAATTGTACTATTTGTACAAATTTGACTATTTGTCCAGTTATTATTATTTTTTTACTGTAAGGAAATATACTTTCCAGCTGGGCATGGTGGCTTACACCTGTAATCCCAGCACTTTGGGAGGCTGAGGTGGGCGGATCACCTGAGGTTGGGAGTTCGAGACCAGCCTGACCAACCTGGAGAAACCCCATCTCTATTTAAAAAAATACAAAATTAGCCGGGCGTGGTGGCGCATGCCTGTAATCCCAGCTATTTGGGAGGCTGCGGCAGGAGAATCGCTTGAACCCAGGAGGCGGAGGTTGCCATGAGCCGAGATCGTGCCATTGCTCTCCAGTCTGGGCAACAAGAGCGAAACTCTGTCTCAAAAAAAAAAGAAAAAGAAAAAGAAATCTACTTTCCTATTAAAGACTTACGCATATTTTTACACCAAAATGCTATATGGAACTAGCTGTAGAGCCCTCTATTGTTCTAATGCTTTGCTTACTACCTGAGAATTTTGTGAAATTTTAAAAATAAGCCTTTCTAACAGTTTTATTCCAAGAGAAAAATTCCAAGTCAAATTATCAACTCAAATGCAAAAAAGAAATTTCCTCTGCATAAGCATATTGTTCTTAATTTTTTTTACCCCTTGTATGTTGAAGATATCTCTCATCTTACTGTTCTTTAATTCTCCAGTAATTGTTTTTACTATCTACCAGAGAAAACCATAAACCCTATTTTTTTTTCACATAAGGAAAATGTGTGGCTCCTGTCTTTTCAGTATCTTTCTCTTAAAAAACGAAAGTTATGATTTACACTCAGTAATCACCCTTTTTAATATCCAGTCTGTGAATTTTGACAAATGCATAGTTATATAATCAATACATAAAACAGTTGCATCACCCAAAGTATTTCCCTCTACCCCCTCACAGTTACTCTCTTCGCCACCCCTGGCAGCCACTGGTGTTTTCTGACCCTCTGCTTTTAAAAATTTTAAATAAAATATTTAAAAATAAACACCACAGATTAGAGAAAAATATTTACAAATTATATATTTGATTAATGAATTGTATTTAGTTTATATAAAGAACTCCTATATCTCAATAATTAGAAGACAACCCAATTAAAATGAATAGATGATATGAATAGACAGTTCACCCAAAGAAAATATACAGGTGGCTAATAAGCACCTGAGAAGATGCTGAATGTCATTAGCCATCAGGGAAATGCAAAGTGAAATCACAATAACATACCATTTCATACCCCACTAAGATGACTGTACTCAAAGAGACTGTAATAAATGTTGGTGATGATATGGAGAAACTTTATATAGGAAGCTAATAGATTGCTGGTAGGAATGTACAGCCATTTTGGAAAATAGTTTGGCAGTTTCTTTAAAAAGTTAAACGTAAATTTACCACATGATCCAGCAATTTCACTCGAAGTATCTACCTAAGAAAAATAAACATATGTTTACATGAAGACTTGTATATAAATAATAGTAGCAGCATTATTCATAGTAGTCAAAAACTGGAAACAATTCAAATGTCCACCAACTGGTTAATGGGTAACCAGAATGTCATTTATCCATATAATGGAATATTATTCAGCAATGAAAAGGAACTACTGCACTATTTTGAACTACATCTGTATTACAACATGGATGAACTTCAAAAACATGCTATATGAAACATAGACATGAGACCACATATTGTATGATTACATATATATGAAATTTCCAGAAAAGATAAATTACAGGCATAGCTCGTTTTATTGTGCTTTGTAGGCAGTGCATTGTTTACCAGTTGAAGGTTTGTGACAACCCTGTATCGAGCATCTGTTGGCACCATTTTTCCAACAACATGTGCTCACTTCATGTCTCTGTGTCATGTTTTGGTAATTCTTGAACTATTTCATACTTTTTTATGATCATTGTATCTGTTATGGTGATCTGTGATCAGTGATCTTTGATGTTACTATTGTAATTGTTTTAGGGTGCCACGAATCACGCCCATATAAGATGGTGAACTTTATAAATATTTTATGTGTTCTCACTGCTCCACTGACCACCCATTCCCCCATCTCTCTCCCTCTCCTCAGGCCTCCCTATTCCCTGAGACACAATAATATTGAAATGAGACCAATTAATAACCCTACAACAGCCTATAAGTGTTCAACTGAAAGAGTTTCATATTGCTTGCTTTAAATCAACAGCTAGAAATGATTAAGCTTAGTGAGGAAGGCATGTCATAAGCTGAGAGAGGCCAAAAGCTAGACCTCTTGCACCAAATAGTCAAGTTTTGGGTGCAGAAGAAAAGCTCTTGAAGGAAATTAAAAGTGCTACTCCAGTGAATACACAAATGATAAGAAAGCAAAACAGCCTTATGGCTGATGTGGAGAAAGTTCAAGTGGTCTGGAAAGAAGATCAAACCAGCCACAGCATTCTCTTAAGCCAAAGCCTAGTCCAGAGCAAGACCTAAACTCTCTTCAATTCCATGAAGACTGAGGGAGGCGAAAAATCTGCAGAAGAGAAGAAAGAAGCTAGCAGAAATTGGTTCATGAGGTTTAAGAAAAGAAGCCATCTCCATAACATAAAAGTGTAAGGTGAAGCAGCAAATGCTGATGTAGAAGCTGCAGCAAGTTATCCAGAAGATCTAGCTAAGATCATTGAAGAAGGTAGTTACACTAAACAGGTTTTCAGTGGAGGCAAAACAACCTTCTATTGGAAGAAGATGCCATCTGGGATTTTCATAGCTAGAAAGGAGAAGTCAATGCTTGAATTCAAAGCTTCAAAGGACAGGCTGACTCTCGTTAGGGGTGAATGCACCTGATGACTTCAAGTTGAAACCAGTGCTCATTTCCCATCCTGAAAATCCTAGGGCCTTTAAGAATTAAGCTAAATCTGCCCCTCCTGTGCTCGAGAAATGGAACAGCAAAGCCTGAATGACAGCTCATCTGTTTACAGCACGATTTGCTGGGTATTTTCAGCCCACTGTTGAGACCATATGCTCAGAAAAAAGGGCTTCTTTCAAAAGATGTCTGCTCATTGACAGTATACCTGGTCATACAAGAGCCATGATGGATACAAGGAGATGAATGTTGTTTTCATGCCTGCTAATACAGCATTCATTCTGCAGCCCATGGGTAAAGGAGTAATTTTGACTTTCAAGTCTTATTTAAGAAATGCATTTTGTGGCCAGGCGTGGTGGCTCACGCCTGTAATCCCAGCACTTTGGGAGGCCGTGGTGGGCGGATCACCAGGTCAGGAGATCGAGACCATCCTGGCTAACACAGTGAAACCCCATCTCTACTAAAAATACAAAAAATTAGCTGGGCGTGGTGGCATGTGCCTGTAGTCCCAGCTACTCGGGAGGCTGAGGCAGGAGAATGGCGTGAACCCAGGAGGTGGAGCTTGCAGTGAGCTGAGATTGCACCACTGCACTCCAGCCTGGGCGACACAGCAAGACTCTGTGTCAAAAAAAAAAAAAAAAATGCATTTTGTAACACTATGGCTTCCATAGATAGTGATTCCTCTGATGGATCTATACAAAGTAAATTGGAAGCCTTGTGGAAAGGATGCACCATTCTGTATGCCATTAAGATACATTTGTGGTTCATGGGAAGAGGTCAACATATCAACTTTAGCAGGGATTTGGAAGAAGTTGATTCCAACCCCCATGGGTGACTGAGGGGGCTCACGGCTTCAGTGGGGGAAGTAACTACTGATGTGGTAGAAATAGTAAGAAGCAGAATTAAAAATGGAACCTGAAGATAGCACTGAATTGCTGCAATCTCATGAAACCTGAACTTCTTATGGATAAGCAAAGCAAGTAGTTTCTTCAAGTAGTTTCTTCATACGGAATCTACTCCTGGTGAAGATACCATGAATGTGTTGAAATGGCAAAAAGGATTTAGAATAGTACACAAACTGAGTATATAAAACAGCAGCAGGGTTTCAGAGGATAGATTCTGATTTTTAAAGACATTTCTACTGTGGGTAAAATATTATCAAACAGCATTGCGTAGTATAGAGAAATTTTTTGTGAAAGAAAGAGTTAGTCCATGCAGCAAATTTTATGGTTGTCTTATTTTAAGAACTTAACCATAGCCACCCCAGTCTTCAGCAACCACTACCCTGATCAGTCAGCAGCCAACCACACTGATGCAAGACCCTCCACCAGTGAAGAGATTACAACTCTGAAGACTCAGATGATTGTTAGCATTTTTTTTCCAATAAACTTTTTAAAATTAAAGTATGTACTTTTTTTAGACATAATGCTATTGCACACTTAATAGACTGCAGTCTAGGTAAACAGAAGTTTTATATGCACTGGGAAACACAAAAAGTTGTGTGATTTGCTTTGTGCAATATTCACTCTATTGCAGTGGTCTGGAACCTCACCTGTAAAGTCTCTGAGGCAAGCCTGTGTCTTCAGAAACAGAAAGCAGATCAGTGGCTGTCTTGGACTAGGAATAGGAGCAAGGGCTCACTGCAGACGTGCACAGGGGAACTTTTGTGGTGATGGAAATGTTCTCAGACTAGATTATGGTGACATTTGCACAAGTTTCTAAATTTACTAAAACTACTCACAATGGAACATGTGTTAGCCCATTCTTGCATTGCTATAAAGAAATATCTGAGGCTGAGTAATTTATAAAGAAAAGAGGTTTCATTGGCTCATAGTTCTGCAGGCTGTACAGCAAGGGTGGCACCAACATCTGCTTGGCTTCTGATGAGGCCTTAGAAAGGTTACAATTCTGGTGGAAGGCTAAGTGGGAGCAGGCGTGTCACATGGAGGGCATGGGAACAAGAGAGAGAGGGAGGAGGTGCCAGATGCTTTTAAACAACCAGATCTCATGTGATGAGTGAGAACTCACCACCAGGGGGATGGTGCTACACCGTTCATGAAGTATCTGCTCCCATGATCTAGTTACCTCCTGCCAGGCCTCACTTCCAACACTGGGGATTACATTTCAACATGAGATTTGGAGGGGACAGACATCCAAACCGTATCAGAAGAACCTTATGGTATGTCAGTTACACTGTAATAAAGCAGTTAAGAAGTAGCTTTCTAAGCTTCCATTATAAGGTCATTCATGATCATGGAAATTTTCATAAGCAATAATTTATTTGGGTCAGAAACTTCAAGAAATTCAGCAGACTCTTCATAGGAACTAGGGGTTTTTATAATTTGAAGAAAGAGTGGAAAAACATGTCACCATGCATTTTTAGGCCCAAACCTTCCATGTCTCAGGGGTTCCTCTTGGACTCAAGCCTCAGAAGTTGAACTGTGGTACTCTGTCCAACCTCTCTTACTTCTTATTTCCAATTTTTTAGCTTTAACTTTGTGACCTGCCTCAAATGTCCCATGTTCCTGACCTCAATTCCTGTTCACTATTATTGCTCCACCCTCTCTTGATCACTGTGTTTTCTCTGCCCAGCCCAGTAAACTGATCCTGACTTCTGATTGTTCCTTTTGCTTAACTGTTTTATTAATTTTTACTTGCTTAAAAAAATCTCTTTTGCCATTTTTAGCCCTGGGCTGCACTCTAGCTCTGATTAAGCCTGCAACACTGGCTCAAAAGGAAAGCCCATTTTTTTATCCTTTTGGAGGATGATGACTTAGGTTTTTGCCATATTAAATGTCTTCCAGAGATGATTCGGTAGATAACTGAAGACTGAAGATTGTAGCCACAGTGAGAAATTAGGGATAAAGATATAGATTTGCTCCCCACCTAAGTAGAAAGAACAACGATGAGCCAAAAGATAGATCTTGTGAGATACTACAAAGTCACGGGATAGAAAATAACTGGAAACCAGGAAAAGGCCTTTTTTTTTTTTGAATAGTTACAAATTATAGATGTGTATTTTTACCTTGAATTTGAATACTAACTGCTTGAAAGAAAACCAGTAGCCATAGAATAAACCAATTTGGAGAAATTATTTAAGATTATTTTTAAAATCTATATAAAATCCTCACTGGGAGAAACAAGTTTGTTTGTTTTTGTTTTTGCTTTTTTTCAAATAAGCTGATCATTAGGTCTTAAAGGAGATAACCTTATTTATACAAAGCATAAAACCTGACTCTGAAACTGCCTCCCCCACTAGGTGGCAAAAGTAAGCTGCCAGAGAGAGACCTAACAGCTAGGCTCCCACACCCCTGTGTTGTCTCTCCTTCCTAAGTGGTGTGTCCCCAAAACTGTCATTTGAAATATTCAAATACTCTATACATTTGAAATGTATAGTCTCTGTAGTCCCTAAAGTCTGTAAAATAAAGGAAGGAAAAATGAATCTACAACTTGTATTGATTTTTGATAGCAATATGAATATTATGTGACAACTTAGTATTTCTTTCACATGAAACACTTAAGAAAAAATGACTGTGGTCATCAATAATTTTGTCTCAGGAGTCCTTGGGAAATGCCAAGTATTGAAGAACCCGGTGCCAAATTATCAGTTCCATTTTGAGTAAGCTATTGTATCTGGTAGTAGCTGGTAGGAAGCTATTAGAAGTCATTTTTAAGCTAATATCACTGTAGGTTGCTTCACCCTCTGGGCTTTCATGAACACGAAAAGTTTCTGGAGGTCCTACTGACTATATGGGTCTTGGGATATGCGTAAAAAAGACCTGAGACAAAATAGCGTTTTCAAAGTGTGCTATTCAAAGGTTTTCTTTATTAAGGTCACCAAATAATGATCCACTTTCATTTTAATATTGACATCAGTAGCAATTTCCCTCTTCTTTCTTTTTATATGTATTTTACTTTGTCCTTTTGTCTCCAGATATCTTTGATGGGCAGCAGACTATTGCTTTCATTCAAATAGAAACTGACTCCCTCCCTAAGGTTGGTCAGGCCCCTGGGACTGTCAAAGAGAAATAGAGTTTCCCTGGAGGTGGTGTCCTACAAAGCCAGAAACAGTATGAAATTTAGGGGAACATTTCTCAATCTCAGCCAAGAGACAAATTTTCACTTTCTTCCCCTGAAGTACATGCTCAGATATTAACATTGCATCGCTTGTTTAATTATGTAATATTCTAATTTTACAGTTGGTCTTAACCAAAAGGCCGAGAAGCGATTAATATTCTAATTGTAAAAAGCAGCTAGTCATTCATTTATCCATTCAACAAAATCAACAAATATTTATTTAGTATCCCTATGTGCCCAAAACAAAACAAAATAATACAAAAGTACTGTTGGATTTTAAATAAGAGTCAAGGCATTTGACTGTTTAGTTCTTGTTTTAGATGAGTAATTTTCAAATAGTAATTCACTGTTTAGGTCAATTCCATGAAAAGAAACCCTATTTTATTAATTCTTCCATTCCAGGCTTCTCCATGTATGTAGATGATAGAACTCCCAACAGAGAATCATGTATCATCCCAGGAAATGAGCTCTGCTGTTACTTTAAACTTCATTGATTTTGAGGTTTTAAAATTTGACCACTTCAATAGGGTAGTAAAAAAATATGTTCAGCATACCTTCATTATAAAGCACTTTGATGTACTATGTATTCATTTGTGTTTTATGCCAAATGGTGTCTCCCATGTACACTGTGCTATGCACTATGTCTTTTCCACAGCTATGTGGGAACCTGTCATTCAGACCTTTTGCTTAGCTCCCAACATCAGTCTTGTTATGGACTTCTACTGTCTCATTTTATGAATGAGGCTGATCTCTATTCTTACCTCCAATCAAATTTATAACTTAAGAGATTAATCATTTCTATTGTTTGCTTTTGAAAGGCGATTGCAGGCATAAACAGTTTTTTCCACTGGTTTCTACAGTGATTGTTCAAATAAGAATAAATCCAAAATACAAAATTATGATAACATAAAAGTTAATCATTCAATAAACCTTTATTGAATGTCTGCCTCATGTAAGCCAGTGTAACAATATGTGCCCATGTGGATTTTAAAGTGTGTATAAAAACTGGATGCTGTCCCTAAAAATCATTGTAATTAGAAGAAAATCTGTAATGTAAACAACACCACCACCACCTAACTGGCCTATGAGATATATAAGCAAAATGCTTAAGGAATTTTAGAGATGGGGCAGGAGTGATTTCCACAAAGAGAATTTTATGCAGAAGGTGACCTTTGAAGGATGAACCAGGGCTCCCTCTAGGCAATAGAGAAAAAAGACATTTAGTAAAAGGCATTTGGGCCTTTTACTAGCTAGAGCTAGTATGGGCCCAGACACTGAGTGGGGAGGCACAAGGTCATTTATTTGACAGACCTTTTGGTTGAGGTATAGGGTTGATCTTTGGATATTAGTGGGAACGAGGGTTAGAATGTGAGGTACAGGTCAGAGAGTGAAGCATCTTGGACACTAGGATGACGAATTTGAATTCTATCCAGTGGGTCAGGGGAAGTCAAGAAAATTTGCAAGCATTACAGCTAATGCACTGGTATAGGACACGTACAACAGTTATATGAAGTAAGAAATAAGTTAACAAATTCATTTGAGGAATATTTTTTTCTAGTGCTTCTGCAATTCTGTAGAATAGGTATCATAATATTGCTCTATTGGTAACATTATAAATGGATCAAATAATAATTTTTTATTTAATTGGGAACATACATCCTAAAATACAATGTAATAAAGGACAGCCCTACTGTAACTTCTTGGGTGCTAATTCCGCTCAATTATTAGCCATAAAAAAATCCAATTTTAAGAAAATGTTTTCCACAAATTAGGTAATTTGGATTCTGGGTTGTTTGAATATCAGCAGAAGGAGCCCTAAGAAGCATCTCCTGTGTCCTACCTCTGCACACACTCCTACCCCTAAGTGGCCAACAGAAATGGAAACTCCTGCTTTCTTTTTCCTCTCTGGAATAATAGGTACTTTCTCAGGATTAGCTGCTCCTGGAGAAGAAGCAATAGATAATTGAAAACATCTTCATTTACATTTATATTTTGGTTGAATTTGTGAGCCAAAACAGCAATTGACAAATGTCTTGGCCAAGGAATAATTATTGTATTAAACTTGCTTTTGGAAATACTTGTTGAATTTTATACTTTTTTTTTCCCGTTAAGGCCAAAATTGTGAATTCTCTGATTGGTAAAGGAGAACGAAGGCAAAGAGAAGTCTAAGATTATTTCCCCAGAAAAACATGTTAACATCATAGTAGAATATGCTCAGGAAACTCTGACCTAAGCTCTTACCTTTAGAGGTTTAGAGTCTGGGAAATGTTTTACTTACACATACTGGGGAAGATTTATAGAGAAATGAAATGTACTAGTATACTTTCATAGATAAGGCATCTGGAGTGTGTGTATATAGGGTGTATAACATAATAGCAACAAATGTAATATTTAAAATTTTAAGATGTTGTTTATAAATACACAATTCTAAAATAGATCACAATTTGCCATTAATATCTGTTTTCTTTGTATAGAGATGTATTTCCATCTAAAAGCCTAATGTTACTCAAGATAAATTTTGAAGGCCTAAAGTACATAGTTCTCTTTTTCTTATTAAATCACATTTTAATGAGGGTTCAGTACTTTTATTTAGTAAATATTCAACTGGGAGGGTTTCTGCAGTTTTTTTTTTTTTTAGTAGGAAAGTTTGCACAAAAGAAGTATTTTCTTATTACCAAATTAGTTACTTTGAAGTATCTGGCAGATTACATCAGTCTCTTATTTGAACTGGTACTGCAGAAGACATCTATTGTACATCATTAGTGATGCATTAAATTGGTTATTTATGTTTTAAAATCTAAGCATAGTAGAATCTTTTGTGTTTGCCTTCGAAGATTGCTGTTATAATAAAACATTTTGAAATGAGTAGAGTTGTCTTTTTGGTTTAGTTAATGCATCATTGGAGAACTTAAAGATTTTAGCCTCTAACCACTCATCTCCTTGTTTGGCAGAATGTGAGAAAATTGTGCAAATTTCTTTATATTTTAAGGGAAAAATATCATTACTTATTATTTGTATAATCACTTTAATATTCAGAGGTAAAATAATAAAACAGGAGACATTGATCATATAATTAGTCTCAAGTTTAGTTTTCTAGACATTTGAACAGAGTAAGATTAAAATATACTGTGTAATTTTATCACGGTCATATAACACTGGTCTCTTCTTATTGCCACTAAGATCATATGGTTATTTTTATAATTGAAAATATAACTAGCAGAAATCACATTTTCAAGCTTCTATTTTTTTTTAAATGTACAAATGATGAAAAACAGGGCCAACAATATTTTTTTAACTAATCACTGGCAGAAACAAGCAAATTTTGTTAGAGGTTTCCCACAAAATACTGTGTAACTCAATACTAGGGATAATTTAACTACAGTGAGCCCTCAACATCTGTGGATTCAAATAACCAGTGATCAAGAATAATTGGAAAAAAAATTCACAAAGTTTCAAAAAGCAAAACTTGAATTTGCCACGTGCCAAGTAATGTGTTGAATCCACACCAATGAAGTGGTATGTAGGCATTGTTTTCGGTATTATAAGTAATCTAGAGGTAATTTAAAGTATACGGAAGATGTGCATAGATCATATGCAAATACTATGCCATTTTATATAAAGGACTTGAGCATCTGTGGATTTGGGTATCCATGTGGGTTCCTGGAACCAATGCTCCATTGCTTCTGAGAGACTGCTATGTAGGAATAGTTCAAACTTTTTGCTTGTTTAGTGACTAAATATATACTGGACCATAATAGCTTGACAGATAGACTGGCAAAGAATGGGTCTTATGCTTTTTTGAATCCCATATGGTACTAGACACATATATGTTATTTAATAAGAACTCTTAGTGATGGCCTCACCTCTTAATTCCCTGAAAAAGTATAAGATAAATAAAATAAAGGCATGAAGCCCCAGCTTCAGCTCAATCCATGAGAGTGCCAGTCTCTTGACTATCACTGCTTGTCTTTGACAGAGGCATTTCACTTCTGATTACAGTTATTCCATACTCCCGTGGTCTAGAGCCCATATGCAAGGATATCTTCTGTGACTTGTTTTCTCAGTAGCTGCTATCTATCTTTATCTTCTTCTCCAATGACACCTTTCCCTCAACTTACAAATGTCTCAATTCTAACAAAGTGTTCCATCTCCACCATTTTGTCCTTTTTGAGCTATTATTTTCTTCCTTTCCTCAATTGCCAACCTTTTTCTAGTTTCTCACCTCTTATTCACTGGTAGACAATACAGTGAATACAGGATGGTTATTATCCCAGTCACCGTTGCAACTGCCCCAGCCACAGTCACCCTTGTCCTACTGATTGCCAAGTACAAAGGCCTATACTCAGACTTCCTACTTGCCCTTTCTGCAGGATTGCCTCCCTCCTTTGTGAAGCCTTCTGTTGCCATGACTGACTTATCTCTTCCTTTGGCTCTTTGTCTTCTTCTGGCCCCTTAAATGCTATTGTGCCCAAGGCTTTATCCCTGGTATCTTGGGTCCATTTTTGTCCTATTCACTTCCAAGTATTGCACTACTGGTCACATTTTGATGCCCTCTCAACCTCCATATTTAGCCATGACACCCTGTATCAGTCAGGGTTCTCCAGAGTAACAACTAACAGGACATATATGTATTGAGAGAGTAGGTGGGGGGAGAGATTGATTTATTTTAAATAATTGTTGCACATGATTGTGAGGGCTGGCAAGTCCAAAATCTATAGTGCAGGTAAACTGGGCTGGAAACAGGCAGAGTTAATGCAGCAGTCTTGAGTTGAAGGTAGACCAGCAGGATGGAACTCAGGCATGATTTCTGTGTTATAGTCTTAAGGCAGAATTCTTTCTTCTCTGGGAATCCTCAGTTTTTGCTCCTGAGGTCTTCCACTGATTGGATAAGGTCCACCCACATTATGGAGGGTAATCTGCTTTATTTGATCAGCTGATCATATATGTTCATCACATCTGCAAAATATCTTCGTGGGAACATCTAAACTAGTGTTGGACACAAGCAACTGGAGCCAAGTTAACACATATAATTAACCCTCACATTCCCTTAGCTGCTCAGTGTTTATGTCTCATGGGGTAGTAGAAAAATATATGGGTACAGCTTTGACACTTGGTTCATATACTCACTTGCTGGGTTGCCTTGGGCAAGTTTCTTAATCCCCCCAAATAGCAATTCCCTTGTTTACAAAATAAGAACTATAATTATTAGTCTATGTGTTTGTCTTTATGATTTTCTTTTTATGTCAGCGCCGTGCCTATCATCGTGCCAGTTACAAAAATACTTGATGAATAAATGAAGTGCTTAATGATGAAAGCAGGAAAGATACTTGAGTTTTTATGTCACCCCAAGGGAGAGTTAGATTTGGACTTCAGAACCAGGATAAAAGTTTTGACTCACAAAATTTTCTAGCAAAAAAAAAAGTAAACATGCATACCCTACTAAATGTATAGTCCCATTTATTTACCTATGGAATCAATGCAGGCCACAGTGTATACACACATGTAGACTGTACTGTGTACATGTGTTCACCATTCATTCAACAAACACCAAATGTCTCCTAAATGCCAGGCAGTGTGCCAGGCATGGGCCATACTATGTTTAGAGTTCCCTTGCCTTTGCCTTTATTACTTTTTTCACTGGTCTCTGACATATAATAGATAATTGCCTGGAGGAATTATAGGTGACTACAGCATAGCAATAATGTTTACCTTTTTTCCCCCAGAAATAAGGTAGTATTATGTGGCAGGCTGGCTCTGCTAAATGTTCCTTAAATAATATAAATCGGCCGGGCGTGGTGGCTCACGCCTGTAATCCCAGCACTTTGGGAGGCCGAGGTGGGCAGATCACGAGATCAGGAGATCAAGACCATCCTGGCTAACACGGTGACACCCCGTCTCTACTAAAAATACAAAAAATTAGCCGGGCGTGGTGGCAGGCGCCTGTAGTCCCAGCTACTCGGGAGGCTGAAGCAGGAGAATGGCGTGAACCCGGGAGGCGGAGCTTGCAGTGAGTCGAGATCGTGCCACTGCACTCCAGCCTGGGCGACAGTACCAGACTCCGTCTCAAAAATAATAATAATAATAACATAAATCATGTAGAAAGTTACCTTCAACTGACATGATTTTTATCTTACTGGCAAATTTACAAACATAATGTGTCCTGTGTAGAGATTAAGAGATCAGTATATTATGTTGCCACCTATAAATATGTTTTATCATTACCAGCTTTCACTGTATATTTGTTAAAACAAAATTTAGAGATTTACAGAAACACCTTTTGTATTTTGACAAAGCATGTGAGATGTTTTATTCACTTCTTTTTAAGAAATAATTCTGTTACAGTAATTATACTGATACAGAAACACTCGAGTGTGTTATTACTAGTCTGTTACAAATTTGAGGGGGAAAGAAAAGGGTCAAAAGACTATAATAACATTAGAGAGAACATTTATATAATTTCTGTAAAGTTTGGTATAAAAACTGATAAGCTAGTTGAAATTATGTATGATTTTACCTGGAGATAAATAACTTGCAGAGGTTCTATTGCAAGTGTAATTGCTAACTTGAAAAGTTGTCCTGTGATGTAAGTAGGTTCTACTTCAGTCTTTATTACCGAGGGATACTTCATAGCTAATAGTTTATACAGTTTTCTCAATTAGAACCTGAGTATCAGCTTTTATATCACTGGTTTTAATGAACATGGCCTTTCCCAATAATAAGTTGCCAAGAATTTTAATGATATTTATTACTGAATATTGATTTGCTTACACAAATGTGGTTCACTAAAATAAAGCCCTTTAATAATCTTCATAATTTAGACTACATGAAACAAAGCAGAAATTAAATAAGCTTTACTGCTATAGCAGTAATTTTGGATGTTTATTCATTTTAAAACCAGTTTTGCAATTCTTATGATTACATAAAGATCTAAAGCTTCAGATTAAAGCCAAATCTGCATCATAGAATATGAAGTGGGGACTTGGCAATTATTTAATAGACTTAAGCCAATTTAATAGATGAAGTAATCCACTTTCTGTGAGGTTGAGTTCAGAAGATAATTGCCAGTTCTTTGCTTCTTAATGATTGTTCAATGTTAGAAAAAAATCATCCAGAATTTTAAACTGCCAGATAAGAATTAATGAACCTTTCCTGATGAAAGTAGATGTTCCATGGAAGCATTTGATCTATGATTTTCATATACTCGTGCTGAATTTGATGCTAATTTTATTATTATTTTCCACAATAAAGTAATAAAAATTATAAAACTGAAAGGACTATTAGCAACTGTCTAGTTCTGTGCTGTCTAATATGTTAAGCATTAGCCACATGTGGCTATTGAGCATTTGAAATTTGGCTTATCCAAATTGGGATGTGTGCTCTAACCATAAAATGCACACTGGATTTGAAAGGCAGCACCAAAAACAAAAGAATGTAAATGATCTCATTAATAAGTTTTTATTGATTAAAAGTTGAAATGGTAATATATTGGGTATACTGTGTTGGTTAAATAAAAAATATTATTAAAATTAATTTCATCTGTTTCTTTTTACTTTTTAGATGTGGCTAAAAAAAGTATATATGTAGCCTGCATTATATTTCTGTTGGACTGTGCTGGTCTAGATCAACACTTTTATGTCAAAGATGAGGAAATTGAAGCCCAAAGAAGTAAAGGGATTGATCTAAACATATACAACTTATAAATGGCAGAGCTGATACTCAGACCCAGGCTTTGTGATACCTGATACAGTTCTTTCCATTGTAGCACACTTCCCTTCAGTTGTGGCAGTTACAACACAAAGACACAAACACATTCCAGTGCATATGCATCTAAGTAAGCATTGGTTCCTCCAAAGTGGTCATCTTCGCATCTTGGGAGGCTGTGTATGCTTATTTTAGTAATACATTTAGGTTTCCACTTTCAGAAACATCTTGGAATTTTCTAAACTTTCTTTTGATAGCAAATTTGTGTATTTTTGAGGTGACTTTGATTTTTAGAAATAACTACAAGTTATTTGGAGGTGTCTGCTAAGTAATACTGTGTGTGAAACAAAATGTGTTCATAAAAGAGCAGCTTTGTATGTGTACAGATATGTGTGGGAGGAGACAAAAGAGAACATACAAACTTGAAGTGGACAGTCTTGTGAGAGAGAGTTCCAAAATGGAATTCTACAACTGTATGAAATCAATTGTTGCTTCCGTAGATGAATATCATACAACAATACTCATTTATATACATAATCTTTTAGAGAGAGAGAGAGAGAGATTTTTTTTTTTTTTTTTTTCTTTTTTTTGAGACAGAGTCTCGCTCTGTCGCCCAGGCTGGAGTGCAGTGGCGCGATCCCAGCTCACTGCAAGCTCCGCCTGCCGGGTTTACACCATTCTCCTGCCTCAGCCTCCCGAGTAGCTGGGACTACAGGCGCCCGCCACCTCGCCCGGCTAGTTTTTTGTATTTTTTAGTAGAGACGGGGTTTCACCGTGTTAGCCAGGATGGTCTCGATCTCCTGACCTCGTGATCTGCCCGTCTCGGCCTCCCAAAGTGCTGGGATTACAGGCTTGAGCCACCGCGCCCGGCTAGATATATTAATCATTGTTGTTTTATAGTCACATTTTTCATTAGATAAATCCGATAAATAGTGTTAACTGTACATATATATATATATAGCTTTATGAATCATTCCTTACAGTAGTTTATGATTTAAGTAAGGGACCGTGTAGTTAAATGTGGACAAATTAACTAACAAAAAGTTTAAGTTTTTATTGACATTGTGTTTGAACACTGGAAGATTCTATGATATTATATTAGCAGATAAAGTGCTAAATAAAGAAGTAAGTCATTTAGTAAAGTAACTGATATGTTTTTAAAACTAACTTGTTAGAAGAAAAATGTAAATGCTTAAGATAAACTTCCTTTAACATTTTGACTATTTCCTATTAACCATTAAAAAATCCTCAATTCCAATTAAATGGCAGAATACTACTTTATTTGATATATGATGCTAAGTGTTTGTATACCTGAGAGGAAAATGCATACTGTCACAGCCTGCAAAATGAAGAAATCCCTCTGAGGTCTATTATATAGTATAACATTAAATATACTTAATATTATAAATACTCAATATTTATCAATTATTGAATAGCATAAGCATATTTCCTTATATGTCACCAAATTTTATATTTTGGAGAGACCAACTCACTTCTAATTTGAATATATCAGTTTCCTTGCATGATATTTTTGCATTACACCCAACCATCCCAGAATGTGATACAAGGTAGATTTATTGTTTCCATTGAAAATGAAAAGAAATCATACACAACAAATAAGAATTTAAAACTCCCACCTTTATCAGCAGAATCCATTGATTTATAAATGGATTACAGTTTAAGTCTTTAATATGAATGTATGATAAAAGAAGCCAGAGAATATGTGCTTAATTACACATGACCTTCTGGGCTTTGCAGTATCTTATGGTTCATCTCCGTTTTAATGGCTCAGCACAATTGGAAGGATTTTGCTTTTCCTTCCGCATGCATGTAAATCAGTAATCTACAAAATTTTAAATGTTATTTGTTAACAAAACTTCCGTTAAAATTTAAGTTAATATTTCATAAAAGTTTTGGGATTTCTAATTACAGTACAAGTAGCTTACAATTTATTGTTGTCGCAGATCATTTTTTAAAAAGTCTTTGCTCTGAGCCATGTTTTAGATTTTTAATAGAAGGTGGTACAAACACTACTGTACTTTCATATTGTCTAAAAATGGGGAAAACTTTGATATTCAGATCAACTGATCAGGCAGAACCAGTTTTATTTTATATCTTCTTTTGACATTTGCCATAGATGAACTTGAAAATTATTGAATTATTCTATGTTTTAGGAGAAGTTAAACTTCATTGAGTACAAAAATAAACACATGTCTATTAATAGAGGTTAAAATGTCAGTTTGGAAAAATGATATTTTGAAAAATTAAGCATGCTGTTTGTAAGTCACTTGCAATCATGCATGCACACACACGCCGAGAGAATAAGAGAGACAGAATTTTATAGTGAATACCCACATACCTACCACCTTAATTGTATAATTAATATTTTGCTATATTTGTTCACCTCATCCCTGTATTTAAGTGGGTCTCTATTAACCCGTCTCATTTTTGAATTGGATTTCAAAGAAAGAGGCAGACATCTGTATACTCCCTCCACCCGGAGTACTTTAGCATGGGTGTCCTTAAACGTGAGTTTAGTATTTGCTTATGGTTCCTAGATAAACAACAAAGTGTACAAATCTTAAGTGTACCACTTGACACGTTCTGATCGTATGCTTGTGCAACTCAAACCCCTATCAAGATATAAAACGATCAATTCCTTCACGTCCCTTTTCAGTAAATCTCAGCCCACACGACCCTCAAAGGCAATCGTTGTTCAAGCCCTTAGATAAATGAACTGTAATGCGCCTTTTACTCAGTAAAGTGTTTTTGAGATTCAGCCCTGTTGTGTGTATCCATAATTTGTTTCTTTCTTTGCTAAATAGTATTTCATTTGCATAAATGCAGTTTGTTTGTTCATTTTCCTTTTGATAGACGCCTGAACTCTTTCCATTTTTTAACTATCATGGATACAGCTGCTGTGAGCATTCTTGTATACGGCTTTTGTGGACATGTTTTTTTCTCTTGCATTAATCCCTAGAGGTGGAATTGCTGGGTCATAGGGTAGGTGTGTGTTTTGTATAAGAGACCATTTGACACTCCCACCAACGATGTATGCAACTTCCAGTTGCTGCACATCCTTGCCAACATTTGCTACTGACATTTTAATTTTAGCCATACTGGTGGCTGTGTAATGGTATCTCATTAGGGTTTTAAATTGCTACTCCCTAAGGACTAATAATTGAGTACTTTTTCCTGTGTTTATTGGTTATTTATGTTTCTTTGTGAAGAGTCTATTCAAATTTTTCTCCATTTTAAATTAGGTTGTTTGTCTTTTCATTATTAAGTTATAGTTCTTTATATATCTTATCCAAAGCCTTGTCATATGTTTTGCAAATGTTTTCTCTTAGTCTGTGGCTTCCTTACTCATTTTTTTATCAATATGTTTTCATGAGGAGAATTTTTAAATTTTGATGCAGTTCAATTTATCAGTTTTTATTTTATGATTGTATATCTTTAAGAAACTTTTTTTCTATTCTCAATTTGTGAAGATTTTCTCCTTTGTTTTCATCTAAAAGCTTTATATTTTCAGCTTTTACATTCAGGTCTAAGGTAGACCTCAAGTTAAATTTTGTGTGTGATGTTAGGAAGAAGTTGAGGTTTTTTTCCACATGGATATTCAGTTATTCTGACATAAATGGATTTCCTTGGCATTTTCTTGAAAATCAAATGACCAAATAAGTGTAGGTCTTTTCTGGACTCTCTATTCTGTTCCATTGATCCATTTGCTGTTACTACTGTAGCTTTATATTAAGTGAGTAGTGATTTTTAATAGCTGCATGTATGCTAGTATTATATATACCTTTATTTTACCACCAATTTAATTTCCAGTTTTGTACTACCATAAAAAATATTGCCATGATAATCTCTGCACATATATCTTTCCTCACTTGTTGAATTATCTCATCAGCATTCTGTAGGTAGGAATGTTGGGTCAAAGGATGAGTACATTTTTCATTTTGATGTATAAATCCAATCTGTCTTTTATACTCCCATCAACCTTTGCATTAGAGTGCCTGTTTCCTAATACCATATGAAGAATTAAACTTCCAAAAGATGAATTTTAAAACAAGAATTAGTGAACTTGGGTCCTAAGAGGTGTGTGTGTGTGTGTGTGTGTGCGTGTGTGTGTGTGTATGTTGATGGCATTGGCATTTGCTTTTCTTCCTAATTTTTAACTCTGAATCATGTAGAAAGTATTTTCAAGACAGTACTTATCTAGGAAGCATCTTGTCAATTGGAGGTCATTTATTAAGCCTCGGATTCCATTTTAGCATTGGCTGGTAATGACTGTGCCTTGATGGAAGCAGTAGGAGAGGTTGACTAAGGTAATGAGTACTGCTGTGATTGTGGAGTCACCTCTGAGAACTTTCACTGAACTCTGTACTTAGGCTTTCCAAAACAACTAAAAAATTCTTGAACAATAGAAAACAGTCTGAGCTCATTTAATGCATACCTGGTAATTTTCTGACATAATAGTAGCTTGTATGGCATAGTTTACAATGCCAATCTGAGTCAGTAACAAAGAAATGCTTTATTGTTTTTGTACTCTACATTTACACTAAACTCCTAAATGTTGAAAGTAGAAATCACATCTTGGTACTGGGCCTTTTCTCACCCCAGCCCCCACCTCTACTTCTTGGTGGTGTGGGGAAGGAATTTTCCATTAACTCTCTCTCTTTCTCTGTGGCCGGCTTAAAGGAAAATAATCAAAACATGCCAAATCAGAAAAACACTGAACCATGAGATCTTACTCAGTTTAATGGTTTCTTCTCTTGCATATTTTTACATTGCTCAAAGAAGGCTACTTCTTATTTATTTCTTAAGGATAAGTATAGTGAACTAATTTTGAACCGAGGAGTCAGAAAATGGAAGTTCTAGTCCGAACACATGAACAAGTAAATATTTGGTAAATCACTTAAAGCTCTGTAGGCCTTAGTTTCCTCATCTGTGAAGTGATGGGTTTGATCTTTGTTATCTTCAAGGTTCTTCACTGTCCTATAATTATTTGATTGAATCTGTTCCAGGTTTCTAACTTAGGATAAAAGTGTGTTTGAAAATTAAGATTTTAAGTGTAACTTAGCTAATTTTTTTAGTTAAAAAAAGCAAAAGTACACATTTAAGAAATGTATCTAAACCCTTTAAACAACTATTTCCCCATCCCTGCATGCTGTGCCTTCCTAAATAATCCCAGAGCAAAGTCTAGGATGACTTTTTTGTATGTGTGCACAAGTACACACAGAAATGTTAGGGGAAATAGACTGTGTGTCTATTTAAGTCACCTGTTGAGAAAATAGGCAACTATTGACAAGTCTGATTCATGGCTGAGTGACTGCTCTGCTAGCCTTCACATGATCCCCACAGAGCAAAATCTTTGACCGCCTGCTAAACAAGGTCTGTTTGAAGTTTCTTTTTAACATTTCCAAAATGTTAATTCAGCAGGATGTCTCCTCTGGGGTTCTCCATGTCACCAAATCAGCAGCTGTTGAAATCCATTCACTTCAGCATGAAATGTTTTCATAAGTGCTTTTTTTATTTGTGACAACAGCAAAGTAAATATAAGACTAAAATTCTACCTCATTCAACATTTACATGTGTTAAAACTGCTTCTGACTGTAGTTTACATTCATGGTGTTTATTTCCAGGCATTAATACTAATAGACAGTTTTACTGCAGAGGATTTGAGATCAGCCTTGCCTGTAAAATATACTATACCATGAAATTTTTTTCAGAATACTTTATTTAACCATTCATACTTTGAATATGTAAGAACTTATGACTTTAAAGCAGAAGTGTATGTTTCTTATGAAGCTCTAATTTTTGTGATTTTTGTGCCAGTTTAAGATACATTTAAATCTCCAGATGAACTATTTGTTAATTTTGCATGGCATTATTTATCAATTCTTTAAGAAATTTCCTACATTAGAAGGAAAAATATTGAGCTTCCAGGGAAATAATTTAACAGGATAGAGTAATGTAGAATTCTTGAGGTAAGGAACTGAGGACGAGCAAAATCTGATGGTAAAGATAAGGCACAGCAATTTCTACATATCATATTGAATTGTTTGAATAGAGCTATACTCCTTAGAGCTGGAATCTTTTATTCCTTATAAGTAAAGGCTATGTATATTTGATTGCAGAGTTAAAACATGAGAACTGCTAGGTTTTCTCAACATGAATTGAGCTAAGTCCCTTTTAATGTTTATTCAGGTTTTAAAAGACTTAAGTGTAGTTTTATAAGTTCATTAATTTGCCTCATTCTTTGAGATGCATTTCACCTTCATATTATCAAATTTCATTACATGCAAAGAATTATCAGATCAACCCATTATACAGCCTAGCAGCATGAAGTCTTTTTCCATCTACAGGGAGAACATTGTGTAAATCAGGCTCTCAGGTTTCAGTGGGAGGCAGAGGGTTGCGCGGTGTCCATTTGTCAAGTTGATGGCACCGCAGTGAGGTTACATTAGCTTGTCTTTGAACAGAAGTGAAATCTTATGCGAAGCTCCCCTTGCTGTCATTTACACTAACATCCATCCTCTTAAACCAAGGCCTCTGAGAAAAACAAAGTGATGGCACAATATAATCAGTCACTCAAGTTGTCTGTCATCTGTTTTCTTAAGGAAATGACTTTTAAGTTACTGGAGCAGAGAACTGTAGCAAATTAACAAAGGTTGTAGTAGTAAAAGTAGGTGGAATTTTTTTAAACTGCAGATGTCTTTCTGAGAAGATTTTATATGCAGAATGCCAAAAAGGATTTCCCCCCCCTCTTTCATAATGAATCTCATGAAAAGTATTACTTCCTGAACAATAGACCTACTGCTGTTAACAACTGGAGTCTTTCTTGCTTAATATGAGTACATGTTAATGCTCCTAAGAAACTTTTTGCAGAACTGAGTCTATAAAACTCTCAGCCTCAGTAGGTCCTCTGACAATTAGCTCACCACCTTTGAATTCAGAGCTATCTGAATTTCAGTTATGTAATGGCAAATTTTGCATATAGTAGTAAGCTGCTTTAGAGCAAATGGTACTTTAAGTATAAATGATTGCAACTTCACTACTTAATATTACACGTAGACAATTCCTTTAAAACCCTAACTGCATTGCCAATGATGGTCAATCTAAGTCTGGTGATCAAATTTACAGGTTTTATTTCCCTAAGCCTGTTTTATGGGCTGAAACACTCAGGTCATTTGCACCCTGTCTCATTCATCATGAAGTAGTTAAACTCAGATTGTTAAACCAGGAGAGATTAGCTGACAGACAACGGTACATTAGATTAAGATCTCCATCAGTTGTACTTAACTATTTATTCATCCCATTTGTGTGTCATTTATAGCAAACTATGTTTTTTTAATGGAATTTAAAAGAAGCAGGAAGAGCATTTTTAAATGAGGGAAAATAAGCTTATTGCCTTATAGTCTCTTTTCAGTAATGCAATTAATATTTTTTTCATTGTCATTTGCTCTCTCAGTAACTAATATTGAAGGCCTCTTGAAAAGGAAATAATGGATCATTGTGCTTGCATATAAAGGAAGTCACCATTTTGTTTGCTTTGTAGACATTTTTCTTTAGTTACATTGTTGTTCGTTTTTAAAAATTAATAAATTTGAAAAAAAAATGCCTTCTGCTGAAAGTACTGCTAACAGTAGCACATCCAATCTTTTCTTTAAAACTATTCTAGAAAATCCCTTAAGAATTGAAAGAAAAAAAATGGACCTAGACTTTTTAGTATGTGGGAAAGACAAAGTTAGGTTATTCAGAAAAGAAATAAACGAGTACTTATTTTAATTAGAGTGAAATGTATTTTACAAAACGCCACTGTCGTTCATTCCTCTGCCCCGCAATGAGCTATGAAGCATTGTATTATAAAGAAGCTTTGTTGTTTTCTTCTCTTTTGAAACTTACTAGAACATTTGGAGTTGGTGAACTTCTGAGGACCCAGGAGATCAATCTTGATTAGTTTATTTTCCTTAGTGACAATTTTGATAGCCTGGTATAGCTTTTTTTTTTTTTTTTTTTTTTAAGGATTCCTTATTTCCTCTGTTGAGGGATGAAATATTGTTAAAAGCAACTCATAAACGAAACAGTGAAAAACAGTTTAAGTAACTGAATCTTTCATTGTCAATGAGGAGACCTCAGATGTTAAAGACCGATCTTTAATTGCCCTTTTCCTCATATTTCTTCCTAGGGTAACCTCAAGGTGATTTTTAAAGTTATAGCTTAATTGGGTGGTCATTTTGCCTTTGCTTTGGAGCGATTTATTACAGCTTTATTTCCTTTACTACAGCTTTATTTCCTTGAACCAGCAAGACATAAATGCTGAGATCTGTCTGATCAAAAGCTATTTTATCATGAATTTGGTCTTCTAAATAGAAAACTTGAACCCATTTTTATATTTGAACATTCACAACTGGAATATAAACATAGTGTCAAAAGCACTGTAAAAATTCAGAAAATAATATATTGTTTTCTGATTTTAGTCTTATCATTTTATTTGGAATTTAAAATTATGT
Source organism: Colobus angolensis palliatus (assembly GCF_000951035.1). NCBI lineage: Eukaryota > Metazoa > Chordata > Mammalia > Primates > Cercopithecidae > Colobus > Colobus angolensis. Next base: position 1,791,073 of record NW_012117822.1, on the reverse strand, counting down.
TTAAAAGTTAAGGTAATTTAAAAATTCCTACTTTGTAAAAGAGTACAATTATATTACCCCTTTGTGTTTTCAAGAGACAAAAAGTATTTATGGTAAATTTTTTTATTCATTCACACATACATTCCCTAACATTTATTGAGTGCAAACTGTATGCCACTAAACAAACTGATTGCCCTAACCTAAATATTTGAGCCACACAAAATGTTTTTTGCTCATGATAAATGGATTTTTTCCCAAAAAATATATGTAAGAAAATTTGTATTTCAGAATCACTGATTCTTCCAAATATTTTATCTCAATCAGCTAACATAGGTTGTGATATCCTAATTTTTATATTATAGTTTGTACCTAATGAAAATTTATTGTTGGTTTTTGGAATTTAACCTCTCCTTTCTTGGATCCCAAATTTTGGTTTTCTTTTGTGGTATGAGTGGTTAATCTGTATTAAACTAATTTGTCCTGGGATTATTTGAACCATTGTTCCACATTGATAATAATGCCACAATATTGCCTTGTACAGATATATGTAAAGCTCTTAAGATGTGCCAAGATGCCTTATGTGGGCTATTTATAAGAAAAGTGTTCCTTTTCAAATTGCAGAGTGCAGCAGGATCAGGCAAGACGTGGACATTAAACAAACAAACCAGAAGATCTCCTATCACCCTCTTTATCAAATGGAAGGCCACTTCTGTGTGTTTATGTGAGAAAGGAGAAAGAAGTAAATTCTTCATCCATAATCATTGCAATGTTTGGGAGCCTCCTCTATTATTACAGAAAATTCACAAGTCACCTCTTCACTTTCTTATTAATATCCAATGGCTATTAGAGGTTTTCAGTGGGAGAGAAAGACCAAGTTCCCTCTCTTCCATACCAGTCAAGACACACATTTGTCAGCCTCCACTCCTACCACCCACCAAAGTTAATTACAGGCACTGAGTTCCAGAGTCCTTCCTAGAGGTAATTCTGGAGAATCCTTTCAAAAGAAGTTCTTTGCATCATTTTCCTAACTGACCCACAGATGGCACCGGCAGTAGACAAGAGTATTCTTAGGCCACGATTTCATGAAAATGCTTTTATTCTTGGATGATGTCACGTGAGTTTATTGCCTTTACCACTTCCAGCCATCTCAAGAGTTCAATGGCCAGTGAGAAAGGGAAATTTTGAAATATTAGATATAGCTTTCTGTTGCCATTATAAAAAGATTTGCTTGTATTTCCAGATAACCCTGTTAAAAACAGATATGAGGTGGGACACAGTGGCTCGTGCCTGTAATGCCAGTGCCTTGAGAGGCTGAGGTAGGTGGATCACTTGAGCCCAGGAGTTCACAACAACCTGGGCAATATAGCAAGACTATCTCCACACAAAAAAAATCATCCAGGTGTGGTGGCACACGCCTGTAGTCCCAGCTGCAGTGAGCCATAATATGCCACTGCACTCCAGCCTGGGTGACAGAGAAACACCCTGTCTCAAAAAAAACAAAGAAATATATATATTTATTTATATATATATAATGGATATTTTTCAGGAAAAAGAGAAAGGATTTTCCAAAATTAGCTGTCATGTTTGATAAAGTAGCTGTTCTACTTTTTATACTAATAGCTAGTTGATAATATGCAAACCCAGTCTCAAATACAAGTTTGTGACATCATCTTCTTGCATAAAAATTTGTTAATGTTTCTCTAGTTATATGACATTTTGAGTAACCTGGAAAGGAAGTAATGTGAAGGGAAGAGACTCTGCTGGATTATTCAAGTGTTCATTTATTTGAAATAAATTACACAGGAACGTATTTTCACTAAGAGATATACTAATAGCAAAATTAAAGTTTTTATATTTACCTTTAATGAATCAATTTAGTTACTTGTTCATTTACTTATTTATTCAACAAAAAGTGGAGTGTTTACTAATGGCACACCCTGGGATTTAGTAGTGAGAAAACATGACTCTTGTGTTCACTGAGTTTACACAATCAATAAGAGGAAGGGTATTCTATTATGTACTTAATTGGCATAGTTACAGGTTAGTTACTTATAGAAAGAGGTCTGGCCTCTATGTTTTTCCCTCTGTCTAGACTCCTTAAGAGAAGAAGCCAAGACCCTGAAGAGTATACTGTCAGCCTCTTCCTGTACTGCACCCCACACAGTCCTTGGCTTTGGCCAAATTACCTAATTTTCCTTGGGCTTTCCTGACTATTTCATTCTGCCTCTCCTTGTTTTGGACAGCTTTCTCCCTACTTTGCCTGTCATAGTTTTGTGTGTGTGTGTGTGTGTGTTTATTTTATTTTCTGTTTATTTATTTATTTTTTCTTTTTTGAGATAGGGTCCCATTCTGTTGTCCAGGCTGGAGTGCAGGGGCACTATTATAGCTCCCTATAGCCTCAAACTCCTGCTCTCCTGCTCTCAAGCAGTCCTGCTGCCTCAGCCTCCCGAGTAACTGGGACTATAGGCTTGTGCTCATGCCCGGCTAATATTTTTATTTTTTGTAGATGAGGGTCTTGCTGTGTTACTCAGGCTGGCCACAAGCAATCCAGTCACCTGGACCTTCCAAAGTGCTGGGATTACAGACCTGAGCTACCGAGCTTGCCATTATATTGGTTCTTGAAATCCCATTGCAGTGGCCACCTTTATCCAGAAGCATGTATTTTAATTCTCTAGCAGGTTCAGATCTCTCCCTTCCCTGGTCCTACTTGTACTTTGCACTTTTCTCACGAGGCTACTTGGTAATTGGATTGTGAACTTCCCAGGGACAGAGCACCAACTTTTACATTCACAGAATTGTGCCTGTCCTAGAAAGAATCAATGCTTATGTGTTATATGAATAATAATTTTAGAACAAATAATTTAGCTACTCTGGAAGCTGAGGTGGGAGGATTGCTTGATCCCAGGAGTTCAAGGATGCAGTGAGCTATGATTGCGCCACTGCACTCCAGCCTGGGTGATAGAGCGAGATTCTGTCTCAAAAAAAAAAAAAAAAAAAAAAAGTAGGGATGTAGTTCTCAGGGTAACAAAGCAACATTTTAAACAGTAGCTGTAATACCATTTGCTGGGGTTGAGGAATGCATCATAGAATCCAAACAACCGGGCTGTTCTGGGTTCTTTGCCTGTGAAACTAGAATGTGTCTACCTGAATTTGGTCTTGGAAGAAGGATCAAGTGTAATTATGATGTAAAATTATCAACTAATTAATAAGGTATGAAGGTAAATACTTTAAAGTGACTTCTCTTCTGTCATGGCCCCAGTTGTCAATCCTTATTTTATTAGAGAAACCTCCGTAAGTAATTTGAACCAACCTCTGGTGTGCCCACGTCTGAGTTTGTGATTGCCATGGAGTGCTGAGTGATTGATTTATCAGGGTCTTACAGTGAGCTAGTAGCAGAACTGGGAATCACAGGATGGTCATTTCTTCTAGTGAAAAGCAGGAGCCGTATACAGGAAAATGGGACCCTTTTATATAACTTGGGTATTGGTAAGCAAGACTGATATCCACCTTACGAACTAAGATATTTTTGTTGTACTTTTAAATATACTTTTATTGTAAGAGATGAATCTGATAGAACATTATTTAACCCTCACTATATTGTAAATCGTGTCATAGAAAGCCATTCATTAGCCAGGTGCTACTCTGCAAGATTTCCAGGACTTCATTTCTATTCCAGAAAGAATGTTTTAAAGACTAAGAATTTCCAAATCCACCAAGCTGACCTCTATTCCAGTATGTAGTCACTTGCAATAGAAATAATATATTCAGAAGTAACCTTTGTCTTTTAACATTTCAAGGATGTTATGTTAACTTGAACTAGATTCCAATCCTCTGTAGCAATTCTAGAAGCAGCCTCAGAACAATGTCTTCTTCCATACTGCCATACTCATAAATATCAAATTTTTTACATTGTTTTTATATCATATCATTATGTTGGCTTCTAAAATCTTATCACTTATTGGCAATATCCAAAGGGACCTACTGATAGGAACACAGGGACTTGATGACCTCATAGTCATTGTCATCCCTGTGTTTGTATGAAATGTAGCTTTTTAAATTGTTGTTGACACTAAAAGTGAACACTAATTGCATCTTATTGTGAGACTAACTCTGGATATGACTGTATTTTTCTTTGCCTCATGAAAATGCTCCCTTCCTGATGCTGTGGCTGAAAGAAAATCCTTAGCATTTAAAAGAAAAGAACTAGCAAGAGCAGTGACTCTGTAAACACCACTTCAGTCAAAGTCTGATACCAAATATAGCACTATGTTAGATGCATGTGGGCATGGCCTCAGCAAGTCCCACACAGTTAATCTCCAAGTCCTGCATATCAATCACACCTCCTTCACATACCTGGCCTGGAGCCTTAATGGAATTCCTGCTCATTATTTCAGTGATAGCTTACTTCCTTTGTTTTTCCTATTGGCTTCTCATTGTGCCAATTTTTTCAAGGAGCATTTTCTTACCTAAGCAACATTGTAATGTTGTAATATATGCTGACAGTTCATTTATAAAGTCCTTCTTGTTCCAAATGTTTCTATGTTCAATTACAGAAATTTAATCATCAGAAGAGATTGAATTCTCTCTAGATCATGCAGCTTTGCTTAAATGTTAAGGTAATAGTACATTACTGAAATATAAGATTTCAAAGGTTTAAAAATTCAATATCAAGAAAATTCATTAAGCTTTGAACTGATCACCTTTGAAATCATAGATAAGAGCTATATAAATGGTCACATATAAATCACATATTTTAAGGGAAGTTAATTTAAAATTACAACAAACCAAGTCAATGATTGCTCACGACTGCCTAGACAATTTGTGAGGTTCCCTCCCCCCCGATTTCTTTAAGTTCTTGTGGACATGCTTTTTGGTTTTATTTTACAGCTTCTTTTCTCCTTAATGTTATGTTGTTAAAATTCCTTCAGTCCAAGTGATTCTTTTTAATCTTTTATCAGCATGTTGAAAGCACTTTTTCTGTAACTCCATTTTTATGCTACTAGACACCAGAGGAAAAAGGCCAACAACTCCATCCTCCAGAGTCTGCTGCAGGCTTGCACATTCTTTGCTCACCACTGATTACTCTGTGTATGGGGCTTTTTAAAAATTTCTTGTGTAAGGTACAAAGCAAATATTAAATATTATTTTTGGTTCTGATACAAGGAAATTATAAGAGATATGGGAGCTCTGTTTACCATTCTTTGTAGAGAAAACCACCAATTAAATCATCTCGGTTGGTTAAATAGCATCTATACTTTAACACCTGAACCTTGGTATAAGTACACAGTAGCTGGTCCTAATTTCTCAACATGATCCTGCAAATGAAGTTGTGAAGTCTTATTTTTGAATGTTTTCAATCAGTTAACAAACTATAAATATAATCCCCAGTTATTGCTACATGTTAAAATATCTATGTTACAATTAGTAATTCTTAATTTCTGACTGTGAAAATAAATTTCTTAATAGTATACATAGCTTGTAACCCAAATAAAAGACTTCTGTTAAAAATAAACCTTAAATACATTTTAACGCAAATAAGTGGTATATGTGAAATGCAGGGCAGAATACTGAGATCACTTTTGTTACTGTCTCCTAAAAGAGCTTCTTTGGCATAGACTGCTCATATGAGAGTGTGTTTGCAAGTAGTCAGTTTGCAAAGTGCCAAGGCAAAGGATTTCTTCTCCTTCCTTTGGATTCCTTTCATACCTAGAGATACCTGAAAATAAACCAATTTGTTCATATGTGCAAATGTCTATTAAATTTTTCAACTAAAAAAAAAGTTTTTTTTTTTAGATCATAAATCTTTCTGTTTTCTTTATTCTTTATTTATTTATTTTTTTTGAAGTTGCAGCCAGTAGTTATGGTGGCCCCGTGGGAATTCTCCAGGAGTTGGAGTCAGGGAGTTTATCTGCAAACTCACCAAGAGACTCCTGGCAATGTGACCACAGGCCAGTTGCTCTACCTGTCTATAATGAGGCATGTAACACCTACCCAGCAGGGTTAAAGTGGGGATTAGGTGAGATAATAGGTGTGAAGCACCAAGTGTGGCCCCACACCTGGGAGGCGCTCAAACAGTTATAGCCAGCAGCAGCCAGAAGAATCTCTCCAGGTATAAAAGTGAATTCAAATAAAAGGAAAAAGGACACTACCTCTGGGCTAGCATTCAAAAGACTATATACACACAGACTAACTTCACGGTAGGGAAACTGGACTCAGAAAATGGCCCACCTACTGCACTAGACCTCAAGGAAAACAAAAGCACTGCCCTATAGAGTTGTTTTAAGAGGAGAGAATTTTTGAGTCATACTCAACTCTGATTCATCACCAAAACTCACTGGTTACATGTAGTGAAAATTCATTATTATGTTTCCACAAGCAGTATTTCCTGCCTTTAAGAATTACAGCTGAAAATTCAAAGCAATGAATATTTCGCCATATTTTTGAAATACAATTCTATTTAAAACATTTTAGTTCTTTGCATAGTTGTTATTAGTATGTAACTAACATACAACAATTTAGCCTTTGGTTGGAGCAACATTATATAAATGTGGGGTTGCGGAAAGCCCGTTCTAGCTAGAGAATGCTTTAGTTTGGTTCACCCTCAAAAAAGGTGTTTTTTGGTTTGGTTTTGGTTTTGGTTTTTTTTCTTTTTTCTTTTTTTTGGCTTATTTTGATCCAAATACCTCTAGGATCAGAAGCTAGAAGGGATCCTAGCCAGTGGCTCTCAAACTTTGGCATGTATCAGAATTCCTAGGTGCAATTTGACTTCACAGAGAACCTGAGGCAGATGAGGCAGGCCCCTGCTGTCTCTTTTTGCTCGTCCCTCCATCTATAATGGCAATATTGCGCTTTCCTTAGACTCTGGCTTTGCGCTGGCTGTGCAGGGTTCCAAAACTAAAACCCCAAGTGTTTTCTAGGTGGTAAAAATCTGTGTGGTGAAGTTATAAAGAAAAGTAAAGGAATGATTAATACAAAAAGCAAGACAGTGATTCCCACTCAGAGGGAGAGAGTGAAAGGTAATTGGACAGGAGGATTCTAAGGGCTTCCAAGGTACTGATAATGTTCTATTTCTTAACCTGGCAGGTGGGTACATTAATACTTGTGTGTGATATGTGTGAGTTTGAAATAAAACAGCATATATGTATTCTTTTATATGTATTGTACTTTTTATGACAAGAATTTTTAAATATTTACATTATTTAAATGATGTCAGAGTGAATGTGGCAGCAAGTATGGCATACTGCTAAGTTTAAGCTAGCTTGATTTGTTAGTATCACATTGAACTTCTTCCTTCTTTAAGTGTGTACTTTAGTATGCTTCATTCTTTGTTGGAAGTGACTGCTTCATTTTCTTCATGTGTAAGTCAGATTGCGCTGCCTCCCTTTACCATCCTACCCTTCTAGTTTGGTTCCCACAGATTTTGTGTTTATTTGATAGCAAAGGCTTCTTAAAAGAAGCAAACTGATTACATTTGAGTTTGCAATTACAATCTCTCATAGGCATTACCTGTGACCAGCTGCAAATGATTTTCAGTTATCTCTTGGATATAACCATCCCATGGCTATATATTAATTCGACATGTCCACTTTCGGGGGATTTTAAGTCATCCATTGGACCCTCCTTTCTCCATGTGTTTTCTGCACGTTGTGTTTCCAAATGCTAATAGTCTCATGTTCACAGCAAAATCCCTCTTTGTGTTGTCACCAAACCTAGAACATCTTAATATGTCTGTACTTATCACACCTCTCTTGAAAGTTACTTATCTCTGTCTGTCATGAGGTTGCAAGCTTCTTGAGAGCAAAGCTCATATCTTATTCCTTTATCTCTTCATTGCAAGCTCACATTTATTATACATTGGATAAATAGGGAATCTTGTATTTCAGGCAGAGAGAACAACATGAACAGAACCATGGAGGCCTAAGGAAGATATGTCCAGGGAATGGGACTATTCCAACATAGCCAGGGCATTGAGGATGTTGGGGTGGAAAGGGTACTGGGATAGAAAACTGGAGAATTGGGTGGGGGTAGATTATGTTAGTCTGTGACTGCCACTGTTAGAAATCTGCACTCTATTCTGTAGACAGTGGTGAACAATGGAAGACTTAAGTAAGACATAAGATTTTGGTTCTGTGTTTTAGAAAACAAACTTTGCTAGCATCTTTGTGTTAGACGACACCAAGGAGGGAGATTGGAGACAGGGAAACTAGTAGGAAGAGGGGAGCAGTAGAAGGAAAGATGCATCTGACAGTATGGGATGCTTTTTTTGTTTCTTTTTCCTGAAGCCATTCATTTTAATATGTCTGTGTTCCTGAAGATATTTTGAGAGATATAATGGATATGAAACTTCAGAAACTTTGAATTAGGATATTTTATTTCAAAATGCACGGTAAAGTGTTCTTTTTAGGTCTACACACACACACACACACACACACACACACATATATTGTATTTAAGTATATCTTTGTTGGAAGATATCCTGCTCAAAGTTTTGATAGTTGTCATTAATTAAAAATTTGATAATTCTTAAGACTAGTTTTTTTAAGTACTTGTTTATTCATTTTTTTCTGCTGTATTATCATTTTTATTTTTATGTCACACATTCATTTTCATACAGCCTAACATGTAGCACAAGTTTTAAAGCTTTCCCCCATTGTGTGAGTGTGTGTGTGTGTGTGTGTGTGTGTGTGTGTGTTAGTCAAAGGAGATATGGCAGAATAGGGAGAAAGCAGGAAGAGAGAAGGGATTCGAATGAACAGGCAGAGGAATCCCAGTCTCATGCCGTGAAGGGAGGGTTCCTTGGGAAGGTTCTATTCTGGTCCTCAGTTTAACTTTCTGAGAGATGGTTTTGTGAGTTGACCCAGAAATAATCAGTATCTAAAATTCAGACAAATTATTTGAAAAAATTAAGAAACAGTAGGGGAAATTTGAACACTGATGTTTGATGGTATTAAGGAATTACTAACTTTTTAAAGGGATGACAATGATGTCGTTTTGAGTCCTTTTCTTTGGAGATTAATACTAACACATTTTGCCAATGAAATGATGTAGTGGTTAGAATTTGCTTTAAATTGATCCAGGGGTTGGGGGAGTGGGCAAAGGTATAGATGAAACAAGATTGGCCATGAATTGATAATTGTTGACTCTGGAGCACGGGTTCATGGAGGGTCATTATACTTTTCTCTCTACATTTTGATATGTAATACTTTTTTTAATAAGAAAGAAACAAGGTTCAGGCAACTGATTCAGCTACCCAAACTCATAGATATTTGATTAATAATTTAAAATATAGCCATCCATCAGTTTCAACTATCTGTCTATCTAATCTATTTATCCGTCTACCCACCTGTCTATAGGCTTTGGCTTATTTCAGAAAAATATTTAAAGTGATTTTTTTACAATTCTTAATGATTTTTGGGGGGTGAAGGAATTGAGAAAATGGCTTAAAAATAGGATAGGTGAAATATGCAAAATGCATATATTGAGTTTCTGTACATTTACTAGAGATGCATCATGAATTTGCTCATTAACTTCTTGGCAGCCCTTGCAAAACAAAGAACAAACCGTTTTCTGAATCAGAGCATCATTTTCTAACTCTAGCTATCAAGTGATTTGAAATATACTCATGTAAATAGTTTGCATTGCTGCATCTTGAGACCTAATGACAAGGTATAAAAAAGTGGAGGGAAAAAAAAACTATTTTTAGAGCATCTACTATGCGTCAGGTATTATGCTAGATCAGACTTGTCCAACCTGCTGCCCATGGGCCACATGCAGCCCAGGAGAGCTTTGAATACAGCCCAAAACAAATTCAACTTTCTTAAAACATTTTCAGATTTTTTTTTTTTAGTTCATCAGTTAGTGTTAGTGTATTTTATGTGTGGCCCAAGATAATTCTTAATTCTTACAATGTGCCCCAGGGAAGCCAAAAGATTGGGCAGCCCTGTATGTGCTCATATACTTTATCTTTAATCTTTACAACCCTTACCTGTTAATAATAATAATTTGCATTTGCTTTAGAAGATGTCTTTATAAAAACTTGTCCCCAAATTGTGGGCACTTGCAAATCCCTTCTGTACTTACTGCATTTTCTTACTACAAAAAACCAAAACAAAACAAAAACAGAACAAAAAAATATATATATATGTATATTTCTAACATATTTCTAGCATTAGTATCACACTTTAGTGCATCAGACAATAGACACTTGATCATGATTGGTTTGTAGAGGAGTATAATGAATTTGTTTCTATAAAGTTATCACAATTGTACTTATTCTCCATGTTTTCAACTTTTTATCCCAACATGTCCCAACCTAATAATCTTCTTCTGTCCCTAAAACTACTTTTGCTCTGGCATTCCTTGCTTGCCACAAAGAAGGGCAGCAAGACCCACCCAACTGCCTAACGCAGAAACCTAGACAGTCCAGGTTGCATTTTGGACACCTTCCTCACCTAAATCTTGTCCTCCTCAGTGTATCCCTCTGTAGAACTTCTGTCCATCTTTACTGGCCCTGCCCTCAGTTAGCATTGTCCTCTTTAGCCTGACTGTGGCAACTGTTCTTCCTGTACTCAGGCCTGCTGCCCTCCAGTATTTTCTGCCCAGCAGCCAAATGGATTTTCTGAAGCACAAGGCTGTTCATATCATTCCTCTGCTTAAATCCTTTCAAAGAAGTGACCTTCAAACTTTCTGGACTGTGACTCACCATAAAAAATAAATTTAATGTCATGACCCAATACGCACATCTATATATATATATATAAATAAACAAGTTTTATGTTTTCTGTCTTTTCCTATCTTATTCTATTTTGATCTCTTTTGTTGGAAAAGTAGTGCTGGTTGGACCCCATGAAACTTATTTCAGAGCTAACTAATAGATGAGATCCTATGGTGTGTAAAGCATTGCTTTTTAGAATTCTTGCTGTCCAAAGGATCAAAACCAACCTCTGTAACAAGAGTGATGGGTCTGTCCGTGCTCTGCCGCCTGCTCATCTCTGTAGTCCCAACTCTTCCCCTCCCCTCTGATGGCTCCACTCTCCTGAACCTCTTAATGTCCCTGAGTGGCACTACTCTCTTCCACTCCACCCCCACCTTCCCGGTTAATTCTTCCAGTTCTTCAATGTCACAGGAAGTGTTACCCTGCTGTTATTTATACAAAGCACTTATCGTATACCAGCCACTATGCCAAACCCTTCACGTGGATTATCTCATTTGAGCTCCAGTTGCCAGAGTAGGTGCTTAGTAATACTTGTTCAATGAATTAACTTCACATTATGCCCTGCAGTTGTTGTTTAGAACTGGGATGGTATACATGTAATATTCTCCCTATGCTGACATTTCTATGGTACTTAGAAGCCACTTCTTAGTCTGGCTGCTCTCACGAGCATGTGTCCCCATGTGTCCACTTGGCCTTTGGCCAGCAGGTTGTCTGTGGGTACAAATGCCATGAAAGATGTAACCATTTCCTCAGATTTGAGAGGAAAGTACAATCTACACCCACCAGTGATCTGAGGGCCTTAGGATGAGAATGCAGTAAGATACTAATGTCTGCTTCAATATTTTATGTTGTTAATTCATTTTCATCAAGGGTTGTTTTTAAAGCCTAGTTTAATCTTGCATTTCCTATTACTAGAAGCGTACTGAATCAGACCATAAATGTTATACAGCCATGATCAAGGAAACATATATTTTTAATCTGATAAGGGTCATAATACAAAGTCATAGTACATTACCCATAATACAGAAAGTAAGTCAGTTGAAAAATAATGAATTTCTTTTGTTCTATAGCAGGTGAGTTAGAGCAATCCAGATTCTTGGAAACAGAATGGACATGGGTAAATACAGTATCAATTTCAGGTGACTGTTACCATTTACAAATAGAAATGACCCACAGCAAGTAAATAGTCCTTGAAAGAGCTTCGTAAGATAAAAATAATCCAAATGTTCTCGAGGCAAGAACTTCTATAATAACACCAGATTCATCTCAGCTAAATGTCCTCAGAGGTGTGTGGAAGGGCCTGATAAATTCTATTCTGGCTGGTCTGAGGTCGTTCGTGCTCCTCTGACAAGGTATGTTCTTGAATAAGAAAATAAAGGTGCCCATGTAGCTCCCATTGGTAACAAGAATTTCCAATATAAGAGTATTCCATTTTTTTCAAGATACTGTTAATGTATTAATTTCTAAACTGGTGTTAGCTAATTTCTAAAAATCAGTAATTACTCAGAGCCACATAATTTATTGTCCCTGCTCTTTAGAAAATATGAATATCACAATGAAGTAAACATTTAGTGTCATTACATTGTCAATTTTATATCATCTCTTTTAGTTGTTCATAATTCTGTGAATCAACAACAACATGGAAGCCAGAAAGCTAGAATGAAAAGTAAATTGGTTTAGCAGTTAGGGAACCTGAATTCTAGTCCATATTCTGCTTTGGAATATTTGCATGGCCATACGCGCATATCATTTAACCTCTTTGGGTATCAGATTCCTGATCCACAAAATGAGGGAGTTAAAATCATAGCATGATTGTTTGACCTTCTAAATTAGTATTAAATGAGACCCTGATCACATATCAGTAAGAAAATCCTTTGTTGACTTAAATAAATTCAATAGACCATTTTTATAGATTTCTTTCATACAGGAGATATGAAATCTCTAAGGTTTTTAAGACATCTCAAAAATGGAACAAAATCCATATTACTAAAATAGCATCCACTGAATTTATAGATCTATTTACTGACTCCATGATTTACAGTAAGAGTAAAATACTCATTCATATGTTCCGGGCCTCAGCTGCAAAGCCTCGAAGCAAATCAAGCTTCTGTGCCTCAGCTGCATCCTGATCTGTGGGAACAGGAGGTTTGAGAACAGATGGCCTCAGTGCACACGTCAAAGCAAGCCTAACTGAATCCTGCCAACTTAGAAGGCCGCTCCATTTTTTTAAAAAAACTTCTCACTGAAATACAATATATGGCAGAAAAGTGTACATCAGTGTACATTTAATGTATTTTCATAAACTGAACACACCTGTGTAATCAGTATCCTGCTCAGGAGACATGCTAGCCTCCCAGAAGCCCCCACCCCATGATCCCCTTCCAGTCACACCCCCTCCCCAAAGGTCACCACTGTTCTATCTCCCAACAACAGAATTTAGTGGTGTTTGTTTTTATACTTTGCATAAGTGAAATCTTACTGTAAATACTCTTCGGTGACTCAATATTGAATCTGTTTTCTGTTTCTTTCACTCAATATTGTATCTGTTTATAGTTACAGGTTATTCTTCTCATGCCTGTATAATATTCAGTTATGTGACTCTCTCGTAATTTATGTATCCTTTCTAGATTTTAGCTATGTTGAATAATATTGTGACATACACTGTTATTTTTATCTTTTGGTGAACATGTGTACCCAATCCTATTGAGGAGACTGGCCCATTTTTTAAATGTTGCCTTTTCTGCTACTTTGGCATATAGGCTACTTGTCTGTTGGAAGATTAAAGAAAAATTAGCTGTATAAATATCAGAAGGCAGGGATAAACTTAAATTCAAACCAGTCTACTTTTTTTTCTTCTCCCCCTAAAGACACACCCATTAGGATGAACAGAATACACCTCCTCTACCTGAGGAGTGATGGAACAAAGCCTGGAGACACCCAACCATGAACAATGCTCAGAGATAGAAAGTGGTGGGCTTTGGTTTTGCTTTTCTTTGTTAATAGAGCATCAGATTGTGAGTAGAAAGTGTTGAAGGTCTTTCCATTCTTTAGGTAAGATAAAGTTTCAGATGCACCGAGACTTTTTCTAGCGCTCTTTCCTTACATATCACAATAAGTCAACAGTAATTGCATGAAGTAACCCATCCCCCAAACTTGATCACTCAACTTTTATTTGCATTTTATAAGATGAAATATCCCTTTTATTACCCCAGAATATTCAGTTCCAATGCATGTTGGCAGACATTTCAAGAAGAAAATGCCTGCAGACTCCAGGGACTTGATAAAGGCCTAACCATTTTCAGATATTCCTCTTCAAGCTTCCCAGGTTTTGTGGTTTTCTAAATTTTTTTAATTTAATTTTATTTTATTTTTTAACCATTTAGACCACATACCACAGCAAATTATTAAAGGATTTGTAGTTCAAAAACCACTCTTGCAGACAATATTTCATTGGTTGGTCTTAGCAACTCCCTGAGGTGGGCAAAAAGGTTATGTGGATCACAGAGTATATGAAAACATGACATTCTCATCTGCAAAGCGCCGCCCACTTGGAACTTATTCTTCTATGGATTATTTATTATTTTCTAGCTGGAAATTTCCAGCCTTCTTCCATCTCCTTTTTTATCACAATGTTCCTCTTCACTCCTCCCGTTTTCTGCCTGACATCCTTGGCATGAGCGTGAGGTGTTCTAATACTCAAAACACCTTCAGATCCACCTTTTAATTTTATTTTTTAGCTAGTGAGCACTTAATCCTTGTGATGGTGCTATATTAGGAGGTGTTAGACTAGGCAGTGGCTTGTCATGTGGCATCACTGGCAAATCCAAGCCTCTGGCCGTTTCTCTGTCTTCCAGGCCAATGTTCAGATCACAAGACAACACTAAGCTGAGGGCTTCCCGGGGAAGAAGGTGCCAGTCCTCACACAGCCCTCTGGCTTCATCGCATATCCATATATCCGAGGTCTGCAGAAATGCCCAGTGTGCACATTGCTTGGACTTGAGGCGTGTGGATTTTTGTCCCATGTTCAGGCCATGTGACTAAGACCACATAAACTTGGATAGGATGATTCTTTTTCAAAACCATATTGCACAGCCATTCTGCTATGGATATTCTATCATTCGATTTACCTATACATTTTTTCCACAGAAATATTGTTGGATCTGGATGCTCAAAGAGTCTTAGGCATATTTTCCCCAGTATAAAGCTCTAAGTATTTCAGAGGTCACATATTCTCATTTAGACTGTAACATGCAGAACAGCACTGATGAAAGTCGCCGCTGCCCATCTGAAGTTGCATCAGCCTGAGTCTCAGGCTTTCTTACTGTCCTCATTGACTGCTCAGCCTGCCAGCACATAAATGCTGTAATTCACTAGTATGTGAAGAGTGACAGTTTTATATAAGCACTTCTTCCTCCATGCTGGCATGCACCTTGGCTATTGTGTGGAGTATTACATTTTTTTCTGAAATAACTTAAAACTGGGAAAAGATTCTGTGGTATATGGTTTCATTTCTTAAATTTGCTGCTGAGTCACTTCCCCTTCATAACTGAGCTAGTTTTCACCAATACCTTTAATTACATCAGTTCTTTTTAAATAAAGCTCATTTTCATTGACTTGCTCTCACTTAATGAATTCTTCTTGGTGAAACAGGAGCTTACTGGCACAACATATAAAACAACCCCTTAATACAGCCAGAGGTGGGTTGTGTTTCTCTGTCTCCTTTATCTATTAGCAGTGTATGTTTTTTGCTTTTTTAATGCTGAACCAAATCCACTGCAACTTTTATGTCTCTATTGTATGAGTCAGCCTTACTTTTATGAAACAGAATTCTTTAAAGTTTGTATATATGCAAAAAAAAAAAAATTCTTTGGCATGTTGAACGTTATTTTAAATGGCACTTAAGCCTTGAAGAAAATTCTTTTGTAAAGCTGGTAATTATTTTATATTTTAAGTAATTATTCCCTCATTTATCAATTTTTTTTGTTGATAGTTTTCTAATAGCACACACTTAGAGTTAAACACCCAGGAGAAAAAAAAATATATTTTACTGAAAAATAAGCAAAGCAAAGGCATTTTTTGTAACTTTGGCCTGGTTTATGTGGGGCCAACTTTTCATTTACCCTTAATATATCCTCCCCCAGTTCTGTTCTCTCTACACCCACTCCCCTCCCTCAGTAACCATGTATAATTCACAGTTATATCTCCATGCTCATCATCAGGCCATTAGCGGCACTATTTTGATTGGGTGTTACCCAACTGTATAGCTTTTCATGAAGCCTTATTTTAAATGTAATGTCATCTCTTCTTAGCACATCAGTTTTTCTTCTCATGTTTTGACAGATTTGTCCCTCTCCACCCAATTCTAGTACACTATCGCCCTGTCCTATCACACCACACACTGATGAAAGGCAAATCCATTCTGCATTCCTTTCCTGCACCTCCACTCCTGGGTTTTGTTAACAGGGTTAGCATTTAGTTCAGACAATGTAGGTATGTAATATCTGACAAATTTCAAGTGATCTGAAAGTCCCTCTTCCACTGGTTCTATCATACAATGAACTATTTAAATGCAAGTATTATAAGAGAGTATTAACCTGCCTACATCTTAATGTGAATTTCTCTCTTCTTCTCCTTCGTTGTTTTTTTTTTTTCTTTTTTTGACAGAGTCTCGCCCTTGTTGCCAAGGTGGGAGTGCAGTGGCGCGATCTCAGCTCACTACAACCTCCACCTCCTAGGCTCAAACGATTCTCCTGCCTCAGCCTCCCAAGTAGCTAGGATTACAGGCACCTGCCGTCATGCCCAGCTAATTTTGTATTTTTAGTAGAGATGGGGTTTCACCATCTTGGCCAGGCTGATCTCAAACTCCTGACCTCAGGTGATTTACCCACCTCAGCCTCCCAAAGTGTTGGGATTACAGGTGTGAGCCACCGTACCCAGCCTTTTTTTTTTTTTTTTAAATTACAGAAGCAGGAATCAAGAATTAGAATCTGAGATCGAGCACAGTAGTTCACGCCTGTAATCCCGGCACTTTGGGAGGCCTAGGTAGGCAGATCGCTTGAGTCTGGGAGTTTAAGACCAGCCTGGGCAACATAGTAAAATGCCGTCTTTACTAAAAAACATAAAAATTTAAAAAAATAAATATTAGTGTGTGCCTGTAGTCCTGGCTACCTGGGAGGCCGAGGCTGGAGGATTGCTTGAGCCTGGGAGGTCAAGGCTGCAGTGAGCCCTGATTGTGCCATGGCACTCCAGCGTGAGCAACAGAGTGAGACTCTGTCTCAAAAAAAAAAAAAAAAAAGAGAGAGAGAGAATTAGAATCTGAGAAAATTAAATATAAGACAGTTGAGTTATTGTGGGAAAGGAAGAGAAAAAAATCCTTAGAAAATCAAGTTCACTATAAAGTAGCATTAGGGAGTAATGATTTAGAGAAACTAAAAACCATTAGTATTTGGGAAGGGGAGTGGAGGTTAAAGAGAAGACATAAAAAGCAAATGGTAATATCAGATGATGGAAAAGGGAGACCCTAAAAAGTAACTCAATCTCTACTCAGTTTTGCAGGAAACATGCCTATGTGTTATTTTTCCTAGAAACTAGTGGTGGCACTGCTTCAGTAATTTCTTACTGGGCTCTTCATGCCACTATCTCTATTATTTAAAAAAAAAAAAAAAATTTTTAGAGGCAGGATCTCACTCTGCTGACCAGGCTGGAGTGCAGTGCAAAGTGCAATCATAGCTCATTACAGCCACAAGCTTCTGGACTCAGGCAGTCCTCCCACTTCAGTCTCCAGTGTAGCTGGGACTACAGGCACACACCACCATACCCAGCTAATTTCAAAACAAAAAATCTTTTTTGTAGAGACAGGATCTCACTGTGTTGCCCAGGCTGGTCTTGAACTCCTGGCCTCAAGCAGTCCTCCCATCTAGGCCTCCCAAACTGTTGGGATTACAGGGGAGAGCCGCTGCACCCAGCCTCTACTACTTTTAATTTACTATTTAATTAGATTCACCTTCCCCAGCCTACGGCTTTGCTTTATTAGTCCCATAATCCCTTCTGTGCAGATACACGTGTGCTGTTGCTACCCTGTATTGGGTATTGTAGCCTATGTTGACTAATCCAAAGCTTTTACTAATTCTCTTCTGCCTTAAATGCTTCCCTTTATAGAGGCCAAACCAAGGGAAAAGCAAAACTGGGGATCTTTTTCCCAGACTCCCTTGCAGTCAGGGATAGCCACACGACTGAAGCCTTCCCAAGGAGACATGAAGACACATCTGCCTAGAAGCCTCTGAGAAAGCTGGCCAACAACCTAATCCAACCCTGAATGTAGTCATTTGAAAAACAAATGTGAATTCACTAGTGTAAAGAAGAGTTGATCCTCACCACATCCCTACAAAAGCATCACCTTTACCCACTGTTTAAAAAGAAACTAAGGTTCAAAGAAGCTGAGTCACTTGCCCAAGTCACAGAGCCTGTAGATTTTGAGAGACCTAAATCCAGGGCTTCTTGCTTCAGATGGACAATCAGGCCCCTCCCGCTGCTTGTGCTGCCTTTTGTTTACCCTTATATAAAACAAAAATGTATCTGCACATTTAAAAGCCACATCAATTAGAAACTCACTCAAATCTGCTTAGCGGTTTCCCATATTTCCTGGGTCACAGTGTTGTTTGTGAAACAGCCTCGCTCTAATTCGAGGTTTAATCTGATTCTCCCCAGGTGCCCTCTGTCTGGATTTTTTTTTTGTGCATTCTTATCCAGTAGCAGCCACTTGTTAATCTGCTTTTCAGTCTTGTTTTCCTCACCCACATTCTTTTTCTTTCTTGAATTGACTGTGGATAGAATCCACGCAGCAGCATTAACCCCCAGCCTGTCTTCTTTAGAAACAATAAGAAGTGGTTGTGATTCAGTGACCTCTCTTTTGCTGAATAGACCTCCTACCACATCTGTCCCGTCTCCTTACCCAGTCCTTCTGCTCAGTCTCTGTCCAGACACACTTTCCAAACGGACACAGGAGAAACAGGTACACCTTTTTCTAATAGCAGATCTGTTTAACCTGGAGAATAGAGCAGACATGGCTTCTTGTCTGGCTCTACCATCATTTAAATTTGAAGGCAAGTTATTGGTGCTCTCTGCCCCTTTCTTTTCCTATCTGTAAAAGGGAACAAACGATATCTTTCCCACCCTACCTTAGAGGGACAGTGTGAGAAGAACTAATCAATTATTAACTCAACTAATATTTAGTGGCTATCTACCATGGAACAGGCAGAGCTCTTGAAGTTGGAGAATCAAAGATTAGAAACTGAGACTTCTGATCTGAGTCCACTGGCAGAGATAGACTTGTAAATGGAAGATGTCAATTTATGGGAAGTGCTGAAAGAGGTGTGTGCATATTCTATAGGAGCTCAACAGTTCAGAAAACCTTCCTGAAGAGCTTATGTCTAAGGCCTTGAAAGACAAACGAGAAAAGGAGAGGAAGGCCATTTCAGGCATGGGAGACTGCACCAACAGGCCATGGTGGGCGCAATGGATGGTGGGCCTGGTGGTGTAGACCAGAGCCAGGCCAAGACTGGGTGGCTCCTGAGAGCTAGGGCGGTGCCACAACCATCTGTGTATCCCTGGCATCTAGCAAAGTGCCCAGCACCCAGAGAGGTGCTCAATAATGGTTTATTAAATGGTGAGTCAGTGGAGGGCTTACAAGAAGTCACATAAATATCCATAGCACAAAGTAGAAATTGGTGAGGGCTATAAGGGAGATGTAGATAAAACGTTCCGGGATTCCAGTGGAGGCTCACATGAGGTGGGAGAGTGAGAGAGTGGGAAAGGCCAGGGCAACTCCACGGGAAGAAGCCTTTGAAACAGGCCTTTGAGGAAGGATGGTGAGATTTATCAGAGTGGCTTCTCCGTTCCCCCTTTTCTGTGTCACATTCTTCCATTCGCCAACCTCTTGACACTGGTTTAAGTTTACCTCCACCCCCTTTTTCTTCCTGGCTTCCTTCCTGGATTATTTCTTTCATCCTGCCTAGAAACCTTCATCCTTTCTAATAAGCCAGAGGGGAGAAAGGCGTTGCTCAAGCCCTTTCACCTCTCCTCCAGAGGAATTTTATTACAAAGACCAGGGATTATTTTTTTAAAAACACAGAACTCCAGTTTCTAGCCACATTAAAAATGAATAGAACCTGAAAATAATAAAGATGAGTGGGTAACTCCATGAGTCTAAAACCCAGAAAACCAGTTCTAAGATTGAACCATGGTATTTTGGCTTAAAGGAATGTAATGTATGGGCTGCCATTTACATTTGTGAGATCTACAAGTGTGCTATCCTAAAATGCAAGAATGTATTGCTCGTGTTCGATGCATTAGTCAAGAGTTTAAGATGAGAGCATCTGGGCATGACCCTACACCAGCATACACTGCCTTTGAAAACAGGGCTGAGCCAACATGGCGAAACCCCATCTCTACTAAGAATACAAAAATTAGCTGGGCATGGTGGCGGGCACCTGTAATCCCAGCTACTCGGGAGGCTGAGACAGGAGAAACGCTTGAACCCAGGAGGCAGAGGTTGCAGTGAGCTGAGATCGCACCACTGCACTCCAGCCTGGGCAACAGAGCAAGACTCATCTCAAAATAAGTAAATAAATAAATGAAAACAGGGGTGAGAAATAGGCTGCAATAGAATGAAAGACAACAAGGGAAGAGGACACCAAGTCCTGTATGGTCTAATCAAGCAATGCACATGCACACACCAGTGATCACACACAGTTACAAGAATTCCAGCCAAGCAAGCCAGTGATGGAGACACAGAATGATTGGTGTTTAGCATCAGTCACAACAAACTCAAAACGGTCACACCTGGGGAAAGTTAGGAGCAGAAAGAGGTTAAAAACACTCTCTTGTAAAAGCATAGAGGGAAGTTAATCATCCCAAACAAAAAATTATATGCAGCCACCCAAGCCTAGTTAGAAAGAGATAATTAGTTTGAAGACATAATTAAGAAATACAGTAATACATGAGGCATTATAATACCTCTACTAACAAAGAAAATGAGTATAACATATTTTGTAGTCAAAAACTTTCCTATTAAATATAGAAATTAAGGATGATGGGATATTCTAGGATATTGTAAAGGAACTGTGGTAAAAAATGCTGTTAAATACTTACTACGATATTATTGCATGTGCTAGAAAACACAAAATAGGCATCCAAAAGAAATGGAAATGACTCTTGAGCACTGAAGATGATACACCAGCGCTATTCGGCCACACTGCCTCCAGGGCCGGGAAATTGAGGGGCCCAGCTCAGCTGTCAGTGTGGGCCGGGGTGGGCTCATTTCTCTTTCACCTGACTTCTATCCTTTGCATTTTTCTGCTCTTTGATGTGTAAGACTGTCTAAAAACTCAAACCAAAATAAGTATTTTCTCAGCAAGAGTACAGAACATCATGTTGCTGTTTATTCTTATATGTTTTTTGGTTTCATACATAAATTATGCTGAGTAAATGGTGGCATCCTCTGTTGGGCAATGACCTCATTTTAGCTGTATCTTCTTAATATGATATCACAAAACAAATCCATGCCTCTAAAATTGCTTACAAGGAGTAGATCTTTAATCATTCTGAAAGAGATCTTTTTATTTGCAGGTTGGTGATATAACTTCATGTAACCTCCCAACTTCCTTTCTGTTAAGGATGTTGTTACCAGCTATATTCAATTTGGATTCCTTTTTTAATCTTTCCTTTGATTATTCTGTTTCCCTTTTTTTACATTTTGTTTTTGAAAGTTTCCTTGCATTTCCTGAAACCTTTGGAGTGTTTCAAGAGAAACATTGAGCTATTAAGGCTACAGTGTGTGTGTGTATGTGTGTGTGCACACGTGCACATGCGCATCTCTGTGTGTGTGTATTTAAATCCAATGCTGCCTGCGAACAAATGTTGCATTGTATATTATATGGAGCTACCTCCTTTGCTTCTTGAACAGAGCACCTGGTGTTACTGGTTTCAAAGAATATTTCAAGATTGGCAGTTGGAGTCTCTTCATAGAAGTGTAACAGCGCTTCTCAGAAAGCTTGAAAAATGATATTCAAAGTGAAGGAGAATAGAGAATAGGTGTCACCCTCTAAAAGAACAGTAAGCAGCCGCAAGGACCTTCATTCAGAGATGATTCTGAGGGAAAATGGAGACTTCTGAGAACCAATTTTCTAGCTTGACATGAGCTTAGAAGATTGGGGAGCCTCTCAAAACTGGGTTCTGCTTGATGTATCTGCCAACCTGTTTCTTAGGAGCTGTGTGTAAAAAGACAAATCCAAAACAAACCAAACAAAAAACAGGGCCCTTTACTTCAGGCAATATCCTGGAAAAATTCACTCAAAAGGTAGAAATTGCTAGATTATCAGGCACATTGTAAACTATTGTCTCAAAATCCAAATTCTTTACTAAAAGGAAAAAATAGGTGTACTAAAGATGTTTCCTAATAAATCTGGCCTTCAGTGAGAAGAATTATGATGTAATAACACCCCTTTGAAGTCTTTTGTAGCCACCAACCCCACTTCCTTCTCAGTACACACAAGGTGAGCAAATCTGTGTGGAAGGTGAAAATGAAAGATCCCTCAAAGTCAGTTCCAGGAGACATAAGGTGCTGTCCTTATCTGGTCCTGCATCCCACAGCTCATGAATATTCCTCGTGGTTGCTCACTGAGCAGAAATCATTTTACAAAAATGAAATTTATTCATTCCAGATATAGGATAAACCAGGACCAGAGGAAATTACCTGTTTGAAAGCCTCCTTCCCAAATGAAGTAGATATACCTTGATTTTTTTTCTGAACATTCTTCTCATAAAAGTAAGGGTCCAAATGTTGGAGTGCACATCAGTCAGTAAACCTGTAGCAAAGAGCATCAGACTAAGGCCTTGAGCACTTAGAAAGACTTAGCAACCTGAACTGTAACATTAGTAACATCAGCTTCCATAATCATTACGGTAATGTATTTTTCTGTAGTCTTTCTTATGAAGCAATATCCTTTATGAACAAGTACTCAGAAATTCATACAGAAACCATATTTACTCTTCAGAACTGGCACACAGGAAATGAAGTAGATATGGGGAATACAATTTTTCTGGACAACATTGTTATAAAAGCTGTTTTTAATTTGTATTTCACCAGTTCGAGGCAGGTCAAAGAAAGTAAAAATAGACCAGCAAAAGTCCAGCACATGCCCGTTGCCATGCACAAGGTCTATGGCCATTTTCATTCCCAAAGACCAGCATATTGCATTGAAGGTACAAAGTCAGATAAAACTGGAAAGTGTTCATCTTGTCACTCTCTAGTAAGCGTCATAACTACTAAATAATTTGTCCATGATCACACAGCCAGGGGTCAAACCCAAGTCTACCAGATTCTGCTTCTCTACTGTGCCTCAGGAAGTGCCAGTGGGGAGGTGGGCAGGCAGGCATCCTGGAAGGAAGAAAAAGGGGCTTTCCCATTCTTCACGTGACTGCCTTCAAAGTCATTATTCTGCAAAAACATGTTCAGAGAAGGTTTCTTCACCATCATTGGCTACACCCTCTGGAATCCCATAGTCTTTATTGTGTATACCCTAAAGGCACTCAAAGAAGTTGTCTTTTTTTTAATACCAGGTATCTTAAAGACATTAAATTTGACTAAAGACACATATTTTGGCATAT